>NW_008339519.1:1425338-1484391 GCF_000622305.1 Nannospalax galili
TCATGATGCTTGAGTTAAATATTAATTATAATAAATGAAATTTATTAAATTGTTATCAGAAATAATTTACATACATTTTCAAATCATTTAATATATATTATACCTCTAGGTAGATTTATTTAATGCCAAATTATAGAGAAAGAATCTGAAGTATCAAGTACTCAAATAACCTGCAAATGGACTAGAAAGAAATAAAGCTTAGACAGGCTGGATCCATAATGCACATGTCCAACCACAGCCCTACAGGTTTTGATGTTCCATTATAGAACTAACTTGTCTCTATATCTTTGGTCTTTTCTTCTCATTCTTCTCCTTGTGCCTCCAATTGGTTATAAGAACACAGTTCTATACCATCAATTGTTTTTTTGTATCCTGTTTGTTTTCATTAAATACACAGATTGAAACTCGTTTACAATAGGATAATATCATTTAGTTTGGGGGTTGGCTTACTCATTCCACTCACCTGATATGATCAATATCTCAGGCTTATTATTTAGAGAAGGACAGCACATTCATAACTACACATCTTTTAAAATTCACTAAATAAGGTTTAGAAAGAATTTCTAATTTTCTTTACCACATAAAACTCTATCCAGTCTTCAAGCTCCTTATTAAAACTCTTCAATGAATCCTACCCTGTTTTAAAGAAAGCAAAGAAGCCTTGCTATGTGCTACCTTTTTCTGGAATAAAACATAACATAGTCAACATTGTTTGTTTCAAGACTTTTCAGATCTTTTCCTTATGAACTTTGAGTGCCTCAGGATGGCCACGGAGTTTGATGCACCATTTTGTGATAAGTCCATGATATGTGGCAATGGTTTATCATTTACAAATGTTTATTTGCATTCCATATGAAAATCACCTATCTATCATATTAGCAAACAATTTAACAATTTAATGCAATATGTATTTACGGAACAACTAAAGTCTAACCAGAATTAAAGACAGGTATAAATAAGTAAAATCTGGTCCTGCTCTAAAAGTGATGGTCAAGTGGTACAGATACATCTCTGTTAAATATCCATTCCACTAAAACAGTTACACAATAGGTACTAGATAAGCAGCAGAAAGGGTGAACTAGAAAGTATGTAGATTTAGGCCATCTTAGACCAATGTGCCATTTAAACTTCATTGGCTAATGAGGTAGGGTGTTTTCCATGTAATAGCTCCAATTCAACTACATCTTCACAACTATTGCATTCAACTAGGTGGTTAAGAATTTCAATCACGATCTGAGGGAACCAAAAATATAAGTAAGTTGTGGTATACATTAATTCCTTAATAATCCTAAACGGAAAATGGAAATGGGTAGCAATTTAGCAAACTGCCCATGAGATAAATACATTAAGTAAGTTCATCAGTTTAGAGATCATAGAATTTTAAGTTCTCACAGAAGGGAAAGAAGGAGGAAGGGAGGGAGGAAGGAAGGGAAAGTGAGCAGGAAAGAGACAAAGAGAAAAAGAAAGACAGATACACAGAGAGAACTAGATGGGGATACAGAATGTGATTTTGCATGGGGTTGATTTTTTGATGTTGTTGTTGTTGTTGTTGTTTCTTTTTTCCTGTTTGCTGACTCCTATCTGCCACATCATTATGATCATATCTTTGGGATCAGATTTTTTTTGTCAGAAACCTGAACAATCCCATCAGGTATTTTATCTTTGATATTGTCCTGCTGTATAAATGCCCTGGAAGTCTCTAAATTTATGTTATTTCCTAGATGAACATGTTTCTGAAATGTGGATTCGTTAAGGTCCATCCTCTGGTTCATTGGGAATACTTAGCACAGTGGTAAGACTGCATCTCACACATCAGCAGTGTTGACTGGATATAAGTTCAGACAGAAAGAATTTTACTTCTCAAAATTCTTAGATTGAAGTACAATAAAGGGGTTTATAGAAATAGAATTCAGTGTGTCTCAAGTGCATCAAACTCTTCTGAGTGCCTAAAAATTAGAGCCCTTCCACATGCCCTTGTCCCCTATGGTCTATTTTCAAGATAACAAGATTGATATCCGTAAGTATCAAAAAAAGTCACTTTTCTGCTAAAAATTCTCTAGTGACATCCTTTCTCATTGCCAAAGGGAACACCTAGAAATGGCCTGTGTCTCCATATATGCTTGCTCTGTCTCACTGTGGACCCCAGTACCTCTATCCCCTTGTAACATCCACATTGCAGCCTATCTTGTCTTATAAATTTTGAATATGTAAACATTTTCATGCCTGTCATTTTCATATTTTCTGTCCTCTCCACCTAGAAAACTTGTTCTTTGTATTTGTGGTGCTTCTCCCTTTACCTCAGTTTTTTAATAAAAAATACCAGTTCTTGAGGCTGGAGAGATGGCTTAGTAGTTAAGCACTGGCTTCTCTTGCAGAAAACCTGAGTTTGGTTGCCAGCATCCACATGGCAGCTAATAAGCATCTTTAACTCTAGTTCTACAGAATTCAGTGCCTTCTTCAGCCCTCCATTGGCACTGCATGAATGGACGCACTTACATATATGGACCCAAAACATATATGCAGTCAAAAACTTATCATACATATAAAATATAATAAATTTATTTAAAAATTTTAAAAATATCTCATTTTGTCATTGAGACTTTTCTGTTTGTGTGTTTGAATGAATGTGTGTTATAAGAATTGGACTCAAGAATCTTAAATATGCTAAGCACATAATCTTTCACTGTGCTATACCAAATGGTGACATTAAACCTGTCTAGTCACCCTATCTAAAATTATAAACTCACATTCAACTCATTGTTACAAAGTTCCTATTTCTGCTCCCATTTCTCTTTAGTACTTACCACTCTGTAAAATAATAAAGTTTTGGCCCTGTAACTTGATTTCTTATTTTCCCTAGTAAAATAAAAGTTACACAAGATTGAGGACTTTTCTCTTTAGCTTACTGACATGCCCTAAAACATAGCTTGATGTGCCTATTGTTAAAAGGCTAAATGAACCTCATTTATGATATTTTTAAATAATGAACATGGTAAATGTGAGAAAATATATTCACTTGTCACTATGGTGATTTATAGCTGCTCCCTTAAATCTAACTGGCTGTGTAATCATCACTAATAACTTGGTTCATTATCTTTAGCAAAATCATAATCCATGAGCATCAATGGAGTATATTAATCATTTATCTGATCTATCATATATTTTGTCAGAAAGCAGCACTCTATGGGTATAGGCAGACTATATTCACAAAATGAGCCTACAACAGTTGATGTATATTTATAAGTTTGAGCAACGGTCAATGTGAATTAGAACTTGAGTATCTGGAGCATGGGTGTGACAGTTAGCACCTAAAGGTGACTGTCCTCTATGTCTCAGGACCCTGCAGAGACCTGACTATGACCGTCCTCAGGCTTGATGTTAAGCATAAGGTTCCCGGACCTCCTGGCTTGCGGCACTTCTGTTTCACTTCATGCTGTTTAGCTTTTAACAAAAGCAAAGACCATAAGAATAGAGCAGTAGTCACCATGGAGATTACTTCATCTGATCTATCTGTGCCAAGCCTTTGATGGCTAATGGTTGATATCATATACTTTTACTTCTACTACATTTTCCCCCCTCAACACCTCCTTTTACTGTTCTCAGGGAATTGGAACGTCCTACTTTGCCTCATGCACGAGTACGGAAAGGATGAGATTATAAATAGAAACTGAGTTAGTGGAGGATTTTCAGTCTGAAGACTAAAGGCTAAATCTTTATATAAAATGATGCCCCCGGTGTGGTGGTACACTGCGTTAATACCAGTACTAGGGAGTCAGAGGCATGTAGATATCTGAGATTCAGGCCAGCTTAGTCTACATAGTAAGTTCCTGACCAGCTGTGGCTTTATGGAGACCCTGTTTCAAAAATCCATAATAGAAAAGGAATGCATGGGGAACAGGTTCCTCCTCCAAAAACACCAACACAGGCCACTCATAAAGAAGTCTAGAGGTCATCGTCTAGGATAGAAAGCTCCAGGATAAGAGAGGTCTCTGTAGTTCTATAGAACAAAGGAGAACTCCAGTTAATTCTACACTTACAATGGAAATAAAACAAGATGAGAAAAGAAATGGTTAAGGCAGACTTCTGAGTAGATCACATGGCAGCACTGGAGAAAGCCAGGAAGTGTGAAAAGGTATGTGAATAGTAGTGTTGGGTATCTTGTGAGTTCAGTGGTTGAACAGATGCCTTAATGACTAAAGGTAGCCAGCAACACCTCTCAAGTATTGACCTTCAGCAACACCTGTATTGAGGATATCAACAGCTATGAGCTAGGTGGGAGGTTCAGATTTGCTCTAGCTTTATAAGTCATTTTATAAGACTGAAAAGGTATGCACTGAGATTGGAGAATTGGGTCAGGACGGTGTTTACCTTGAAAGTATGAAGAGCTGAAATTTGATCCCTAGAACTCTCGTACAAAACTCTGTCATGGTATTATATGTTTGCAATCTTTGTACTGGGTGAGGGCTGGGGAGAGACAGGTAGGTCTCTGGGATTTGTTGGACAGCTAACATTGCCTATTTGGTAAATTTCAGGACAGTGAGACCTAAAAGATATTTGTATTTACATATACATGAACACACTCTCACAAATAAGGAGAGGTAAAGTATAAATAATACATTTATCCTAACTAAATGATACATATTTTTTGAAAACTATCCAATGCTCTTAAAAATATGTTGGGATGACATAAATTATTACAATTTTGACTGCAGGGAAGAGAGAACTCTCAAAGTGACTAAGGTTAAATCTGCCACCAATCAACCAGATGAAAGCTCAAAGCAGAATGAAATTGTTCTGAAAAAGTGAGAAATATATTCCGTGCACCAAAGTTTCCTACTGCTACATGTTCACTATTTATTTTCCTCTTTGAAACAAGTCTAGGTTGTGGGAACTATTATTTACTCCATTTTTTACTAGAGAAAATTGGAGCCTAAACAGGTTAAGTAAGTTCTTTAAAGTTCTGACTAGTTCCAAAGTTATATTCTTCATCTCTACATCTTAAAGTTCTGAGTCTAATCAATTTCATACTATATTTTATGAAACTTTAGTATCTACTATATTTTCAAGTTATGGTTTTGATTTCTTTAGATCTATGTGTATTTTAAAACAAAGAAACAAAGAACAAAGAAGAAAATAAAGTCGCATCAAAAATCTTGACTTTAATTAGAGTACTTTTTCATTTATTATAAGCTTGCACCAACAATGAAGCCTGGTATCTTCCATGATTTAAATTGTAATAATCTATGTTCTTTTATGGTATCGAGTAAAGAAGCAAGTCATCATTCAAATACGCAAATGAACAAAGCCATGTTATGGGCAGGCTCTGATCTTGCTGCTGGATTCCAGGCCCAGCCTCACAGCTCAATAACTATTTGACTCCAGCTAATGTCTAATTTCTCTGTCTACACTTCAGGTTTCTTTCATCATTAATAAGAAGACTGTAATAGCATCTATGCCATATGACTGTTTAAAATTAATTATTATACATTTAGTATACAGAAAAAAAATCTGACATCTAATGAGTACTTTCTAAGTTTGGTAACAGAAATGCACATCTAAGCTCTACTTTAAACTTCTTTTGGCACATCGTATGGAAAACAATAGAATTTATCAAATTGTATATAAATTTAATTTTTTGGAGTATTCTAAATGGACTTCCATTAATGGTTCTGGAAAAATAAAGATATTTTATTGTCATTACTAATTTCTAATATTATACTGATCATTTTAAATGATACTCTGCAAGTTAGTAGAGAGTTAAGAAAATACTGTATGAATAAATTCATTCTACTCGAATGAGTGATGATTTTCTTCCTTGATCACTAAATATTATAAGCAGCTGAGGACTTTGACCTTTAGAGTAAATCTTAAATCACAAGGTGGAACCTGGTTCCAGCAATTACACACGTGTCAGTAGCTCATTTTCAAAAGAACACTCAAGAGCAGCCAAGGCTTGAGGGCAGAGATTCACAGAGAGTGTTTTACCATTTGGTTAGCTGACCATTGCATAACAGAGATGATCACTATCATTAGCTCAATATTTGTTGTCCATCTGTTTTCATCCATCGATCTTGACAATGGACTAGAATTTTTAGATGACTAAAATTTGTTCCTTGACTAAAAATGGAAATTGTTCCTCTGAATAAGATACCCACTGAATGTCACAACTTAAGAAAAAAGCATTGGCGATCACAGGAGAAAGATTTTATTTCTTACTTCTCAAAGGGTTTGTAGCTTTGGTATATTACTTCTACTTTTTTTCTTACCTAACAGTTTTAAAATGAAACAAAACTAATTGACACATGCTTTACCCAGGTAAAAGAGGATTATGGAAAATTATAAGATGAACATAATACGGATTTTGTTGATATATCCACACATATCACATGTTATGACTTACAAAGTATGAGGAATGTAGACTCTCTTCCCTCATCTACTTGCAAGGTCTATGATGTAGGGTAGGATGTTAGGTAGTACATATGAAGTAATGGAAACATGGATATTTTTCATAATCTGTATGAGATCAGATACTAAAAGAGTTCTGAAACTAAGATTTTCCAAATTCCAATGTTATTTAAAGATAAATACGATATCTGATAAGTGGCAATTACATTGAGGATTGAATACTTTATTCTTTTTATTTTCTCTTTTGCTAGTAAGAATTCATCATTAAAGAGTCATTAATGGTTGCCAGTTTTCATCTAATTCCTGGGTTACCTACATATAAGTGATGGATTGCAAAGGGGTTTTTTACATTTAAATCAATCAGTCTATGTTATGCATATTCCACCAATGCTATGAATTATAAATAATCAGTTAAGGTTCCCAGAACTATCTCATTTTCCACAGAAAAATGAGAGACAAAAATCACCCTTCATCAGAAAACAAAACTTTGCCTAAGATAGCCATCATCAGAAAACAGTAAAAGTTTGCCTAAGATAAATGTATGCCCTCTACCTGTGTGTGATGACCTTTGGATTTTTTCAGTACTAGCACTTCCCTGCCTTCACAGCATTTTGTCCAAATGATCTCTGATCCCAAGGGTTGAACAGTTTCCTTTTGCCAACTGACTTTGCTGAAAATAGACTTCTTGTCAACACTACAAGGGGTACTTTCCTTTGTAAGAGGGTGATTTAATTGGATATCTGAAATCAGCTTTCTGGTCTGCATCCATTATTTCAATGGAGAGGAGTTTCCAAATAAGATGCTTATTGCTGTTCTTTTACACTAAAGGTTTTGAAGAGCAGCAGACTAAGCCACGATAGGAAGTTCAAATATACCAGCTCCATAGAATGTGAATGACAGGGGGACTGAGGAAAAATAGAACAGAGTGTGGGATTTCTGAATCAAAGGGAAGAATGTATTTTGATATATGCATCTTATAGCTGGCTATATCTATGATGATGGCATAATTATAGTGTGAGCACATAGAGATTCATATGGCTCCATGCACATCAATGAGCAACACAAGGAACTTTAAACACCGCTGAGCTATGGTGGTAGGCTTCTCATTGAGTATCCACAGGTAAACATTCCCTTCTCATATTTTCTCTTCAAAATAAATAAATAAAATTGAAACATTCCTTTGGCAGCTCTATTACCAGGTTCAGGAAGATTCAGCATCCTCTGTGAAACTGAAGGTTCACATGGTGACCCAGCAACTGTGTCTTGTTCAAAGTATCAGCCCCAATGAACATGCACTTTATCTCTATAGAGTGAAAATGCAGTCAGTTCCTCAGCTCTCAATGCCCAGGTTGACACCATTCAAAGATACGTTTGAAATTAGAAAAGTAAGGCGCCAGTAAGATGGCTTAGAAGGTAGAGGCACATGCCAGGAGTCCTGATGACCTGAGTTAAACCACTGAATCTTATAAGGGAGTGGGAACCTATTCTTTTTTAAATATTTTATTTATTATTAATGTTATTGTTATTATTATTATTTTTTGGTCTTTTTGAGACAGGGTCTTCCTGTAGCCCCACTCTGGAGTGCTGGGATTAAAGGTGTGTGCCACCACACCCAGCCCTATTATTTTTATTTTATATGTATGCATGTATTGCCTGCATGTAGGTAAGTTCACCCACATTATGCAGTGCCCGTGGAAGACAGAAGAGGCTGTCAGATTCCCCGGAACTGGAGTTATGGACAATTGTTAGCTGCCATGTGGGTGCTGGGATTTCACCCCCTGTCTTCTGCAAAAACAGTCAGTGTTCTTAACCACTGAGCCATCTCTCCAGCCCCTGGAACCTATTCTTAAAAGGTGTCCTCTAGGGGCTGGAGAGGTGGCTCAGTGGTTAAGAGCACTGACTGCTCTTGCAGAGGCCCCGGGTTTGAATCTCAGCACCCACATGGTGGCTACAAACCATCCTTAATTCCAGTTCCAGGGGACTCCAAAGCCCTTTTCTGACCTCTGCGGCATTGCACAACACAGGTGCACTCACATACATGCAGACAAAATCACACATAAAATAAAAGTGATTAATAAAATATTTAAAAAAGAGGTGTCCTCTAACCTCTGCTAGTACACACACACACACACACACACACACACACTAGTACACACACACACAAATGAACAATAAATAAAATAAATTTGTAAATTGAAATTGAAGCACTCTATTCTTAGCAGACTATGGAAGCTTCACAAACTCTTGTATATGAACACATAAACAGCTCACCATTTCCCAAATATACAAAGTGTGAAATGGCTGTCATAAATACAAATGTTCATCGCTGTGCACAAGATGAGGCCAACTACATTACAACAGCATGCCTTCTTGCATTTTATCACAGCACTAAAATATTCAATTCCTTCCCTTGAAAAAGCAGTGTTACGGGTATTGTAAAGAAATGAGCCACAATGAGGTCTAAGCAATTATCACTCTAGAGGGAAGCACACTGAAGCAATTGAACAGGAATAGCTGTTTAGACAACCATACTCTACTGCTTCACTATCAGAGCCAATGGACCTAATTCATCACTTGTCCTGAAATTTAGGAGAATTCCTTTCAGTGTGAGGACTAAGGCACAGTCAGGGGACTGAAGGAGAAAGCCTATTAAGCATAATAAAAAGCCGCCTATAAATAGAGGTGACTGCATTAGAGTAATAATTAGCTGTTCACGAGGCGATGAGGCATATGCTGGGTTGGACTATTCTTGTGCAATGCCCTTTGGTTGTTGCTTTGTGGTCATTAAAGCATTTCACTATTTTTAAGGTTTAATATGTTTCAATATTAGATTTCTAAATGTTTCAATAGTCAAGTTTAAGGATGGGGAAGCAGTGCTTAGAGGAAACTGCCATCAAATTTTAGGGCCCTTTTAATGATTAAGTAATGTAGTAAGACTTCAAAGTCCTTCATGCATTACTTCTTGGTATTCACACTCATTAAATGGAGCTGCATTGTGCCATCTTTGTCACATCCTCTCAGCTTTAAAAAAAATTCTCATTATTTTGCTTTTACAATGTAAAAATGGGATAAAATCTACAACAGGAGACACAGAAGAGATACAAATCAATAACTGCAACATTGCCATACTTTCTAGTCCTTTAGAAATAAGAAGAAAGCAATTCACCATTTCCTAAAAGCAATCTCTTTAGAAAACCAAGCACAATATTCGACAGATGTTTTTCTCCTAGGAATGTCCTCCACCATCAGCTACATATAACAAAACAAGAGTGAGAATTTGTTAGATTGTGAAAATTACTTCAGTTGAAAGTAAAACACTTAATAAAATAACTGTTGCACATAAACAACAAATATTGTAGGGAAGATTATATAAGAAGAAAAGGCAATTTGTGAGACACACAATGAATTATCAACAAACACTAGGAGAAAACACGGATGCTGTAACCTGCATTTCACCCTGAAAATTTTATAATAAATGCTATTGAGAGAGAAGGGAATGGTTTATTTTTATTTTAAAGCTAAGATACAGGAATGATTTGAACAGACACAGAGAAGCACAGTACACACAAACTCATCACAAGAAATAGGTAACTGTCGAGTCAGGGAGGCGTTAAAGAACTCTGCAGATGAGCAAAAGGGGTTTGACAGTCTGATATTAAAGCTCTGATGTCCAGGAATGCTCTAATGCACTGAACTTATCCCCACCTTAATTTTTATTCTCTTCACTTGGAGAAAAAAAAAACTCATGCAAAATTATTTCCTTTGGAAATTATAAGAAATGAAAAGCAAATACTAAAAAGCTGGGCATGCTGGTATAGGCCTTTAATCCCAGAACTTGGGAGGCAGGGGCAGGGGGATCTATGTTAGATGAAGCCAGCTTGGTATACATAGCAAGTTCCAAGCCACTTGGGGCTACAGGGAGACCCTGTCTTTAAAAATATTACAGAAAGTTATTATAATAAAAAGTGATATTTCTAAATTTTCTGTAAACATAAGCAAAATGTATTCATGATCATCAACAGTTTTTAAATAACATTTTGATAAATGACATGCTTCAGAAAGAAGTCAATGAAATCCATGCAATCCTTTCATGGTGAAATTCATGAACGTAATTTCACAGAATGATGAATCTAAACAACTGTAATAACCGTAGGGATATACCATATTCACAGTATATCACATGGTAAAACACAAAAGTATAAGAAATATCAACTTTTGTCAAATCCATTTCAGAAGTCAATGTAAAACTAATCAAAATAACTTTAGGTATTTCTATCTTTGCTATACTACAGAATTTGAGAAGCAAATACATAATTCTAAAAAAGAAGTCAAGATATATGCCTTCAAAAATTTAGTAAATTATATCAGAACATCTTATTTTTCTAAATGCTACACAAGTAATAATTTATTTAGTTCTCATCACAAAGAATTAGTATATGTTCCTATTAGTATTTTTGACTTATGCATGGAGACATCAGAGCACAAAGACACTAAGGTCCCACTGAGGAGTTGTCTTAACCCAGAAAATTGCTCATACTGTTAAACTTCAGGGAAGAGAACCAATTGGAACTTTTTCCATCTTAGTCTATGATAAATCTGGAATGTACGAGCCATCTTATATTGTGTAATTATGAATTAAACATGAAGTCTAATGCTATGCACATATATAAGGTATGTATAAATTAGAATATATATATATGTATAGAGGAGGGTGAGTGTGGTTGTATGTGTATATATAGAGATATATATCTCTATCATATATCTCTATCTACTTGTCTAATATATCAATCAACACTGAGAAAGAACAAGTAGCCAATGAGTCAGAAGGTTTCTCATGTTTAACATATATTTTAATTTTATTGAGTAGTCTTCGTATTTCAGGTGGTATGAATCTGAAGTGTGTCTTAATTATTTCATTTTACTCTTGTTCCTTTATCTCCTATATTTTTATCACTAGCCATATTTTAGCTTAAGCTTTCTTTCTCAGATAGATATGCATGTTTGATAATTTAAGCGTTCATGATTTATTACACTTATTCAAAAATATGTTCAGTGTTTGTCACATGATCCATTTAACTGTAATTATTTTCACTGATAAATACGGCACCCATTTTTCCATTCCATTGTTAATGGATTTGTGGGTTGTTTTCAGTTCAGGGTGTATTATTGTATGAATGAAAATCACACATAAGCACACAAATGCACACGATATTACAATTATTATAATCATATATACTCCTAGTCTTCTTCACAAATAAACAAAAGTCTAAATTTAGAAGCAGATTTGTTAGTAATTCAAATATATAAACATCCAAAATATATAATTCAAAATATAGAAACAATAAACATTTTGTAATGTGAATCATTCATTCTAAAATCTTTCATCAGTTTGAATTCCCATCTGTAAGGCTCCCTTTCTCTGTACCCTTCTGATTCGCACAGCAACAGCACATACTAACAGTGTGAACCAACCTGGAGAGTCTGACCATCTGGAACTTTCATATAGGTTTACTATTTTCTTACTCCTAAGTAGTTTAAAACCTATGATGCATTAATAATTTTAACTTCCTTTTTTCTTTAGTCTATTATCTAAGAGTATTTCACTTATGCTATAGAAGTTGTTTTCATGTTAAGAGCATTAATTTTTTAATTTTGATGATATGTACTGAACAAAGAAATTTTTTCTAGGATTCATGTGTCATATGTTTTCTTGGTGAATATAAATACTTTTTTTTTCTCTGAATACAGATGTTTTACTTAGTTTGGGGGGTATAATTTACCTGAAATATAATTTATAGCCTTTTGCTTTGCAGGTCTCTTGTATTATAGTTTAATGTTGATTATATTTCATATTTTATTCAATTTCAAAAATACTTTTCCTTTAACTGGAACATTGAGCCAGTTTATTTATATGATTATTTCTAAAAACTTGAATTTTAAAGTATTATTTTTACATTCTTATTGGATGATTTATGTTTCTTACCTTTTATTAATTGATTAGTCTTAATACAATTTTCTACTTTCTATTATTTAATTTTTACTTGGTTAGAAAGCTTATTTATATACCTATAATTATGTAAATAAATATTTTAGAATACATAAATTCCATCATTTGAATTTAATTAAAATATTTGTCCTCCTTTCAGACGATATACAAGTACTTTTTAAAAAATTTTATGTGTATGTGTGTATTGGCCTGTATATGTGTAAGTGCACCCATGTCTCGCAGTTCCCTTGGAGGACAGAAGAGGGTGTCAAATCCCTGGAACTGGAGTTACAGCAACTGTTAGCTGTCATGTGGGTACCAAGTACTTGTGTCATTTCTTCTCAAAATATATGTTGCATTTGTCTACTGCATTCTTTTTTGTCTTCATGAAATATGGAGTATTAACTATGATTTATGCAAGATCATCTAATATTTACTCAATTGAGTTCATATATCTCACATTATCTTCTTAATTTTCTTGCTTTCTGGTTCTAATTATCTTCTTTTATCTGAAACACTCTTGTAGGTCTTCCTTTTGTGGGTATACATAGCTGATAAATTCTGTCACTCTATGGTGGTTTAAAACAACCTATTTTAACCTAATGCTAACAATACTATTTTCTTGGATATGAAATTTAAGGTTCATAATTATTATCTCTCAGTAAATAGAATATACTATTTCACAATCCTGTTGTTTTGATTGCTGCTGTTGAGAAATGTAATGTCAATTGGACTGCTTATATTTTTACAAGATGATTCTTTTCTGGGTGTTTTTACAGTCTTCTATTTGCTTCTGGAGTCCTACTTATTTTGTTTTTATTGATGCTCCTTTGAATTCATCAGGATTTCTAGTTTGTAAAATTGAGCTCATTGGTCTCTGGGTATAGCTCAGTCACAGAGCACCTTATAGCAAGTGTTAAACTCATGACTATTCTCTGCATAATGGAGTATAGGGGAGAAGACTGAACTCCCCTCAAAAATTATGCTCAACAATAAAAAAAAAACAAAAAACGAAAGCCAAGCATGGTGGTACACACATTTAATACCAGTGCCCCAGGGCAGAGGTAGGCAAAACTCTGTGAGATTGATGTCAGCTTGGTTTACATAGTGAGTTTCAGGTCAGGTGGGGCTACAGAGAAACAAACAACAACAATAAGAAAAACAAAAATATGCTAAATGCTTACCCACTTTCTTATCAACTTCAGATTGCCATGACAAAATATCACAGATTAGATATTTATAAGCAACAGAAATTTTTTTCTCACAACTCTAGAGGCTGGGAAGTTCATGATAAAATGGTAACTGATTGAGTATCAGGAGCTCACTTATTGGTTTATAGGTGGCCATCTTTTAAACGAAATCTAAAAGGTGGAGGGCTGAGGGATTACTCTGTCCCTCCATAGGAAGGGCATAAATGTTAAACAAGAGGCTGTGCCATATTGATCACCTCACAAACATCCATTTCCAAGTCCCTTTACATTAGAGAGTGAGCACAACATATGAATTTGAAAGGATTTAAACAACACCCAGTTACTCCCAATCTCTCTATTTCTGCTTTTGGAACTCTGAAAAGTCAATTACTGTATCTTACTATGGTCTAAGCATGCTTCTCAAAGACTGTGTGTTGGAAATAATGTCTGCAAGTTTGCAAATTTGAAAAGTAGCACCTTCAAGTATTGATCGGAATATAAGAACTCAACCCTCATCAGTAAATCAAGGTCATTCTTACATGAGTAGTACATTTATCATGACTATGGGTTTCTGATGAAATGATGCTTACTCCCTGTTTCAGTTACATTTGTGATTGATGTGACAAAATCTTTGACAAAAGCAACTCAACTATGAAAGGTTTATTTTGGGTAAAATTTGAGGTACAGTCCAACATAGAATGGTAGTCGTGTTACATGAGCATGGGGCACTGTTCATATTGTATACACAGTCAGGAAGCAGATAGAGATTGATGCTGACAATCAGTTCACTTTCTTCATTTTATTCAGTTCAGGAATGACCCCATGAATGATACCACCCACTATCACAATTCCATGTCTAAGTGGAGGCCAAACACATCATTTAATTCATAATATCCCACCTTTGGTGCTAAAAATACCCATCTCATAATTCAAAATTAGTTTAGTTTATCTCTAAAAGTGCCCATAGTCTTTTACAGTTCCAACATTATTCAGAACTTGACAGTATTTTCTGAGATTCAAGGTGAACTGTTTACTGTGGTCCCTTGTAAAATCAAAACCAAGTTACATACATGATACAGATCAAGCATTTTTATACAGAAAAAGGGAAGAACCAAAGCACAGCAAGAAACAGTCACAGAAATGCAAAACCAAATCCAGCAAGACAAACACCAAATATTGTAACTCCATGTCTGGCATCTTGGGCTTGCAATATAATCAACTGGGCTCCAGAAGACTTGGGCTTCCCCTCCTTTCTAGTTCTACTACCTAAAGCACATATAGCCTCTTTCTTGGGCTGGCTTTACTGTATGGCCTAAAGGTTTCTTTGGCTAATGTCTTATGGTTCTGGCATCTTCAGCATTAAAGTTTCTACTGCAACCTAGGTTTCACCTTCATAGCTTCATTCAGTGGCCCCTCAAGAGTCCTTGCATGTAATCAGACCCTGATACATACTTTCTGGTCTTAATGGAATTCTGGAACATTGATGAATGGAAAAATATTCTCTTATATCATTAAATCAACACTGTCAATTTCTTTCATCAGCTCAAAAGTTAGGCTGATCTTAACCCTTGAACCACAATTGCAAGAGCCTTTGTATACCTCTGAGGCTGACCATGGGAAATATTTCCCTAGATAATTGTAATAAGCAAGGAAACCCTGTGGTTGTGTTCTCAGTTGAAGCTCTCTGCTTTCAAATATATTTACATTTTTATAATTTAGTGTCTAATGAGCATGCACGTCCTCTGGGTACCTTACCATTTTCATTTTACTAGTACAGAAAATTGAACTTTTATATTAAGGCTACTAATTTCTTCAATGATTACAGATACACTACAGATGTATTTTCTAGTCTCCTTTTTCCTCCCCCAAAATTACATTTTTCCTTTTTGCTGTCTCTCACTCCCTCACTGGAAATATGAATAAGAACTGTGAGCAGTAGCCATACCATGGCCTGAAATGCTATTTTTTCTTGAAATTTCCTTGGCCAAACAAATCAGTCCGTTATCTTTCAATTCAGCTTCTCTTAAATTCTCAGGGCATGAAAAGAAACAGCCAGGTTATTTGTCAGAATAATGCATGCCTGGCCTCTAGCCCAGTTCAAACAGAGTTTTTGTTTCTCTTTACAGCCTTGTGTCAGCTTCCACTGCCCTTATTTCGTGTGACAGTCTGTTCTTCCTTGTTCCCATTGGAATGGCCCATTAACCTTTGATTACAGAATTCTAGGAAGCTCCAAACATTTCTACATTCTACAGCAAATTGTGACAAAGGACTCTCACCTCAATGGCCAGGATTATGATAGCAACAACCCCACTCTTGGTAATAATTTTATGAATTAGATATTGGGGTGAAGTTCAGACTCTATAAAGAGACTTATGTATTTTTCTTTTCCTTACTGTCTAGGGGAATAACAAACCCAGAATCACTTTATCTCACTTCAGAACATGCCATTCACTGTCCCAATAACATGTTATCCATTTCAATTACAAAAAGATATAAAGGTTTGGTTGATTATGAATTCTCAGCACAAAGTTTTTCTAAAGTTCACGTGTTTGCCTTATCTTAGCGCAAAGGCTAAGAGAGCCAATTTTATTTTCTATCTTCCTCTATGTGACAGGGCATTTATTTTCATTCACTTCCATACACGAAAACTATCTTTGAGAAGTCAGTCTTCTATTGATGTCTCATTATATCCCCAACATTTGGCCAGGTCTAGGTTTTAACTTCTGCTCTCTGTGCCTTAGGCAGCCTTTTAGGTAGAAAGTCCACGTCATGAGAGTTCGGCACATATCCCAGGATTTAAACTAGCCTGTATGCCTACTCAACCATTAGAGCAATCACTTCCAATTTTGTGGTGCTCTTTGGATTTCTCAGTGTTGGGAGTGTCTGCACACATGTGCAAACATGTGTGATACACATACTATGTCAGTAGTGAATTTAAATAACTGTTGGAACTTTTTGCCAGTATAACATTTTATTTTTTTCATAAGAAGAATTATTCAGGAAATCTAATCCATTATACTGATAAAAATGGAAGGCTTGCTTTATTTTCTGAGGAAACCAAGAACGTGAACAGGTAGGCATTAAATGTCTAATGATGCAATATAATGAGGTAAGCATGATTAAACTCCATATCTCACCTTCAAAGAGCCCTGAACCCCTCCAGTCTCTTCCATTCTTACCAAGCACATTCTCTATTCTAATGATCATGGTTTAGCAGAATCCATTTACTTTGAAAAAGGATCTATGATGTTGGAAAATCTTATATCTTGAACAAACTCTTTCTTAGATTAGCCTGATGTGTTTGTAGAGGTTTGATGGCCACAAAAATGTTTAAAAAAAATTTTAGTCAATTTTATAACAGCCCTGAAACACTTTGTTTTCAAGAGTCATTTCAATCCCTTTCAACATTTATCACAATGTAATTTCTGAGTGTGTATTTCATTTTGTCTTGAGAACACTTTAACTGTTTTCTTGTTAATCATGCTTTATTTTCAAACCTTTGCATATAGAACATAAAGCATTACAGAGGTGGTTATGCTTTAAGGCTACATAATGTCTAGCACTGACATGTGTCTATGACTCTTCCCTTCTACTGTGGTATGTAAGCACACTGATGTCTGCAAACTGACTTAGTTCGTTAATCTCTAGTTGCAGATTATGAGACCCTGGGTGCAGAAACAAGGTATAAATATCCAAATGACTCATTGTATCTAAGGAAAAGTTTTTCTCATGTGTTTCTTAGATGAACAACATATCACAACTGTACATAAAGGGATTCTTTGTCTTTAAAGCTACTGAGGCATTTATACACATACAATTATCAACTACTTATTGTATTTTATATTTGTTTAACATTAAATGCATACTACAGATTAAGGGAGTTAACATGGTATTTGATGCAAGAAGATGTGCTTTAAAAGGTTCTATTAAAAATAACACTCAAGGACTATTAAGTGTAAGTAGTTAAATTTGAACAGCAACTACAGTCTTGCACTTGTTAAAGAAGGAAAAGATGATGAGCAAGCACAGGTATGCTAATTAACCACCAGAAGGCAGTCCTGTACAGAAGTCTCTTTCAGTCACCTTTTCCCAAACACCAAAGCATCACCTTTAAGTGGGAGACAATTCAAAGAGCATTTTGCCATTTTCTGATTACTTACATGTCTTCCTTCTTTTCTCTTTTCTTTCTTTTTCTTTCCTTCTCTTTCTTTCTTCACTCCCCTTCTTCCTCCCTCCCTCCCTCCCTTTTTCCCTCTCTTCCTTTTTTCCTTGTTTGCCTGCTTCCTTCCTCTTGACCCCCAGTGATCAAGCAGAGGGATTTGTTCAGGCTTGGAAAGCACTTTGTCACTCTACTACAAGCTCAGCCCTCTTGGTCATTCCATTTTAAAGATGAAGAAATTGGGGCTGGAGAGATGGCAATAAAAAATAAAAATATTAATGAGAAAGAAAGAGAAAAACAGAGTTGAAAGTAACATGTTAGATTTGCACAAAAATTGTAAAAAAAAATCTTACTAGTATTGATAAATGTTCAGTGAACTAAAGTGTATTTTAAAGCTCATTTTTCCTTTTTTTTTCTTTTCCATGTTCATGGGAAATTCATCACTTTAAAAGAGACAGAGACTGCAATTTTAGAGCGTGTATAATAAAAAAATCATTTTTCATTATTGTTCTATACTGTATGCTTTATACTTTTCTCAATACACCAGAGTATATTCTTAATTAACAAAATTAATACTAAAGTCCCTAAGTATGCCTGTGTTATAGCAATGGAAACCTGATGTGATAAAATTCAAAGTTCTGCATACATAAGCTGCATATATTTATTCATGTTCCTTATTTACATATAACATAATCCACAAAGGAAAAAGGAATAAACATCACATCATCAAAGTCGAAACATAACATGATACCTCTAGGCAACATTATTGAATAAAGGAGAAATAGAAAATCCTTCAGAATACTTATATATTTGGCCCATTATTGCTGCCTTCACACACAGGAGCTGCTAATCTATCACTCACTATGTAAGAGGATTCAAAGAGAATCCTCTTTTGACAAGACTCTATCCTTAGTGGTGTTCACACTATGATACATCAGTACCACAGAGGTTAGGACTTGCTCAGTCATATTATTCTCTTTTAATTGAACTAATCTAAATGTTCAATTTTATGAGGTCAATTGAAATAAAAGAGTAAGAATTAAAACACCTTTTAAATTTCATCAGCATGTTTCAGTCTTTGTGTATTTTGGATTGTTCTCAGATCAAAATCAATTTTACAAATGTCTAACCAGAAACACATGTATAAAGAAATTTGAACATTCATATATGGTCAAAGCAATAAATAATCAGAAGAGGAATAAAAAATATGCAAGATTAGGGGAATGAATAGATGCTATTGTTGTTATGTCTCAAATTTGGTCATATCCCAATTCCTAGAAACTGTGACTATGCCATCTTGCATCACCAAAGGAATTAGCAAAAATAATTAACACCAAGAACTCCAACAGAGGGAGATTATTTGGGATTCTGATGGGATTCAATCAAACCACATGGCTCCTTAAAAGTGGAAAACCTTTCACAGCTATTTCAGAGAGAGAAAAAAAGCATGAGATAGACAGTAGGCTTCATTTTTGCAGGTTCTGAAAGGTAATGGTTACTTGCAAGGATTTGTTACAGGCTTCTGGACATGAAAATGCAAGAAAATACATTATTCCATAAAGCCTTAGGAAGGAATACAGCCTGAAATTTAGAACACTGAAACCCATCTTGGTGGTCTGACCTTCAGAACTGCAATTCAACAAATATATTAATTTAAGCATTAAGTCTGTGGTTAGTTACAGCAGAAATATATAGTCAGTGCAGTGCTTGATCCTCACAATTGCCTTGCAAGTCAAAAACAGTTCATTGCCTTTTTGTAGATGAAATAACTAGTGATCAAATAATTGACAGAGTTGTCCAAAGTTTCATTTGTTAATAGATGATGGTGCCATTGCCATTAATTCATTGCCATTAATTCCAGATTTACAGAACGTTATTCCTAGCAATGGTCTGATGACTGGTTTAAACTACTTCCGAAATCCCGGTTCACAATACTACTTTTAAGACTCTGAAGTTATAAAACTGAAATCTGTCCTACTATTTCCCACTCTTGAGCACCTTATTGACCTTTATCTTGGTGGTTCATTTCGTTTTCCTAGTTCCTGCAATAGCATCAGAATATATCTAAGGATGTGTAGGTTGGATCCAACACTGAGAAAGAATATACTTCAGTTGTTTTTCTGAGTCTGTGCTAGTTCACTTAGTATAACAGTTTCTAGTTCCATCCATTCACCTGCAAATTTCATGATTTTGTTTTCCTTTACTAACAAGAGAACTCCACTGTGTAAATATGCTCCATTTCCCTTATCCACTCATCAGCTGACTGACATTTACATTTTTTTTCCATTTCCTAGCTATTGTGAAAAGAGCAGAAGCAAGAATAGTTGAGCAAGTATCTCTGCAGTAGGATATTGACTCTTTGGGTGCATACCAAGGAATGGTATGGTATAACAGGGTCATATGGTAAAATCATTTTTAGTTTTATAAGAATTCTAAAAGTTGAAAGGGGGGAAATGGAGGATAATTTAACTGGGGAGGGAATAAGGAGGGTCATACACCCAGAGAGAGAAGAGATATAAATAATGCTTATATGGTATGAAAAACCAGAGGAAAATGTGTTTTGGTTCAAAAACCTACTGGAAAATACAACATATATGTTGTAATATATATTATATATATATATGAATGCTATATAACAAAAAGCACAATGCCAGGAAGAGAACCGCCCCCCCCCTTGTCGGTGAGGGCAGTACGAGGATCTCCCAAAATAACATAGGCAATTTTCATAGCCCTTGATTGGCTCCAAGGACTGGAAGCTAAGACCCTACTGCTCACAAAAGGACATACTTCAGACAGGATTTACAGCAACCAAGCTGCAATTTATCTGGAAGCCTCCTCCCTGAAAACTAGCTTCCATAGTATCAGAAGTTTACTATGTGAATTGTCAAGGAAGAAAACCCATCCATGATCCCATCTAGCAGTAAAGTCTATGAAAAACAATGAGTATCCCTACAAATAATCTCTACAGGTACAGTAGTGGCACTTTTATCTTGGGGTAATCAAAAACTGTCTAACTGACTTACACCTGCCCAATGCAAGGGAACTCATCTGTGGTACTATAACCACAGCCAAATACACATGGCTGGAGAGGTTGTAGATCAAAGGAGGGAAAATCCACTTTTTCTCACATTCCTATACCACTGTAACTTATTACTTCTAAATATGTATCTTTATGTATACAGAGAAGTGTACCTCTCATGATTCATCAAATAAGCTTCTTTTTGCAACAGATAGAGACCAATACAACTTCCCAAAATGGGTCAAATGCAGAGCATGAGCTTCTTTGAGGTCCCCAGGCCTCAGTGACACATCTACAAAGCAACTTCTATAACTAAGGTTCATGGAAAAGTGGAACTGGTGGTGAAAAGAATTTTAATGTGTTTCTCAACTATCACCACTGAAGCTTCCTTATGTAGCAGGTTGTGATTAACCCAGAAAGTCATAACTGATCAAAGTGCATAGAATAAAACACTGTCGATTGCTTATCCCTTAATAGGACTCCTTTATCAAACTTCTGCCACCCAAGAATCAGTGGAGGAGGCAATGTAAAGATTGTAAGAGTCAAAGGTAGTAGATAAGAACAAGGAAACAGAGTTTCCAGAGAGCTGGTAAAGGTACTCATATGATCTTACAGCAATGTTAACAGCATATCCAAGTCTCAAGTAAGCTCAGATCAGAAAAATATTCCAGCACTATAGACAAGAGGTAGGGAAGAAGCCCAAACTTAAGTTGAGGAACTATTGGCAATGGATAACTTCTGGTAGAGGGAGAGTTGGTTTTCTTTACGGAGTTGACCCAAATAGCTCAACTGGGCTCCAGTGGATAGACAGATGCACACCAAAGGACATTTGGGGACACAAACTTGACTCAATAGGCCTGAATATATATGACAAAATATATGAAATCTGGTACCAGGTCCATAAGAGGAGTGCGGATAGGAAAGGACATCTAAATATGATCAAAACATATTGTTTGAAATTTGAAAAGTTCAACTATTTTTTAAATACAGGTATGGAAATAAGTGAGCTGCAAGTTATGGAGATAAATCTATACTCAGAATTATGCAAACTCATCTTGTCTGGGGGTAAAACTGAGAAAGGCAGCATTAGTGGCTATGGCGCTATTGAGTTGTAGCCAAGTTGATAATGCTGAATGCTGTGGTAAGCAGTATGGTGTTTTCAGCAGAAAGTAGCGACCTATTTTTTGGAACAAGAATCTGGTTTACCCTGGGAGCTGCTTGGCAAGGAACCCAGTGCCAGATAGAAGAGACCTCCCTTTGAATGGTTGGTGAAGGCCGTCCAGGAGACACCCAAAACAACACAGGATATTGCCAAAACTCTTGGTTATCTCCCAGATCTAGTAGATAATATAAGACCCTTCTATTGAGGACAGGACATACTTAAGATACAGGACTTGAAACAACAGAGCCGGAACTGACATGGAAGCCTCTACCTGAAGTTTGGTTATCATAATGCTAGATTATGCTATGTGAACTGCCAAGGGAGAAAAACAATCAGTGGTCCAACTCAGCCCTAAAGCCTAATAACCATAACGACTGGCACAGAAAACTATCTCTATTGGTATAGTAGTGGTACTGTTATTGGGGGGCAATCAACAGATGTTTAATTGGTCTTAAAACCCTGTTAATGAGAGGGAACTCACAGGTGGCACTGTAAACTCAGCCAAATATGCATGGCAGGAAAGGACATAGATCCTAGAGAAAATCCAATCTCTTTCATATCTCAAGATAAATGAAACTTCTTACTATATGCTAAATATTGATCCTTATATTGACAGACAAGCATACTATACAGCACTCATCAAAGAAGCTTCTTTTTGCAACAGATGGAGGCTACTACAGATTAGCACATCTGGTCAGACACAGAGAACATAGGTCTGAGAGATGCCCAGTACTAGGTAATACATCTACAGATGAACCTCTACAAGTAAGGCTCATGGAACATATCAGAATAAGGAATAGAGAGAAAACTAATACATCTCTCAACTCTCACTGGTAAAGCTTCCTTATACAACAGAGTGTGATGCACATTGAAGGCCACAACTGGCCAAGTTTTAAAGAATGAGAAACTGTAGAGTGTAGGATATGACTCTTATATGGAACTACATCCACCCACGGCTTAGGTAGCATTTCAGAAGACAGGGTAGAAAGATTGTAAGAACCAGGGCTGTTGCATGAACACAGGGAAGCAGAGCCTTCCAGGCCACTAGAAGCTTGAACTTATGGCAATGGTGATATCAAGCACAGGATGTATGTCAACACAATTAAACAAGGGCCCAAAGGGGAGGAAAGAAATAGTGGTGGCCTGCACTAGACTAAGAAATATTGGAGATTGATTGCTGCTGGGTAAGAGGAAGACTTACATATGCTCACTAGATGGGCTGATTAGACACCAGTGGATGCATTATGCACATGCCTTTAATCTCAGCACTTGGGAGGCAGAGGCAGGCAGATCTCCATGAGTTCAAGGCCAGCATGGTCTATATAGCGAGTTCCAGGATAGCTGGGGCTACAGGGAGACCCTGACTCAAAAAAGACCAAACAAACAAACAAACAAAAAGCTTGAATGCATAGGATTTAACATGTATGGTTGAATACATGAGATTTGGTGGGGGGATGGGGATGGCATGGATGGGGGAGTGGTCTAAATTCGATTAAGAACTGTTGTATGAAATTACAAAAGCTCAACAAAAAATATATATATAAAAGAATCTGGTTTATTAATCATATGTAGTAAAATGGACAATTTAGTGGTACTATGGAGAAACTTTGCAGTTGTAACAGGCTAAAAACACTAAGGTATTGGAATATTACTTAATTAGCTCCAGTAACATTCAATGAAAACTCAAAACCTGGCCAAAATAAAGAAGTTGCTTTTTTTCAATTTCTATTGAATTTGAGAATTTAATATTTGGATCATATTTAGATCCTCACCTGAACCTTCCTTAACACCTCACACCCATTCAAAGCAGTTGAAAAGCAGAAGAAAGAAAAGAAGGTAGGGAGAAAGAGAAGTAGAGGGATGGAAGAAAGGCTGATGGAAGACAGACAGATTTTGAAGGGTGTTAAGTGTAGGCTCCAAGAAAAAAATGACATTTCATACCTCATATTCTCCTAGCTCTTTTGTGAGCCTTTACCAGGTCCTCCAAGCTTAATAATATTGCATCTATAGCATATGTTTATATTGTATATTATGTTCTACAAAAGGAATTAATTCATATTACTCATAATTCTTATAGAAAAATTTCATAAAATAGATATGTTTGTGTGTGGTGTATGTTTGTATACATATTCATGTGTGTGTGATGCACATGTGTGCACATGCTTACAGAGGACAGAGGTCGAGTGTCCTCCTTACACACTCTCTCCTCCAGCTTTGCAATGGGATCTCTCAGTGAACCATTGCTTCCCTGGGAGGCTCAGCCACCAGCTTCCTGGTGCTAGCATCTTTCCTGGGTGGGTCCTGTGTCACTCACTGCACCTTGACTCCCCCAGCTTCATTTACCCTCCCAGCTCACCTGCTCCATCTCTCTTCCTAGTCTAGGTACTGGCCTAATTCTTATCTTGGCAGCCCAGAACCCTGGACTGACCTCTTGACCCACAGTCCCCACTGCTTCAAGATCCATTGCGTCCAGAGCAACCCAACCCCTCCCTGAAGTCCCCAGGCGCCTGGGCCTGTTCCCACCCCCACTTCCCTTTGCTTCCCTGGGATGCACAGCCACCAGCTTCCTGGGACCAGCATCTTTCTTGGGCCCTGCTCCCAGGCCAGCCAAGCCCCCAAATTCCTGAGGGTAGCATCTTTCCTGGAGGGATCCAGACCTTAGGAGAAAGCCTGAAAGCATGTGGTCCTCATCTGACTTTGGCTTCTGTGGGAACTCCTGAGGATGAAAGCAATTTGGCCATTCCAATATAAAATCAAAAGAGAGACCCTGAAGCCTAGACCAATCATCTTTTCATGCTCAACAAGTAAACCAGAAAGGCATATAAGGTTTACAAAAGGAAGCATACCAAAACTCAACAAAGGAAGGCTTGAATCTCATACAAGAATCAGAAACTCCTTAAGAAATCCACATGTCAAAGTCACAGAGAAAAAATAATAACATGAAAAAATCAAGATAATATATCCCCATCAAGTACCAATAGTTCTCTAGAGGACTACAATGAGAACATCCTAGAGATAACATGGGACTTGGTACTCAACAGAACAATTATAAACATGATAAAAGAATTCAGTGAATTTAAAGAACACACAAAAACAAATCAAAGAACTAAAAGAAGATAGAGATAAATTTCTGAATGAATTCACAAAAGAGTTAGAAACATTGAAGAACACTCAGGATGAAATGAAGAAAGAAGTAAAACATCAGTAAGCCAATGAGAAACAACAGGAGAAAGAAGCCTCACCAACAGGATGAATGAAATGGAAAACAGAATATCAAGATGTTGGAGACAGGCTTTAGCCTAGAGTGAAAAAGAAGATAGAGATAAATTTCTGAATGAATTCACAAAAGAGTTAGAAACATTGAAGAACACTCAGGATGAAATGAAGAAAGAAGTAAAACATCAGTAAGCCAATGAGAAACAACAGGAGAAAGAAGCCTCACCAACAGGATGAATGAAATGGAAAACAGAATATCAAGATGTTGGAGACAGGCTTTAGCCTAGAGTGAAAGTCTTATTGACAGCCGTACAGCAGGCCCGAGGCAACGGCTGGACTGCTGGAGCCACAAGGAATGCCTAGTGACATTTGCTCCCATTGGCAGATCATGAGACTGATGCCTAGAGCTCACCACTCCCTAATCACTACCCTTGAAATTCAAAATTGCAGCACTTAGATATTGCAACAGTCAGGGTCACATGGTTTCCAGGAATCCAGGCTCTGTAATTTGAATCCAAGTATGCTAATGAGGCATCCTACCTGCTATTCTGTGATAAGACATTAAGTCTGTTATGCTAATAGGACGCTAAGCCTGTTATGCTAATAAGGTATCCAACTTGCTCCACTGTGACAGATGCTAAACCATTATGCTAATAAGGTATCCTACTTGCTGTAGTGTGATAGGACGCTAAACCTGTTATGTTAATAAGGTATCCTACTTGCTGGGCTGTGATTGGACCACTATCCCTGTATAAGCTTGTGCCTTCCTGCAATAGACCAGACCTGTGTCACTGAACCTAGTCTCCTGTGTCTGAATGTGGCTCTGCTGACACAGTCTCCTCACCAGCCCTGGTATCTGGGAATGGGCACAAGCAGCAATGACAGGAGTCAGCACAGGGCAAGCAGAAGAGCTGTCTGAGCACCAGGTGAGCAGAAGAGTGGCCTCAGCCCAGGGTGAGTGGAGGAGCAGCCTCAACACTTGTGAGAACGAAGGAGCGGCACCCACGAGAATGGAGGAGCGGCCAACACTGGCAGTGACCACATCAAGACTGGAAGATAAAGTGGATGAATTAGACTACTCAAGTAAAGATTATGAAAAATTTAAGTAAACACAAGAATGGAATATTCAGGAACTGTGTGACACTATAAAAAGACCAAACTTACAAATCATAGGCATATAGGAAGGAGAAGAATCTCAAGATAATGGTATGGACCAGATCTTCAACAGGACTGTAGAAGGAAACTTCCCATAATTAAAGAAAGACATGCCCATACAAATACAAGAAGCATATAGAACACCAAATAGACAGGACCAGAAATGAAACTCTCCATGGCCTATCATAGTAAAAACACTAAACATACTGAACAAAGAGAGAATACTGAAAGCTGCAAAAGAAAAAGAAGTCACGTATGCAGGAAAACCCATCAGGATTACAGCTGACTTTTCAGTGCAAACTATGAAGGCCAGAAGAGCCTGGACCAAAGTATTCCCAGATTAAAATGACCACAGATGCCAACCCAGAGTTAAAGAATTTTTACAACACACTGAACTAATAAAATGTGATGTGTAAGAGATAAGCAATAAACTATATGGATTAAATGTCTCTCAAAATAGTCAAGTTTGGAAGCTAAGAACACACTTAGGTGAAAAATAACATACAGAAATGTCATAAGGAATGACCAAGAGCAAATATCTGAGAAATAGCTTGAGATATGTTTCCAAACTAAAAACACACTAGCTTATCTCCCTCTAATTAATGTACCAAAGACAAACTTTAATTAAAATGTACTTTGAAGAAGAAATCAACATGCAGAGGAATGTATATGGAGAGGCTGTGTTACAGATTAGAAAATTCTGAGCAAAATGTCTTATCAAATGAAAATAAGCTCATGTAACCTCAGAAACTAATGAAAACTATCTTCCACTAGAGTAAATCTAAGTTCCTGTTTGTATTTTATCCATCAAATGTTCATAGTATTTCATTAAGAATTAGTTAGGGATATTGAGAGTTGCCAAGGAAGAACTGATAACTAAAACAAGAAGGTTTTGGCTTTTGCAGTGCCTACAATTTGGTGTTTGGAGGGAATCTTGAAAAATTTTTAGAGTGTTCCTGATATCTTTGGGGATAGTGGTGGTGGTCATGCTGATGGTTATCCATGAACATTCATAAAATGTACTAATGCCTACTGTTGAGCTATAGTATGCCAGTTGAATCTTAAGTGCTAATAACAGTGATAGTGTAGACAGTCTTTAATTGATTTGAGCTATCTTCAATTACACAAGGAGAGAAGATGTATTTTACAGGAAGAAATAACATGTAGTGGTTACATATTTGATTTGTCTCAAACAAATTTATTTGAAGGTCTCCCAGTCCACCAAAATAAGGAAATGATATACTAAAATTATTTTTCAAATTACTCTTATTATAAATAACCAACTGCTCATTCTCATAAAGGACTTGTAATAATATTTTGAGAAATTAATTGTATTTGGGGATCAAAACTCAGCATGTTATTGTAACATACTATCCTAGTTTGTTTCTTCATTGCTGTGACAAAACACTCTGACCACTACCAACTTGGGGATGAAAGGGTTTATTGGTCTTACATCTCCCGGGTCACAGTCCATCAGGGAGCCCAAGGTAGGAATGCAGGGCAGGAACCTGGAGGCAGTAGCTGGAGCACAGGCCATGGAGGAACACTGCTTACTGGCTTACTCCCCTGGCCCCTGCTCAGCCTGCTTTCTTATGCAACACAGGTCCACGTGCCCAGGGGTGGCACCACCCACAGTGGGCTGGGCCCTCCCACATCACTCAGCAATCAAAAAGGTGCCCCATGGATATGGCCACAGGCCAGTGCCACGGAGGAAATTCCCCAATTGTGGCTCCCTCAATCCAGGTGTGTCAAGTTGACACTAAAGCTATCTAGCACACATACCCTGTACAATTAACTTTCATAATCTGTGGGAAATGCCTACTATTAATACTGATAATCTGTGAAAAATGCTTTCTAAGCACAGAAAAAATACCAATAACAATTAAAATAGAATTGCTGAAAACATCAGTTTATTAATCTAGGATTCTGATCTTCAAAAATGTAGGATGAGACAAATTGATATGTACTGAGGTATGATTGGAAGATTCATACAGTGCTTCATATTAAAAAAAATTAAAAATATTTAGGAAGCATAGTAGCAAGAACTGTGATAATTTCAAGAGCCATGAGAGTTACAATCCCAGTACACCAATTTATGAATTCCTCAAATCTCTTCATTTTCCTATAGCTTATTTCCTCATGTTTCAAAACATGATCTTAATTGTTAAAGCCACCTTTCTTAAATTCTGTCATTGATTGTCTCATTAAATCCATTTCTTCTTTTTATTTATTTATGTATTTTCAGACAGGGTCTCTTGGCAGCCCCAGCTGATCTGAAACTCACAATGTAGACCATGCTGGCCTCAATCTCACAGAGATCTGCCTGACTCTGCCTCTCAAATGCTGGGCACAACACCCAGTGCTTTTCTTTTATTTCTCCTCTTGGTCATTCGTAACACATTTCCTATATTTGAGAGAAGCTTTCTTTGGAATAAATTATTATAAATTTTGTAATTTTGTATTCTATGCTAATATGCCCTCATCTAGTCCCTATCATTTAAAAAGACTTATATCATACTAAAAGTGTGAAAATGTACATGTATACAAAGAAATGTAACATTCAGTAGTGGTGGGAGAGACTATTGACTCGAATAGGATTATGGGAGATAGTTTTTTTCTTTTTTTTTTTTTGTCTACCCTTCTAAATGCTAGATTATTGCTCAGAACCAGATGTGCTGAGTACACCACCCTCCTCAGTGTGCTGGAGGTTGAGTCCTCAGTGTGGCAGTACGGAGGAGGAATGGCCATTAGGAAACAGGACCTAGTGGGAACACTATCATTGGGGATACTCTCTAGAAACTGGATTAAGGTAATTCTCTTATAATCTGAGTTACTATGTGAAGATTGTAAGAAAAAGAGCAAGCCTGTCCTTTCACTTCACATCACTCTAATTTTCTTCTTGTTATGTGATATTTTTCCCTCTCACAGAACTTCTCATTATGTAGACATCCACCAGGGGCAAGGTGAACCTTGTGAGTTGGTGCTGTGATTCTTGACCTTTCAGACTCTATACTGTGAGTAAATAAACCTATTATCTTTATATGTACCCATTCACAGACACAGTAATGAAAAGCAGGTAAATTTTATGTTTGAAAACTGCCTTTATAATGGTGCATTCTGAAAATGTGGCCTCTTACTCGATTTTTTAACCCAAAATTTATAAATATTCTCTGTTTTTTGATATCACATTTGCTATCTGATTGTCATTGTTAGTGAACTCTACTACAATATCATTCTATTGGAAAACTGCTCTTCTTGTGGTTTCTTTCAGTTATACTCAAACCTAAGCACGCTTTGATATTTTTCATTCCCCAATTCTTTTCTATAACAAAATCTGATAACAGAAATGCCTTCTATAACAGCCTCTGCTTGACAACTAGTCACTCTTTTCTCAAACCAGCTACAGTGTGATCTATTCCAGACTTTTAATTATAAAAGGTTATTTCTAGAGCCCATTCCAAACTCCCATATGCACACCTAACTTTTCATGTCTTGCTTTCTCCAAATGTGGTGTAGCATTTCACACTGCTAATTATACTGCTTCCTAAATTCTATGGCCTACTTTCATGATATGCATCTCCTTGATTATTATAACAGCTTAAGGTCTGTGAAAACTACATTTTCCTATTTCTCTGTAGAGAGGTTGTCAAAGTTCATAATTTGAATTTATTTTTCCTTAGCCCCAGGTATCATTTGTTTTTTCTTTTTTGCTTCATAGTAGAATGTTCATGTAAACTATCCACTTCCTCACTCTTGAATTTTAGAGTTGTATTCACAAATATCTAATAGATATTTATGTATATTTTGTTTTTGGTAAATTCAAAACATTCAAAACCAACTTTATATTCTAGGTCAACCAAGTAGCCAATTGACTATACATTTATATTTAATCACTGACTTCTCCAAAACCTCTCCCTTTTCCAACGGAAAGCGTTGTCAGTAATACCTGAATTACTTTATTCCACATATAATTTCTTATCAAAGTTATGCATTAAATTAAGAATTTAAGAATTCACATTATTTATTTCACTTGTAAATTTTTATTACTGTACACTCAGTGCCACAAACTGATAATCTCTACGTAAAGGACTCTTATAAAAGCACTTTTCTGCTGACATGCCATTTATCTTTCCAAATCTTTAAGATTTTACATTACGTATTACTTTTCCCCTAGTAATCAAGATTTCTGAACACTTTTACACAACTCTTACCTGAGCATCACCTGGGGCAGACTGGAAACAGCTCGACCTAACATGGAACTGAATTCAAACCTCCTGTGAATAATTTAATAAGCTCAACAGGTGAGCCTCATTCTGAAGTTTGGGAACAGATACAACACAGTTTATATTGATCTTGTCTTTCCCTATTTGCACTTCTTGATTTTCATTTTTCATTCTAGAAACACTTGAAGACCTATTGATCATTGGAAGGTCCATTTTTAATGTGGATTCTAAATTTTCCCAGATATTGTTCCCACCACTTGGGGGGGAAACCCCTCCCTCTAAATACAGCCATTACACATCTATCCACAGCAAGGTCTTCTTCCATTCTCCTGCCAACATTTGTTCCTGACTTGCTTTGAAACTGTGAGCATATATGTTATTTACAAATGTTATTACTTTCACTATTCTCTAATTTTGAAATACAGCAACAATTTCCTAAAAAAGACATGTTTAATTATGTACATCCTAAAGTTCACAGTGTAGTGCTTTCTCTATATCAGGGTTTAATTTCTGTTGAAGACAAATGGAATTATTAGAATTTATTCATTCACTTATTCATGATAAACTTACTTACAATTAAATGGTCTTTACTATTTGCCATCCAGGAATATCATTTGAATAAATATTAAAAAGGAAAAGCACAATTTTCCTTGAAAAATTTTATGGTTTTATATTTTCTGCTTTTTAATAGTTTTAAATTTTTACTGCATTTTAATGTAATAGAACAGGCCATAAAAATCATAGAGAGACATTAGACAAAAAGCAAATCTTAATATAAAACTTTACCATGTCCATCCAAATTACATAGTACTTCTCATGTGAAAGATACAAAATTGCCATCAGTTAAGTCACATTCCTTACTAGTACTTTGATCTTGTTTTAATAATTATTATCATGACAAATTAAATCTTACAAAACTATTAAAAACTGTGAAATACATTTTCATGTATGTGGATGCACAAATGTGCATGTGTATGTGAAGGCCAGGGGAAAACCTTGCCTGTTTTTCTTCAAACACAACACACCTTTTTTTCTTTTTCTTTTTTAAAACAGGGTTTCTTGTTGGCCTGGAGCTTGCCAAGAAGGCTAGGATGGCTGGCCAATACCTCCCAGCTCCTTGCCTGTTTCTGCTTTATATTGGAATTACAAGGATGTGTTATCATTCGTGGCTTCTTCACAATATAGGATCTGGTGCTCAAACTCAGGTCTTCATGCTTTCCCGAGAGCCCTTATGTTTTCTTTAATGCATTTATTAATTTTATGAGTATGTCATATTCATATCTTTTGTTATAATCTTTTGGGATTTATCAATTATGTTTCTATAATGTGTGTGTGTCTATAATCATATAAACATATGTACAAGTATGTGTAAAGATGTTAGAAAGTCAGTTGCTTTCCACAGATAGGAGATGAAAACCTAAGCTAGACTTCAGCTTTTCATCAGAAATAAGCCAGTATGCTTTCTCATGAAGGTAAACAAAGAGAATGTACATGGTTTGACCTTCAATGTCTGTAAGCCTCTGTAAGCTAAAGTATTTTCAATGGTGCAGAAATGAAGAAAAGTGTAGAGCACAGAACACAACACACTCTGCCCTTTAAGCTTTGGAGAGAAAGTAGGAGACAGATGGGAAATTCCATTGTGTGCTTCCTCTGCCACCTGTCATCATATGAATGGCACCGGCTAAGTTTCTTGATGAAAATATTGGCATTATTAGTGGAACTAGTTCTTTTGAAGTTAATGAAATTTCAGCTTTCAATAAGTAAAAACTGCAAGTTTTACAAATGAGGAAAACATGTCAATTGTCATTATTTATTTAAGCAATAAAACAAAAAATATTTTTAACTTTTCATATGATTTAGAATTCATTGAACTAAATAAGTTAACAACAGTATTCAAGTATACATAGCTACATCAGAGATTAGGCTGATTATTTTCAGAAGACAAGACTAATGGAAGATGAAGGAAAACATGAAATAAACATGAAGCATGTGAATGATTATAGTGTTATAGTGGTACATAGGGAATCATTCATTAAATCTAATAGTCCAGTTGCAACAAGGCTGGGGCCATGAGAGGCCGTTGGTTAAATAGGGAGAAATGTCAGCCAATGAAATGCTTATGTTTGCCTCTATGTATGTTTTAATTATCTCCCTGTTGCTGTGATAGCAACACTGACCAAAGCAACTTTTAGAAGGAAGAGTTTATTTAGCTTAGGGTTCCAAAGGGGCAAGAGTCAGTCCATCATGGTGGGGAGGCATGGTGGTAGAGGTGGTTGGAGGAGGAGTAGATGCTAAGCTCTCACATCTTCAAGCAGGTACAGGAAGCAAGAGAGTGACTGGAGATCCATCAAGGCTTAAGAACTCTCTAAGCCCACCCCCAGTGACATGCTTCCTCCAGCACACCCTTCTAAGATCTCCCAAATCAGTACCACCCACTGGGGACAAAATGTCCCAATACTTGGAGCCTGTGGGGGACATTCTCATTCAAACCATCACAATGTGCATGTGAATTTTAAGGACAGGGTAGTAAAGAAAAGGAAACAAACACAGTCCAGCACCTTTCCAAAGCCCAGAAAGGGAAGATGAACAGCAAGTAACATTTCCCTCGTCCTCATTTGGCAACAGCATAGTGACCATCAGGGCTCACTGTAGGGAATAAAACTACCGAGTTTGGACACCTGGATACACAGGTGGGTGGGAACAGTGAGGGCTGCAGCCATTTGTTTCGATGAGAAACAGAAGATGTTAGGATGGGATATAATTATGGCTAGTGTAGAATACTCAAGAATTCAATGTGAGATGTAGAGAAAACATATTTTCTTCCAAAATATAGCATATGTCATGTAAAATTAATAGAAGTTATTTAGACAATAGTCACTACAGCCTACGAGGATATGTATAAGACAGAAAATGTTATGTTAACCCATACAGCAACATTATGGCAACTCATTAATTTTTTGTTAAGACCAAAGAGTTCTCAGGCTAAAGGCTGATTGTCTAATATATCCCAGTAAACCAGAATTCTCCCTGTTCCTGTTTAAAATTATCAAGTCTATCTCATGTGATTTTTGTGCACCAAGGATAAATATGAAAGGAATGTAATCTCCTTATTTCTGTAAAATAGCATAAACTTTCATGAATCAGATACAAAGTGGAGAGTCTTAATGGTCTACTCATTCATAAAGAGGCTACAGGAGGTGCTGTGAGCATCAGGATTCAGGTAAAGATAGTAGTAGGTTTAGCTCCTTCAGAAGAGGATATTTTTCTTTAAAAATCATGTGAAATGGCCATGTAGGGGCAGATGAATAGTCCAATTGGGACTTTTATTTTTCATTTTGTGTTACTTTTTTTTCCTTCAACTTCTTTACCTATTATAAACAATATTATATTTAAATACTTTAATCTTAGGTAGGCTAGTGTGTAAAATAGAGTAATGTGTTCTGTAAAACATAATGATTATCCTTTCTTAACTTTTGCCTGCAATGACTTAAATACACTCTCAATTATCCCCTCTTTATTACTTATCTAATGTTATCTAATGTCTTAAATTAGACAACTGGCACCATAGTTTGTACTTTCTATTTCAGTTTAAGCATATTTATCAGACATTGCTTTGTATGAGTAAATATTTTCAAGATATCATTTAAAGTTAAAACCACTTTGTTGCTTATTAAAAATGAATTTTGCTGAAACAGAGTTTGCATTAGATCATGAGTAAACACACAAGGAAGCCTGTAGGGTTTTGCTTTCTAGGAAGCATGAGCACACACTCCACAGTACTGCTGAACTCACAGGCACTTACAGAGGATCATGACCTGGACTACAGGAAGTGGAAGCGAGGCAATTGGCTTTTTTCATGAGGTGTTAGTCAGCTTTCTATTTCTATAACAATCGATACACAAGCTGCTTATGAAGTGAGGAAAGATTTGTTTGGGCTCATGGTTCTAAAGCCTAAAAGTCAAGATTCAGTGGCTCCACTTGTGTGGGTCTCTAATGTGCAAGGTATATCTTGGCTGGAGTATATCTTAGAGCAAACTGTCACTACTTAATCCAGGAAGCAGAGGAAGATATGGAGATGCTACAATCCTGTTCAAGAGCATTCCTCCAATAACCTAAATTTCTTTTACTACACTCTACTTCATAAATATCAGCAGCATCACCTAATGCCATCCCTCTGAGGTCTAAATCTTTACATAAGGACCACTGAGGGCTACTCAGTCAAGCCCTAGTACGTATTTTGTCTAGTATATTTCTTAGGTCTTGCTACAAACTGAAGAGTTTCCCCTGAGAATTCATAGATGGAAAGCATAGCCCCCAGAGAGATCGTACTGGATAAAATTCAGAGAGGTGCCTTTGGACAGCATTTCAATGAATTTGGGCTACTACAAAGTACTGAAAGACTCAGAAACAATAAACACTTATGTCTTATAAATATTCAGACTGAGAGCCATCAGCACACTAGTACAGCCTAGCAGTTGAAGGTCAGGTACCAGCACTGTCTGCTCATGGTATTCTCAGCTGCAAATGACCAGTTTTCTTTTGCATTTTTGTACTTCAGAAAAGGAGATGGATCTCTCTTTGCTCTTCAGTTGTAAGGACAGAAATCCCATTCATGAGGGCTCTACTTGCGCAAGCTAATTTTGTCCCTAATGTCTCACCTCCAAATCGTATCAATTTAGGGGAGAATGAATTTTGTAGAGACATGAAGATTCACTACATGATAGATGGTAACAAGATCATGAGGCTGGAGGTCTCATAGTGAAATTGGTGCTTTCATAAAAACAAAGATGACAAAAGGGAACCATTAGAAGGCAGCAAAAAAGGGGAAAGCTATAAGCCAGGAAGAAAGTCCTCACAAATCGCTACTACATTAGCATCTGCAATGTCTTACATTCTCCAGTTCTGTGAGCTCTAAGTGCAGCCACCCAGTTGATGGTATTTTGACACTGCAGCCTGAGTTGACGATGAGGACAAGGGTCTTCGTGCATCACAGGATTCCTTATGTTCTGTGTTGGCTCAGAAGGCTTACCTTTCCATTATAATGTATTACTTTCTATGACCTAAGGAGACATACCTAGCCTGGAGAACTATATTAGAAAAGTGCATGGGAAACTGAGCATATCTAAAATGGTTAATACTTAAGAAAAGCTGCTACTAATAAATTTGTGATACTTCTGGAAAATTGGATGGGCTATGATTGATTATTAGAGTCTAAAAAGACCAGGGGGTGACGTACATCTTTAATCCTAGCACTCTGGTGGCAGAGGTAGGTGAATCTCTGTGAGCCTGAGGCCAGAATGATCTACATAGTGAGTTTCAGGCCAGTTGGGACTACACAAAGACCATGTCTCAAAGAAAAGTCTCTCCAAATCTGAAAATATTGCATTAATATTAATACTACTTCTTTAATATAAGAATGTTTGATCTGGAAATATTCTAAATGTTCTACAATAAAAAACAGATTAAAAGATAAAGTACTCACAAAGCTTCCTGAAACTCAGAGGCCCTGAAATCCCTGGAGAAATGTATGCAAGTGTAAATGCCAGCTTCAAATTTTGCAAAACACCAATATTATAGCTCTGCTTCCTTTGAAACTGAACAAAAGCATTTCATAGAAAAAACACCTTAGTTCTCCAGGACCACAAATAAAGGGAAAGTCAGTCTGCAATCAACATGAAAGAGATCCAAATAGAAGTGTGTGATCAGGTCTCTCCAAGGAGAAGAAATTCGCTTAATAGAAGGGTTTTAGTTGAGGCCCCTGGATTCATAGGATTTTGAAGCTGTTGCTTTATTTTCTATTTCTTTCCTTTTCTATTTTGGCCTTCAAGGAAAGTAGTAATGGTGAATCTTCTCAACTTGAAGAGACATTTCTGTCAAAGAGCAAAACACGGAAGAATATAAATGTGTCACTGTAGCAGCTTCAGCTGTGAAATGCAGGTTATAAACACTCTGCTGCTATTTCTTACAGGGTCACTGGGAGAACTCAAAGAAATTTGTAAAGCATTTCTTACCAAAAGACTCCTGTGTGTAAGTGTTAGATTCATCATAAGCAGCAGCACAATAAATAAAATTGAAACAGCTTCTCGTGCACCTAAAAACTTATCTGGCAGGTTTATTAGTGCTACTGGAAACAATTCTTATTTGTTAAAGTCACACAGTACTTCTGGTCAACAGACAGTATATATTTGAAGCCAACAATGAGGATACAGGCTCTTGGCTTTCCTAAAATCTAGACAGTAACTGAGCATCTTTCTAAATGAGATGGGGGAACATTTTGAAGTAAAAAGTAATAAAATAATAACAGAATATGCAAAATAGGAGGGAGAAGTATCAATGTCAGTGGATGTAAGACATTATCTGCTCTTAATGATTCAACTTCAGACACACCACCAGGGAATACAGGTCTTGAGAATCTGAGAGAACAATTGTATACATGTAAATTGTAGTACACGTATGGGGGAAAATATGTTTTAAAGACAGTGTGAAGTTTAGAAGCCTGTACATTATGTAAACTATATTTCAAATTCTACTGTCTTAGAGTTCAAACATCTATGTTTTGGGGTGTTTTTTTTCTTCAAGCTTTCAATATATATAATCATAAATACTATAACCTTAAATGGTCCACTTCATATAAAAATGCAAAAAAACTCTTACAATATAGCCATTAATGTGATAGTTTGCCTAGAAAAATGTAAATTAAATATTTCAAAGTTTTTCAGAGTCCAAGACTCTGCCTCTACTAGAACTGAAAATCCCCTTATTTCCTGTCACACCTGACTTATTCCATAACACTTTCAATTGCTTTCATTGTACTTTGCAAGTTTTCCAACAGTTCATAGTAAACAGAAGGCATGATTCATAATCAATGCTTCTCTCTTTTCGTAACAAATGACTAATGCTAGAATGATCATGATGGTCGACAGACCCACTTCCTGTGCCATATACTTCATGCCACCAGCGAAAAGAGCTTTGTCTGACAAGGATTCTTTTGGATAGTGGAACGTAATTTTTCATGTGCCTCAGAGGCAGCTGAGTATCTGGACAAGAAATAACAGCTAAATAGAAAAAAAGAGACTATCAAAACTTGTAAATTCTTATATTTTAACTGTTCTATTACACATATTTGAAAAATGAGCAATGATATAAGTATTTCTTAATTTTTACATATTCATATGCATAGATTTGTTTATTTTTTATTTCAAATGCATTGATTTGACAACTACACTTTCTACTGTCTTGGAATTTTCAAATTACTACTTATAACAAGAAGTTATTTTCTTTCTGATACATAAGCCAGAATAGAATTGACAGCAATTCTAAAAGACTTTCTTTGACTGGTGGATTAATTTAGGAAATGAGGACAGATAAACACAAACAAATTGAAAAGGAGCTCTGACATTTTAGACAGGGAGAAAACAATGTGAAACCATTATAATGATTAGGAAAGAATAATTAGTAAACATAGATGTAGAACTAAATTTTTGTAGCTATTTACACTATACAAATATACACTATACAAATATAAAGGTCTATTTATCTTTCAGGAAAAATTATATCCTCTTACTAATGTATGTTCTCAAAGCTTATGACTATTAAGAAAAACATTATCACAGAATAGAAATGGCAAATAATATTTCAGCTCTAGTTTTTCCAAGTAGGAAACATAAGAAATCTATCTTAAATACCCAATAAACATATTTAGAGAAAGAGAAATGAAACAATGAAGACTAAAAGGTCATAACTATAGACATGCATCTTAACCTAAGGGTTAAGCTTGCCATTTTAGTTACTGTTGGGTTGACTGTGGAAATGACTTAAAGAGCCAGAACAATTAAAAGCTTTAAATATTTCAGGTAAGTAAGATCTGTAACAATTTTGCTAATATCAGTGATCTACGGATTTGGAAAACAATTCATATACTGTGGTATTTCCTAAGACCTTTTGATAAAACTGAATTAAATTATCATTCAGAATTGAGAAGGAAGCATCTAGAAGACAAGGTGATATACTTGCCATCAATCAGAATCATGATACTTATTTTCAAATGCACCATGAGCCTCTGGAACGTACAGATTGGTTACTAATGCCTAGAAACCACACAAGAATAATAAGCATGCAAATTTTAGTAGATTTTTTTTCAGGCTATCTAAGCTGATGAATTAACAAGATAGACAAGCAATTTCATTAACCAACATCTGTTTAAATGTATTGCATCATATATTTATTGCAAGCATTCTAGTAAGAATTTGAATAAAGTCATTTTGAAGTACAACTATGTTTTTGGTACAATTCCTCAATTTGGTATGTCTACAGTATCATATATAGGACTAATAGTTAATGTTTTTAATTTAATTTTATATGTTTTAACAGAGCATAGGGTAGGGGTTTATTTACAGCAGAGTGGGAACCCCACATTTACTGCTGCGCTGTAAAATCCACACTCAAATACAGATCTCAAAATTGTGAGAGAGGTGCCTCTTAGTGTTCTGACTTACATGGACTTTGGCCCTCCCCCCACATGCAGATAAGGTCAACTGATTGAGTGAGAGGGGTAATCGACTCCCCCCTTGACTCCTGGATGAGTGTGGGAAGGAAATGTGGCTATAGCTTTGCACATAGTGGTTGGAGGACATTTCCAGTTAGCACTCTACCCCTTACTCTGACTCTGACATTCTTTCCACCAAGCTCTTCCACAAAAGTCCCTGAGCCTTGGATGGGGTGGTAGGCATGGGATGATCTTCCTCCCGTTGCGGCAAGGCACTGAAATTTCGGGTCTATGCATCACCTGTTTTCCATGGGCTGTTGGCCAATTTCTACGGGAGTCCATCTACTATAAAAACACACACAGCAAGAAGCAAGAACATCTAAACAGTGACTGCTGTAATAACAACCTATGGGTATAAACACAAATGTTTGGTTGGTACTTTAGCAAGTGCATCATTTCCATCTAACAAAACAATTGCAGTTATTTCCCCCTTGGGCCTATTTTCTCCCCTGCCATACAGGGTTGGTCTGGTCTATAGTACCAGATGTGTCTTCCAATCCTAGGAGTGAGCATTATATCCAATAGAAAATTTGCTGGTTGTACATACACTATTGCACCAGCAGGAACATCTTCTTTGATATGTTGATGGTACAACACGTGGGGTCCATTGTTGAGAATTAGGTGACTATTCTCCCCCAGGCATCTGAGTGTTAGTTACCTTTTGGCACCATGAAAGCCACCCATCCAGTGGCAAGGAGTTTCCAGCAGAGTCTAAGCTTGATTTCTCCCTCTCCCTTACTCACATCATGAAGTGTGTGCAGCAATAGAGTTTTTACATCCACTTCTGGTGTACAGCAGCCAGTGCTCCTAACCTCCAGAGCCATCCCTCTAGTCCCTAAATTTATTTTTATTTTATGTGTATGAGTGATTTGTCTGCATGTAGGTAAAGGTGCCCAATATGTTCAAACCTGGGGAGGCCAGAAAAGGGTGTCGGACCCCTTGGAACTGGAGTTATAGACTGTTGTTAGCTGCAGTGTGGGGACTGGGAATTGAATACAGGTCCAAGAAGTGCTCTTAACAACTGAGCTGTCTCTCCAGACCCTAGTTTCCTTTTGTTTAATTTTATTTTATTTTTTAATTTTTTAAATTTAATAACCACATGCTTAGAAGCAGCATTTCATTACAGCTTTAACATATTCAGTAACACACTCCAGAGCAAGAGTACATCTCTTTCACAAGTGGCTGTAATTTTCTAGGTTCACAGTTGAATTAATACAGTCATACAATGTTGAACTCAGTATAAACTCTGTAAGACATAAAATTGAATGAGTTTTTACCCTTTAAAGAACATCTCCATTTCATTTTAAGATGCTGTTTCCTACATTTGAATGCTACTAACACGTTTGCACATGTGTCTTTAATCTCTATGTATCTGATTATTACTAGTCACAGTCGTTTACACTCAGATCCTTAGTACCTGAGTATGGATATAAAGTCATCAGATAGATTTCACTTGTAATGTTTATCACCTCTACTATTGAATATGAAGCAATTTTTTAAATTTTTAATAACTACCTGATTAGAAGAAGCATATTCAGTAACACACTCCAGAGCAAGAGTACATCTCTTTCACAAGTGGCTGTAATTTTCTAGGTTCACAGTTGAATTAATACAGGTATACAATATTGAACTTAGTATAAGCCCTGTAAGGCATAAAACAATGATTTTTTAGCCTTTAAAAAAGATCTCCATTTCATTTTAGAATATAACGTTCCTTGCAGAAAGACTCATTTTTTTGCTACTAACACTGTTGGCACATGCATCTCTAATCTGTATGTATCTGATTATTACTAGTCATAATTGGTTGCACTTGGATCCTTGGCACCTGTGTATGGCTATAAAGTGATTGGGTAGATTTCAATGGTAATGTTTATCACCTCTACTAATAAACATGACGTAAATTTCCATGCTTTCTCCTCAAATACAATACACATTTTTAAATTTGTTGATTTTGTGTGCATGTGTATATCACACAGAACATCCCAAACCATCTTATTCAACTATACACCCTCCCATAGCCTCCCTCCCCCCACTAAGAGCTCTTATACTCTGATATCCCTGCTACTGTCTGCTGTGTTGTCGGCACCCCTAGCCATTCCCCACTACTTGTCCATCTGGTGAATCTACAGAAAGAAAAAATTCTTTACGAGCTTTACCTTCGATAGAGGGTTATTATCTAGAGAAATCAAAGAATTTTTAAAAAGAAAACTAAACCTCAGAAAAAAAAATTAAAAATTAGGGCAAGGAACTATACAGGGAGTTTTCTAAAGATGAAACACCAATGTCTAAGAAATATTGAAAAAAAAGTTCAACATCTTTAGTCATCAGGGAAATATATATTAAAACCACTTTGAAATTTCATCTCACCCCATTCAGAAAGACTAAGATCTCAAAACCAACAATGACAAATGGTTTTGAGCATATGACGAAAGGGAAACTCTTATCCACAGTTGGTGAAATTGTAACCTGGAGCAGCCACTATGGAAATCACTATGGAGATTCCTCAAACTCTAGAAATTGATCCATTAAAAAATCCAGTCATACAACTCATGGTTATAAACCCAAAACACTCCATACCCTATTGCAGAAATGCCTGTCCATCCATGTTCATTACTGTCCTTCTCATAATACCCAGAAATTGGTAGCAACCTAGATGTCCATCAACTGATGAAGGAATAATGAAGGTGTAGTACATATTTAAAATACTGTTCTCATCTCTTTAAAAAAATGAAAGGATGACATTTTCTTGCAAATGAATGGAACTCAGATCAATCATCCTCAGTGAGGTAACCCAGAGAAAGAAATACAAATGTCCCAAGCCCATATTCTCTCTCAGAGCTGGATGCTAGTTTTGAAATCTTAAATGTGTTTGTTTCAAGTTTAAAATCCTTTCAGGTCAGGAAACTAGTAAATGGCAATGGGGAGGGCTCCTTGGAAGCAGAGTTTAGAATACAGTGACATAAATGGAAAAGGTGAGTAATAGAGTAGGCAGATGATAAAATGGTGGGGGATGGGAGGCCAAGGCAGAGGAGGAGGTATGGGATGGGATAAGTAACACTGGTATCATTTAGAAAAAGCTGTATAGAGACCTACCACTAATGTAGCTTCTTAAAGTATATAAATATACATTATGGAAAGAGACTAAAAGAAATTACCTTAGAAAAGGGGGACATTGCCACTGCTAGACACTATAGGCTAGCAAAGCAGAAACTCAATGCCAGAAACGGATTCCTTATTCTGAAGCTGTTGACCAAGAGTCCCATGGACCCTCAAACAATACAGTTCATTGTCCTGCTCTTGGTTACTCATCAGAATTTTATGGTAAGACCCAATTGCTGAAGGCACTACTTAGAGGAACTGTAGAATGAACAGGAGAAATCAAGATGTACTGACTCTAGTCTCATCTCTACTGGCTAGCTTTCATAGTGCTAGAAGGTGCTATGCATGGTACTGGAAGAAAAAACTAATTAATCTTTCCCAGCTGTGAATCCTGTTAGCTATAACAATAACTGGCCAGATAGGATATGTCTATCCCTGCAATAATTGAATGAATATTATGGGAGTAACCAAATACTTTCTAATTGGATTTAAGGTCTGCTTCATAAGATGGAGCCTATACCTGGTATTGATATCAGGCTTAGGACCTGAGGCTAAACAGCTTACAGACTATAGCAGGGATCCTAATACTATGAGCCTAATCCTAAATAGATAAAGTATTGTAGTTACTCCTGTTGACTTTTTGTTTTACCTATAGATCAATGCTTCTCTCAGTGCTTATTGTAGAAGCTTCCTTATGCAGCAGTTTGTAATTAAGACAGAAAACCACAAACTCCCAGCACATAGTAAATAAGAAGCTGCAGACTACTTATCGCTGAGTGGGATACCTATATCAAACTTCACTACAGAAGAGGAGGCAGAAAGATTGTAAGCACAAGAGATAATGGATGATTACAAGGAAACAGAGTTTTCCAGGCAGATGATCAGTTACTCATATGAATTCACAGCAATGGTGACAGCATGCACCTGTACTCGAGCCACACAAAATTCCAGCATAGACATGGGAATGTTAAGAAACCCCAACCCTACCTGAGCATGTGTTGGCAACTCATTACTACTGGGAAGGGTAGAGTCAATCTCCTTTAAGGAGACTTCGTAGGTTGACCAGGCTCCAGTGGATGAACCCACATCAAAAGGGCATTTGAGGACAACATTTGAATATATAGTTATATGTAAATGAAATTGGGTTGGGGATAGTAATGGAGAGTGCAGGGGCTACTAAGGAAAGGGACCTAAATACAACTAAAATATATGTAATCTACAAGCAATAAAATTTTTAAAGATTTTTTAAAGTAGTACAAATATAGTTGTATACATATGAAAACATGAGAATGCATGCAGATATATGTAGTTATGTAAGTATGTATGTACACCTGATGTCTTAACTATAGTAAAAAGACAAGAGAAGTTAATATAGAGAAAACAAATAGGAAAAGAAGTCAAAGTATCCCTGTTTTCAGATGATCTGTTGTTTTATATAAAATATCTTAGTGTCCATCAGAAAACTACTAGAACAAATCAACACATTCAGCAAAGTGGCAGGATACAAAATTAATACAAAAATCAGTAGTGTTTCTATATGCCAATAATAAATACACTGAGAAAGAAATCAGGTAAACAATTCCATTTATAAAAGCCTCAGATAACAACATAAACAACAAAAAACCTGTAGAGAACCTAACCGAGGAGGTGAAATATATCTAAAACTCCAAAGAAGTAAATTGAAGGCACTAAAAGCTGGAAAAATAAAACCTCCCCTAGTCATGGATTGGTAGAATTAATATTGTAAAACTGAAAGTCCTACCAAATGCAATCTATATTTTAATACCAATTAAAATCCGCATGACATTCTTCACAGAAATAAAAACAAAAAAACCTCAGACAGCCAAATCAATCTTCAGCAGAAGGAAAAATGTGGAAGGCATAGAAGACAGAGATTTTAAGTATACACAATTACAGTCACCTGATTTCAGACAAAGGCATCATAAATACACTTTAGCACATTTTCAACAATGGTGTTCGGATAACCACATCACTACCCTGACAAAAAGCAACTTCAAATGTATCAACAACTTCAACATAAAACCTGAAATTCTAAAATTTCTAGAAGAGAAGGGAGGGCATTACAACATACAGGTATAGGCAACAATGTCCAAATAGGGTTCTGGTTACTGTGGATATAAATCAACAATTGACAAATGGCAACTAATATCTGGGGTGGGGCCATGTAAGCAATAGCTGTCTAATTGGATTAAGCCCCACTCAGTTGGAGGGAATATCATGTCTAGCACTAAAAATCCTAACCAAGTACCCATAGCTGGAAAGGTCACAGACTCCAAAAGATAAACTACAATTACCAATTTCCTCAGTCAATGTAGTTTCTAACTGTACTCTAAATATTTACCTTTATACCTCAGATAATTGTAGCTCTCACACCTCCTCAGTAGCATGGACAAGGTGGCACACGCCTTTAATCCCAGTACTCAGGAGGCAGATCCAGGAGCATCTCTCTGAGTTCAAGGCTAGCCTAGGCTACAGGGAGACCTTGTCTCCAAAAGACCAAAAACAACAACAAAAAAAATATAGACTAACAACATATAATTTGGGACTGTATAGATTTTTAAATCTAAATTGGAGTTCTAGAAAAAAATCATCTTGCATACTCAATTTATAAACATCAGCATTTATTCCACTTGAAAATGTAACAGACTTGTTATGTTTTCTGATGTTATTATTTCAGCCTTTACATGTTATACTGAAATTGATCTGAACTTTTTCATAAAATAAAAATCAACACCCTAAAAACAGCAGTGGACATGCTGAAAACACTTTTAAGTGTAATTTTTGTGTTATTGTTTAGCTATTGGTGTTTGGTAGATGGAATTTGTCCTTGTTTAATAAGTTTAATGATAAGTTAATTATTTCCATTTTTTGGAATAAATGTTCTTGGACATCACATAGTCACAAATGTGCATAAAATGTTTTCTGTTAAACATCAAGAAATATCTCACATTCATTTTGTGAAAGCTAAGATATTCAGAAGTGTCATTTATTCAGGAACAAATTCATGATGAAATTTATTTGCTTCGTGATCACTCATGCAGAAGTAAACTCCAAATGAATTGAAATACATCAAGGGTATTAATTTACATATTTTATTTTTATTTTTCATTAGAAACTTCATACACAGGAAAACAGGTTCCATGTTCTATGCCATTTATCTTTCAAACCCTAATTATATTTAAATTACTCTTCACTCTTGCTACATTAGCATAATTGTGTGTCAGCTAGATGTACTTATTGAATGAGATACTTTTAGAATATCCTATAAGTCAATAATGTCTTTTTCATTTTTTACATACTTGGCCATATTATCTTCTGCTAGAAATGTTCTTCATTTTAAAAATACTACTCTTTTGTAAGTTTTTGTACAACTACATATTCCTTGTTGAAAATATCTGCTTCCATAACTGCCCACTTTCCCTTTTCTTGGACCTCCCTTTCTATTAGTCTCTTTTGTTCCTAGAGATAAGTTCACTTTGACTTTCATACCATACGTGTGTGCGTACACATATATAAGCACACATGCTATTTTATGATGTTATGTACCTCTCTAAGATCCAGGCAGAACTCACCAATCAGGAATGGTCTATATTTGTATTTCTGAGATGGGTTTAAAGCAAATGACATAAGTTCAGTCTTCTTGTTGGTGTGTGCATATAATTGCATTTTTAATCCATTCCTTGGTTACTGGACATCTAGGTGGGCTCCGTATTTATTTATTTTTTGTGAATAGTGTTACAATAAGCATTTATATCTAAGAATCTCTGTGTATGTTGCCTAGGTGTCCTTTGGGTGAGCACTCAGGAGAGGTGAAGCTGGGTCATGTGGAATATCTAATGTTAGCTTTTTGAGAACATTCCACCCTGTTTTGCATATTGACCAGACTAGTTTATGTTCCCCCAAAAAATGTTTGAGGGCTCATTTTTGCTCACATTCTTAGCAGCACTTGCTGCTGTTTGTTTACTATTTACTGCCATTCTGACTGGGGTAAAATCTTAATATAGTTTTGATTTTCATTTGTCTGATGGCGATAAAAATTAACCATTTCTTGTATGTTTATTTCCATTTCCATTTCATCTTTAATAACTGTCTGTTCATTGCATTAGCTCATTTATTGATGGATTGTTTACTTATTTAGTTTCTTTTAGTTCTTTTCATATTCTAGATATCAGTCTTCCTCCAGATGGTTCACTAACAGAGTATCTCAACTTCTGTAGTTTAATTTTCATTTTTAAATATGTATTTGTTTGTATATTTGTTTAATTCTTTGGAATGTAGCTGTCATGAGTTTTAATCTAGTGTTCCTTTATTTCCAAAAATTGGTATAGAAAGAGTGTCACTGCTATTATATGAAGCTTAGCACCTTTAATTTTATATAAATCTTGGAAACTATTGGCAAGAAGAACATAGGATGGAAAATTTGATCTCTTCGCATGTAGCTGCCTTTGGCAAAGAAGTTTTGTCAAAAGGCCACACTAGTTTAAAATACATAACAAGATGGAAGTCCATATGGAAGCCTCACCATTTTGAGGCTCTTTTTTTATTGAATATTTGCCATTTTCTGAAAAATATTTTCTTATTTATTTTTATTTTCTGTGTATGAGTGTATTGCCTGCATCTATGTAAGCGCATCCATGTCATGCAATGTGTGGGGTGGTCAGAAGAAGGCATCCAATTTCCTTGGAACAGGAGTTACAGATGGTTGTTAGTTACCGTGTAGGTGCTGGGAATTGATTCTGGATCCTCTGCAAGAGCAGCCAGTTCTCTTGAGCACTGTGTCATCTCTCTAGTCCCAGCCATTTTCATAGAATATAGTTTTATTGTATTTAGATCCCTTGTCCTATTTGTACCTCCCCTTACTGCCCTTCATAAATATATATATGGAGGTCTATAGAGTCTAATTTGTGTCTCCAAACTTTCTTCAGTGTGGGTCCATCCACTGGAGTCTGGTTAACCTACTGAGTCTCACTCTTGAAAAAGACTGTTTCTGCCCCTCCCAGCACCTAGTAGCCATCAGTTGACGCAACTTCTTTAGGTGTGTTTGGAGCTTCTTACTCACTTCCTCAATGCCTACACTGAGATTTTTTTCTGATTTGAGCTTGCATGAGACTTTTGTATCTGCCAACATTGCTGTGAGTTCATATAAATGACTTACCAGCTGCCTGGAAAACTCGGTTTCTTTGTGGTCAAGTACCCTCTCTGGCCCTTATAACCTTCCCCCATCTTCTGCAATGATCTCTGAGCCTTGGGGGGACAGAAGTTTTATATGGATGCCCTACTCAGGGATAAGCACTCTGTAGCCTATTGTTCTCTGCATATTGGGTATTTGTGGGTTTCTGTGTTAATTATTGTCATAAGGAAACCTCTCAAATGAAAGTTGTGAGATACATTAATGTATGGGTACAATAAGAGTCATTAAGAGTCAGTTTAATAAGATAACTATATAGTCGAAAATTAGTTGCTGGTTTTCTCCTAAGTCCAGTGACCTGTTTAGCCTCAGGATCCTAATCATGCTTTGGAAGCTCCTAATCTGGAATCTTGTGTGCACTATCACCGTGACTAACTTTCTTCTGCTTTGCACAATGTTTGTAAAATTATTAATAAGATGCTAGAACTTCTTTGATGATTTTTCAAAGCTTTTAACTCTTCTATCTCTCCTTTTCCTCCATTTTGGTTATATTTCCTAAAACCTTTAGTTTTAACAGTGTTTGCTAAATGTGCTGTTGAGCTGTAAAATAAATGACAATGTGTTTGAATTCTACAGTGCTTTTCCTGGTTTAAAAGAGATTAAAAAAGATTATGTTACACAATTTTATTTATTCAATACTGATTCTTTGGGCATTCTTTTGAGTCATGAGACTATTTTCTGATTCCAGTTTTCTCCCTGTTCCTGCTCAAACAGCTATGCGTTTGCTTCATATTTGTAAGTTGGCTTTTGTGGCGTGCTTGCTTCTGTCTCATGTTCTGGTAGGTTTTCCGGAGACTGAACTACTTTACACTCATGTCCTAAGAGTTAAGTAGAGAAAAATGAAAGTCTTAACATAGGCAATGACCTTCTCTTGCAGGAGGAGACTAGATACATTTCTGATTGCTCAGAGGGAAAATGAACTTACTTTAGGAGACTTTCAAATATATGCCTACTTATTTCTCACTCCCGACTCCACCTTTTGGATAAGATGTGTTCAGGTTTTGATTATTGTGTAATCTAAATTTTACATGTTCCAGAATTTCAGAAATTCATTTATAATCATGGCTATAATTGAAAATCAAATTATGAGCTTTTACTTTAAATAAATTATGCTAAAACATATATGCCAAGATATATATCATGAGCTTATTTTCTGTCTGTGTGTGGCATTTGACCTTGTTCATGCTAGACAAACACTCTAATACTTAACTACATCCCCAAACAAGAGGTTCTTAATCACTGTATTCATATTTTGTCACTATCCACACTCTTTGATATTATTTACATATATATGTGTGTGTGTGTGTATTTCTCCTTCTATTTCATGCTTACAAAGAAATTTATCTCAATCCTCTCTATCTTTCCATATTCTCAAAACTTAGAATAATGCTTTATTAATCTCCTTCCTTTATAAGCTTTTGATAAAATAGTGGAAGGTAGGACAGAAATAAAAATGCATGTAGTCATTTTCACCAAGATTACTTGTAACCAATTTAATTTTAGCATAGTTGATACATTCATTTATACAGTTATTTGACAAATATTTTTAGGTATAAAATGCTGATTTACACAAATTATGCTTTCAAGATATTCAAAAGAAAGGACATATGAAGGTATTGCTCACACTTCCTACAATCCAAGGTATATGAGAGCTAGCATAAGTGATCTGCTGTAATGAGAAACTCAGGGTTATTTGTGTGTGTATGCATGCATATGCGTGTATGCATGTGTGTATGTTTGAGTTTGTATACTGCATGTGTGTATTTGTGTGTATATGTATGCATGTATGCTGAGCTCTGAACTCAGGCCCTAATGTTTGTATACCAAGTACTCTTAGCCACTGAAACAATGCTCCAGGCCTCAGATTGCTATTTAAATAGTTGAGGACATCACTGAATATCTCAGGAAAGGTGATGTGATTTGAAATTTGGATTTGAAAAGTTAGGCAGGAGCTTGACACAGAAAAAGATAACTGACCATCATAAGGCATTATTGTTTATCAAGGGGTAAATAGAAGCAAATAAATGTGAAAATATAACAATGAATTAGACCAGGAATTTAATTCATGTGTAATGTGGAGAAGAGATTTATTAACAAACTGAATTCTCTTCTTTCCTTTCCTTCATGATATATGAATGTTATTTCTAACATCTTTATGACTGTAAAGAAAAACTAAAGTTTTATGACTTTTGAGACTAATAACTAAATCAAATGAATATCCAGTAAGGTAATGAATCAGAAAATTAAATATAACTTTCAGCAATGCAAGGGCAATTTTAATTTATGGACCAATACTTCTCATTATATGAAAATGAAATTTGGAAGACAAACTAATATTAAGATCAAATCAATATTCACACTACATCTTTTTAATTCTACTTGAATTCTGAATTTTAAAAATGTAACTAGAAAGATTCTATAATTTGTAATTGGGGAAATCTGATACAGTGGCTTTGAAAAATACAAATAGGAGACTGGTCTTGAAGCAATGATACTGAATGGGTCTGTATCAAAAGCACAATATGCAATGTCTATTGTTTATCAACAATTAATTATTACTGTGTTTTAAAGGCATCATTTTCCTTTTATTTGAAAGTTTCCATTCAAATCATTAGAAATAATTTAAATGAGATCATATACTGCTTTTTTAAAGGTAAGGAGAGTTAATATGAGATTGTGACTAAAATAAAACATTAAATACTGATAAAGCTATTGGGATTATAGCTTTAGGCCATTTCTGCAAATGTTGCCATTTGATTTCGAATATGCTTCTCTCTTGATTTATTTAATTTTATTTCATATGAACCAATGTTTTGCCTGCATGTATGTAGGGAGCTGCACTCAATTTAAATGCCATTTGATTTCAAATATGCTTTTCTTTTGATTTATTTAATTTTATTTCATATGAACCAATGTTTTGCCTGCATGTATGTGAGTGTACCACATGCTTGCAGTACTCAAGGAAGCCAGAAGACAGAGCCAGATCTCTTGGAGCTAGATTTACAGAAGAAAGTGAGCCAGGTCATTTACAAAAGCAGCAAGCAGTGTGTGATGGTTTGAATGAAAATGTCCCCTACAGGATCCAAGTATTTGGACATTTTGTCCCCAGTTGGTGGAGCTATTTAGGGAGGTCTTAGAAGATGTGGCTATCCTGGAGGAAGCATGTCACTGGGGGTGGGCTTAGAGAGTTCTTAAGCCTTGCTGGTTCTCAAGGTGCTCTCTTGCTTCCTGTGCCTACTTGAAGACATAGCTTCCATTCCTCCTCCAGCCACCTCTGCTGTCATGCCTTCCACGATGGAATCTTGCCCCTGAGTCCTGCTCAAATAAAGTCTTCCTTTTATAAGTTGCTTTGGTCAGTGTTTCTATCTCAGCAACAGAAAAATGATTAATACACAATGTTAAACACTGTGTCATCTCTCCATACTTAAAAACAATGAATTTCTATGTTTGTCATATTTTAGTAACAATGAATCGTAAGATTATTTCTTATTCTATAAGCTGTAAATCCTCTAAAACAGAGTAAAACGAATGTACTTCAACAAAGGAGAGTCTACTCTCTCAGGCATGACTGACAGTGTTTCAATGATGTCAACCATCCAAAGACTATGAATATATGGATGTGATATTCAGAACTGAGAAAGTATTTGTATGTTTCACAGTACTCAAGCAAACTTCACACTTCCTGACATTTTATATTTTATATTAAATATTCTGTCAATGAATAATAATGATCTATAGATTAATTATGGTTCTGAATATTAATAGCCATCCATCCATGCACTGGTGGACAAAACCTCAGATTACTTAGCTAAATACCAAATTTACTTTATATGTGGGTGAATAATTCTTCTGCTCCCAAGTTATTATGCATCATAGAGGGTGCAGATGGGCAAGAGAAAGACATTTTCAAGATCTTGCAGACCATCTCAGCAAACACTTAAGTGGACTGATTTTTAAAAACAAAATTATCCTGTCGACCATGAAACTCAAATAGTGTAATATCATAATTATCAAGTGCTCAGAAAAGTTGACTGTGATCTGTGAACAGAATTATTCATGGTTAGGAAATCGGCAACTTGTTAGGAGTTATTCATTGACTTGAAAGATCAAATCTATTCCAGTTCGGTAAAATTTTTGAACATAAACTATGTTTAGAACTCTTCTAAGTATATCATTCAAGAGGGAGGAAATTATTCTGGGAGAACTAAGAGCATTATTTTGGCAGAATCTTAAAGAGTCTTATTAGAATGTCCCTTATTTTTGGAGAATAGTCACATGAGTCAGTAGTATTGATGGGCACACAAAATTTCCAGTGTTCTAGTCTTTTTTTTTTAAACCATCTTCTACTCATATTCTAAATATTTTCATAGGCATTTAAGATCATGATGTATTTTGGAGTTTCTTTCTTAAAACAATTCCTTAGAGAACAACCAAAATGTAATATAAATAAAGATGTATTTTAATTTAATTTTGTGTGAGATAAGAAATATACCTTATGATAGTATCAACGTAATACAGTATAACATAATATGCATGTCTTGTAATAATCTTTGCACATGTAATGCATACGTAGGTATCATTGGGAAGTTTGCTTAAATTTACACTTCTAAATCACAACTTCAAATATCAAATATCTAAAAGCATACTAAGGATGTTTCACTTCACTTGTAACCTAATAGATGATTGAATTTTATTCATCATATTTGACCATGCCAGTGGTCATATGCTAATCTGAATTCCTGCTTTAGAATACTGTGCAAGTAAATGTTTGCTACTGGAGCTGAGTACACTGAGTACTTAATCGAAACCAGGGACTGCACTAAAATATGAACCCAACTCTGTGTTGAAGTTTTGTTATTAAATATTAAAATTTTGTAGACTGAAAACTCCAGACTAAATGTTAAATAAGAGAAGCAAAGATCATACCCTATTAGTAAGTTGGGCTTCCATTCTGTCCTCTTCATAACTAACAAGGGGACAGTCATAAAGATAAAACCATTAGAAAGCTTGACTTGGTATTTTAACAAATAAGTTATCCAAAAATAAGCAGACAGGCAAATCTAATATTCATTGGCCAGTGAGAGCGGCTCTGAAGAAAACAAGGCTAGAATAACTAACACATGTTAACACAATTGCTGTATTATTTAGCATAATTAATGTTTAATTGTTTACACCTTAATTGAGCAAGAAGCATGCAAATTATTTTTGCTTTACTATGCTACTTACATTGTTGTCTTGGTAGCAGATGAATATTTATTGGCCTACTGGCATCAAAACAAAATGGGTTTCTTTTATTTAATATACAACAGATATTTTTAAAACCAAAAGTATGGTAAGTGAAGCAGGTAAAAAAAATAATCATTTCATTTATTCATTTGTCTTCAAACACTCATTAAGCACTTTTGTGTCAAGCAAAGTATAGAGCAGGGAAAAAAGAAACAAAAACAGGAAACTTAAAGGAGGCTCTGGCAGGAAGTGCAATTGAGAAGACGAACACAATGCTGGAGCAAGACAACATTGGCAACAGAGAAGAAAGTAACTAAGTACATCTGTTAAAATTGTTTGGAAACACATAATTTATTCCCCCAAATAGATTCCTAAGGAACAGTTTTGAGGTAACATCCTTAAACCCAGGAAGCCTTTAAGAGGGTAACTTGTTAATAGATTTGTCTTTAAGATCTTTGTAATGAATTCCTTATTATTTTGAGCTATGCTATGATTCAATTTCCCCTTTCCCCTTCTCATTATCTTATTATTTTAGTCACAAAATGCTTCTAGGTTACATTCATTTGACCAATATAAATTCACTGATAAGTCTAAAAATCCCTATTTTTAAAAAATGGGCTATGTTCTTTAGAGCACAGAGGAAAAGCCACCACCTCATCATCTGGAATTCAGTCTATAGTTTATAAGGACCGATCTTAAACTGCCCACTTGATTTTTAGTCACTGTGTAATTTCATTTTTATGGATCATTTTTATTTCCCATTATGTAATTCTGACCCTTTAACATAATCTTAGAAAAGAATTTGAGAAAAATATAAACAAAGGAAAAAGTGGGAAAAAAGACTAGTGAGAAGAAACAATAGGATCCAGAAGAGAATAAACTGACAGGACTCAATACTGCATATAATAATATTTTTTCTGATTTTTAGGACGTCATTCCAATTCAAGGAAAATACAGAATAGCAACAACACTACAGATAATATTGATATTATACTTAACAATATTTAAATGCATTTTCAAGTCTATCAGGAACCTACAATACAACAATCTTCTAGGTAGGCTAGGCTGCTCATATTGAAGGACAGTCTATTAAATTGATATTCTTTAGATTTGGTGTACTGAAATCTGGAAAGGTTCATGGCTTACAAAAATGTCTGTGCTCCTTAAGCTAGTAAAACCTGATCTCAAGCTTGATTCATACTCTAAAATTTTATTATGTGTGTGTGTGTGTGTATGTGTGTGTAAAATACCGAAGTGATTTAAAATATGACTGCATTCAAAATGAAAAGAAACAAAGAAAGAAGATTCCTTGGGCTTAACTCTGTAGAGCAACCATAAACTATGGAATGTTCATGTAAACCTAGATAGAATCATTAGTATGTAAGGACTGGTCTGAAGTGATCAACAGATTGCAGCCCTGAGACACCTTTCTAGTAATTTTCCCTTTTCCCCTTCTACTGTTGAGATCCATGCCCTTGATTTAAAATTTGATGAATCTTCTTTGAAAGCATAAAAAGTATTAAAAAACTTATAAGAGAATGTCAGTCAGGCATAAATACAGGCTTTAAAATTGAAAGCAACCATTATTTTTTAAATGATATTCCTAGGGAAGATAAAAGGACTTGAGAAGCTTGGATTTTCAGCAGAAAAAAGCATTAAGAAATGCACAGGGTCGACAGCCACAAGGATGAAACACATTGTCCACGATTTGCCTGTGAGACTCCAATTAAGGAGATCTTCCTTGAGAAACTGTAAAGTTACTGTGAATATTTTATGATTGCTGTCCAACATTTTACAGATTGGAAAATATGATTTTGAAAATTCCCACAAAAGTGTATCATGATAATACATGGCAGTCTTCTCATGATACTGTTTTATTACCTTCCTTACTACCTTCATTTATCATGGTATCTGCTTCATGGACTATTCTTAATCAGTCATTTGGAAAGTATTCAAATGAATTGATAATCAAATGTAGTGAAAACTATAAAACAGTTACTGGGGATACCTCATAATTTGTGCTTCTTCTGTCTATAATGATGGATATATATACATATATATATATGTATATATAATCCTTAAAATAGAAGGGGTAATTGGGAAAAACATTAAATGTTCACTAAACGTATTCTTGATACCTAAAATATTTGCTATATTCTTGGTTCTCAAAATGCTTACTAAAAGCCTTACTATAAAGTTATTTTTATTAACTATTTACCTTGTGTTTTTCTTCACTAAATCATTCATTTATTACAGCAAAATTTTAGAGAATGTAACCTGTTCCTTGGAGTTTGTGTTGTTATATTGTATTCCCATTTATCTACAGAAAAACATAGAATATGTGTATATCAACAACTGATTTGTCCTTATTTAGAAATAAAAATGTTGGGCTGTCATTTACTTGACAAAAGAGCAGAAGGGTCAGGAAATTTAAATGCAGACAGAAAACTTAAATTGTGGTTTGAACAGAATTTATTGTTGTACTGACCCAGACACAGCAGGAGCATCTATACCACGCAGCAGTATTGATCTCCTTCTGAAGGCTTCCTATGAGTTTAAGGTTCACTCCGAAGTCAAGCGATCCTTCATCAAAATCATTTATCAGTTTTACACATCTGTTAAATGATTTCATTGCCATCTTAAAGGTGGAATCAATTATCAATTTATTACTTTTGGGATATCACTCCTTTTGGGGGGACGTGACCAACTCACTATATGTTACTTAAAAGAAAGTGTAATTGTGCTAGATTGCTATACTTCACCAAGAGCTGACACTGTACACACTCCCTAATTTTTACTGTTAGCTTTTGAGATGGTTGCTCCACTTTTGTAAGAGACACAATGGGCATTTATTATATCTGGAATTTTTCAGACGTATCATGAAAACCAGATTTTTCCTTCCACTCTGTCCTTTTCCCACACTCTGCTATGCTTTCCATTTCATCAAGCTTACGTTCACCTAGCAGAGTTGAGATGGGCAGAATTTGGTTTAAAGTTCTATGATGAAAAAAATTAGAATTATCTATAATTAACATTTTTAATTACCCTCAAGAATTAGCCACTAGAGGATATAACTACAGGAGATATTTGAACTTATAATGACCTTTTCAGTGAGCCAGGAAGCATTAAATAACAGTTTAATCTTGGCTCTCACTGGCAATAGTCCATTAAGGCAACAGAATTTTTTTCCCTCTCTTGTTACTCTTATGTCCAAAATTCAGATTTTACTATCTGCAGCAATCTCCTTGCAGAGAGGACTGGAAAAAAGTATAGTACTCCAGCACCCTTTGATCTTTCAACATAATATATGAGCTCTGCATACAGTTCTAATGATAATATAACATGATTGTGGGGTAAAATGTTTCAATAACTCTTGAAATAAAAACAAGCAATGCTTGAGGCAAATTTTAAGCTAAACCTGGAATTACCTTAGTATTCTCTTTAACATTTAAATAGATATAGTCATTATACAGTAGAGATATATTTTCTGGTGGCACTTACAGCTTAAATCACACACACACACACACACACACACACACACACACACACACTTATGCTTAAACATTCCATGGCAATATCATACAATTATCACATTTCCATTTGAGATGTTACAATCATTACTCTTACTACACAACATGTAGCTTTCTCCTGTTTCTGAAAGTCCTTGTTCATTAAGAACAGGTGTTGCTTATTGAACATCTACTGTGCGTGTGCAGGCCCTGTCACACATTTTATGAGCAATGTGTCATACTTCCTCAATAAGTATATAAGGCACCACATTTGCTGTTATTCTTTAGAAACAATGAAGTTCAAATATGTTGCTATCTTCTCACATTGTAATAGGCAGTAGGTGATAGAACCACAATTCCAATCCAGTTCTATTCAATGCAAAGTCTGGATAATTCCTCCTCATGAATTCAGAGCTGATCTTAAATGCATTTCCAGCAAGAGCCTGCTCTATGGAACATTTGTGCAACAGGTTAATGGATGCCTGCTCTTTAATTAGCTTATTCAAAACATCTTTTTTCGTTTAATACATGATCACTCTGTGAGATCCTATACACACAAATGACGATGAGGCCTTCCCTTCCTCTCAAGGACTCTAAAGCTATAGCTCTAGAATGCTGAGGGGTAGGCAGGTTGCTCTTGAGAAGGAAAATCCTTCCCAGAGAAATGCCACCTCCATTTGGTCCTACAGAATAGGAAATGGCTTGATAAGTGCTATTGACATCAAAGCTCACAGTGTAATCTTAAAATATATAACATTCTCATTTTTTTAGGGATAACTTAGATTTCTTCTGTTCCTAACACTGCCCTAATGCTACTGAAAAAATACTTGGGTATTTTTATAGGCAGCCTAAAAATTATAGCCACATTAGCTTATAAAATATAACCAAAAGTCAAATATGATCTAGAATACTCAAAAGTTAATAAAAATCTGTATAAAGAGTGGCATACAGAAACAGTCTTACTCTATTTGAAACAATGCTTTGACTTTGAAAGTGAAAACATTTTGGTTACCAGAAATTGCCTCACAATACAGACATACTATTTAGCTATTAATTGATAATTATTCTTCGATTTTTTTAACCTTTGTAGACATGCATGAAAGGAAGTGAAAAAATTAAGTTGCATTTGTATATGTTCCCACAGAACTGAAGTATCACCCTTCCCATTCTTTAAAGGTTTTAATTATATTGGTAATTATATTGACATAATATGAAATACATTGTTAATTAGTTTTCAGCTGTTTTTATTGACAGGCAAGGGTAAAACTTACACATGTGTATACATTCCTATTTTCTAACAATCTATTTCAAACATGACTAAATTTCAAAATTACTCTTCACAACAATAAATAACTAATTTGCCTTGACTACCTCCCTTGTTAGCATCTCTACTAATTAAAATCATTAAGGCCTAGTTGAATTTTAAGGCTAAAATATTTTAAAATTTTTAATTTGAATTTTTCATCATATCAAAAAGTTAATTCACAAGTCACTGTATTTAAAGGATATCATCAATGTGAACTTATGTCATTGTGTTTCTATGAATATTTAATGTTGTGCTTTAACCACCCCTCCACACATTGTTCACCTTCTCCCCTGGGACATATAAGGATGTTATGTAACATCCTTAGATAAATAATATTAGATAAATAATATTAAAAAATATAAAGAGGCAGAGGCATGTGGATCCCTGTGAGTTCAAGGCCAGCCTGGTCTGCATAGAGAATCCAGGCCAGCTAGGGCTACAGGGAGACCCTGTCACAAAAAGACCAAAACAAAAAGAGAGAGAGAGAGCTATAAAATATGTGCCAGTATATGAAACTATGATTACTTTTTTAAATTTTATGATTTTATTATGTAGGTATATAATTAAATGTAGAAGTACCAGTCTCTTTTTTATTTGAAATCCCTTGTACTTTTTAAAGCCCAAACTCAACTAAGAACTATTGGTGACAGCCAACTCTGACCCTGTCCTTGTAATCTCAGCAACATAATTTGCACCCTGTAGAAATGAAGATGACTCTCTCCTATGACAAGACTGTGTTCGACACTGGTTAATTAGCACACAGATGGCAGGGAAGCTGCCCATTTTACCCCCTACTATACAAACTACACATTTATATGCAGCACATATTGCAAAGTGGAATATTTGAACAAGTCATATGGCAGTAATCAGGTCTTCACTTTTCAAAGTTAGAATAGAAAACAAGGTAGTGATTATGAACTTCAAAGTACAGTGCACTCAAATAATTGGACAAGCGTCATTGAGAAAAGATGAGGCACAATTTATTGTACTATATTTGTAATTTAATTCTTAATTCTTAGAAATAAATATATGTGAAATTTACTTAAGGTAAATACTAGTGTGATTAAAAGGAAAAATTGAGAAATGTTATATATTCTTAGTTTTAGAATGCATGTTGTAACTGTTTGAATATAACTATTTGATGATAATGTAATTATAGTACCTAAAAACCCAAAGGCTGCTCTATGAACCTCTGAAACTGAACATTAATAAACGGGATTCCCTTGGCTGAAATGTTATATCCCTTCTTTTGAACTTAAACTTCACATACACACGGTTACCCCTCAATAAAGAACACCTATGAAAAATTTAAATATTTATGCTATTATAACAAATATTCCTAGGTTTAAGAAAGTGACTTGTAAATATGTTTTCCAAGTTCTCTCCTGAGTTGTGTGCTGCCTAAGGCAAGTGAAAACAAAATAAGAAAGCAGGGAAAGCTCATTTGGAAATTGTTTTATCACTCAATTAATTTTGGTGTCATCTGATTGTGATAATCAAAACTTGACCAAGTTGATATAAACCATGCAACATTCAAACCCAGGTTCTTGGTGAACAGCATCTCTTCCATACTGATGATTTGTCAGGTTGCATTTAGCCAATCCTTACCCATTTTTAAGGACACTGGAGGGGATTTCAGAATGC
>NW_008339519.1:1484443-1490582 GCF_000622305.1 Nannospalax galili
GCCAGGAGAATTTTTTATTTAAGTTTAGCTTGACTTCTTCCTTAGTATAACATGATATATTTTGGTGCATTGTCCTAATATGAGGCCTGAGTAAGTCAGTCTAATAGACTCCTGCTTTCTTGATTATATTCAAATGACTAGGTTGATTTTCAGGTGTCTTACTTTCTAGTTATTTTACTCACAATCTTCCTGCTGTATAGTGATACTTTGTACTCTAAAATACTAAGCAATTAATAAAGCCATATTCTGTATGTGAAACTACATATTCATATTTCCTTCCTATACTTATTTTCTGTGAGTCCTGATGAGCAGCTCTTTTTGTAAGTTTTCCAAGATAGCCTTTTGGGGCTGCCTACAGCTTCATGCTTCCCTGGCAATGACACTTTTCACTTTGAAGATGTCAAATGAGGAAAGGAAGCATCATATAATTTAGGAGTGAGAATGAATGTGAGCCCTGAGCACTGGTCACCCTTGAATCAGAAAACTTAATGTGTATTCCAGACAAGAAATCTGCAGCAGACAACAAGGACATGGGATGGCAGCCAGGCTTTATATTCTCCTTAAAACATCATACCATGCCACCCCCATTGGGAGGAAGATTATCAGTAATAGGATGGATTTTATTTTCTTTCAGTCTTTATATATACTTAGGAGATGTAGGGTAAAAAGAATAGGCTATTTATATTAATAATGCAGCCAAGTCACCTGATCTCCAAAAAGAGGAAGGTCCCCTTCCCCAAGGACATACAAGGCACATGGACTGTCCTGAGCATCAAAGAACAGGAAACTCTTAAATTTCCCCCATAGGTGAGGCAGGTAGATCTGGAATGCATTGCTTTTGGGAAATGATATAAAATTCTGGGGCGTTCTTAAGACTCATTGAAATATAGTAATTGTTGATGCATTATGATTAAAATTTGGTAACATATAAATGTTAAGGTAATCGAGTATATTTCAAGTTACACTTACAATGAAACTTCTGTTTATTCAAGAGAACCCCATGTTTATCATAGTCAGTGAATGAGAATAAGATAGCATCTAATATATATTAAGACGATAAGAAAGAACTCTCAAATCACAGAAAAGAATGGCATCACTAGTTTGTTAGCTCTGGTAATTATTTTTAATTACAAATGTGCACCTTTCTTCACTAAAGACTGAAGTTTAACCAAAATTATATGTTGAAATAAACAGGGTTCATGTTGATGTTATAATATTTTATTTACTGAGTGTGGTGTACAGCTGTAGTCTCAGCACTTGGAAGGCAGAGGCAGGCAGATCTCTGGGAGTTCAAGGCCAGCCAGGTCTACATAGTGAGTTTCTGGCCAGCTAGAGCTACAGGGAGGCCATTTCAAAGACAAAAAATTATTCATTATTTTTATTTTTGTGTGTGAATAAGTGTACTGCCTGCATATATGTAAGTGTACCTATGTCATGAAATGTGTACAGATGTCAGAAGAAGGCATCAGATTCCCCTGGAACTGGAGTTATGCATGATTGTTAGCTGCTATGCGGGCACTGGGAACCAAACCTAGATCTTCTGCAAGTGAAGTCAATGCTCTTAATCACTGAGCCATCTCTCCAGTCCCATAATGATGTTTTATAAACACACTGGAAGTTGCAAAGAGCACTAGATCCTTTAGTCAGAATTTGGATAGTAGCAGAAATCATAACTGAAAATGATATAGGTTTATATTAAAACATACACACACATACACATACAAATGGGGCCTAGGAAGATAGTTGAGTCAGTAAAATGCTTGTTCACTTCCAAACCTGAGGACCAATATTCCATCCCCGAATCCATGTATAAAATTTGGATCTGATGGTGCATACATACAATTCAAGTGCTAGGGAAGACAAGTAGGCCTTTGGGGTTGTTTGGAATTAAGTCTAGCCTAATTGATGAGCTCTAGAGCAATGAAAGACCCTGTCTCAAAGAACAAGGTAGATGGCCCCAGAAGCATGGCAGCCAGAGTTAACATAGACACACATGTACATGCTCCTGTCCACACATATGCTTGCACAGATACACAACACAACAATGATAAGTGATCAACAACCTAAAGCTAATAACACTGGATCAATTTGTCTGTAAAGCTATCTCACAGATCTATCACAACTCTTTGAGACTGCAAGATATTAAGTTTCCCATGAGAAATTGTTATTTAAATGAAAATTGAAAAGAGCAAAAGTTAAGATATCTTGCTTGATTGGAGTCTCACAGAGCAGTGGCATCATTGGTTCTGGCCATTTCCTCAACTTAAGATTCCTTAAGATTCCTTAAGATTAGCATTTCTCAGTATTAAAAAAAGACATACCTGCATGTGGCATTCTTAAATCAAATGCCTGTGTATGAACAGTTGTTGCATCTTTTGGGCAAAAGATAAGACCAAAAGAGTTAGCAATGAATTCATTTCTTACTATAAAGATAACACAAATTTAGATCAACTTTGGTGAGTTAACTAGTTTCAAGAAAATACTGCAAGTTATTAGGTTTAATTTGACAAAGTTCTTTTTCGAATAGATGCATTCTACATGAATTGATGTGAATTTTATGAGATCTCACAAAACTGTACACAGCTAAATAAAATTATTTTTTCTAAAGTCATTACAGAATAATGGACACTATTTGTATAAGCTGATTTATGCTTAAATGTTCTTAAGGGAAAATAAAAGCACTTATAAGGAATATATTCAATGTAGAAGCATGCACTATTTAATGTCATTGAAAACTCATTTAATAAATACTATTTGAGAAGAGGACGTGGGTTTTTTTTTAACATTGCTTTTTAACTCTTTACATATAAATGGTCAAAATAAAAAAGCTCAATAAAATCATAAAAATGCATTACATTTTCAATCATAATTTCTATGGTTTTACAGTACTTTATAGGCATATCAAGTTAAATATGAACAGAAATAAATCCAAGCATTCTTGTGTCTTAGTCATTGGTATGGCCTATTCCATTATGTAGAATGAAGGCTTACAAAAATGTGGAAGTATTTCTTAATGCCTCTCTTCCTATTCAGTGCATAGCAAAATGGTCTTTTGGAGACAGGGTTTTCCTGTAGCCCCAGCTGACCTGGAGGGTGGCCTCGAACTCACAGAGATCTGCCTGCCTCTGCCTCCCAAGTGCTGGGACTAAAGGCCTGCGCCACCACGCCCAGCTACACAAAGTAAAATGGAACTGCTGATGTTTATGTCTTGTAAGTTATTGTTCTAGTAACGGTACAAACAGAAATATAAGGCATTTCAGAACATGTTATACTATGGAAATATCAATCAATACCTAAGCCAAATAGTATCTAAAACATAGAATATAAACTGAAATATAAAAACATATCGATCAACCAAAAGAAAGCTGAAAGAGGCAAATGTATCAAAAAAATAAATGAAATATGAATACAAAATAGTGATAAATAAACTTAAATTCTGAATGATCAATATGCTAGTTTAGATAAAACAGGACTTTAATATTACAGCCTCTTTAGTGGCCACTGAGGATTTTGATCCTATCTCCTATTTCCCTGGTACCACTCTAAAGGTTAACATCAGCTTAGCCACTACCTAGAATTTAAATTATGATATAAAAAAATTGTAGTTATCTGGGCTCTTTTGAGGCCTCTTAGGGCAAAACTACTTCCTCCTGATCAAAAGAATATAATCTAAATTCTACTTCTGGCCCTGGGCAAAGTTAATTCTTCTGGACTTGTCAATCATCTGGCCAGGAGTCGACCTCCACCAGAAAACCTAAGTCACCTTAAGGACAAGGAAGGATTTATTATCTCCTTAATGAAATAACATACTTTGCTTTCCCTTCTGTCCCTTCCTCAGGTCAGCTGTTTTCAGAGTTTACAGCAGGCAGTACTGCACAGCCTCTACCATATGGCCTGAGAAGAGTTAAACTTTGTTGTTCCTTCTTTACTATTTCTTCTTTAGGGGGACCCTGACTAAAACCTGGATGTGCTCTTGGTTATGCACTGAGCCCCCTCAACCTGTTTACTTAGGCCCTACTTCCTTCCCCTCTACCATGTCTCTGCCTGCCAACCTTCATTGAAAAGGCATGGGTTGTTGTGTTCTCCATCTTGCCTACTGTTTTGCTTTTCTGACAAAGGCTAATAAAACTGTCCTTCAACTTCGTTTTCAGTCTGCTTCTAAATTATTTTATTAGCGACACAAAGAAGTTCTGAATGGGAACCTTGATTTCTCCTGGAACAGTAGAGCAATTTGCTTCTAACAAGAGATGGTCATTAATTAGTAATATTCTTGGGAAGAAAGAGAAAAAAAAGTAGTGATATATAAATAACAAGGTAAGAAAAGATCTGGATACATTAATACTAATATGAATTAACACGAAAATATTATATTGAAAAGTAAACTTAATAGGAAAGTATAACATTAAAATGTAACATCCTAAGTATCAAGACCTTAATAATGTCTTTAAAATAAATTTAGTAAGATCAGATAAAGTTCCTATTAAAATTCAAATGGTCTTATATAGTTAAACTACCTTCTAAAAACTCATGTTTATGTCCATAGATTAGTGATGCTCTCAAACTTTCTCAGAGAAGCTTCTTATTGTAATTAACAATGGTTAATGCAGAGTCTCAGAACTGGTCAAAGTGTTAGAGCAGCAGTAAAGAACTATTAAAGGAAAACTCGTCCTTGAAAAGAAAGCATTATCTCTGGCCTGGATGGAAAATTAACATTCCAGGTGGAATGGGCTAATAACGTAGTCAACGAATGTTGCACTCATGAAATCACTTCAGCTCTGGATATTCCCACAAGACCTGCACAACACTGGACATTCAATATTTTATCATAAAAGGGGGAGGATCCCACAAGTTTCACCAATCTGGGAGGTGTTCTTGGCATCTAATGGTGGCTGGGGGAAGCCATTCATCAGTGGTATAGCCCCTGAGAAGCTGTGACTGCTCCAGTAAACTATCTCCCAGCCATGCTTATGTAAGCAACTTGATTAAACTCAGGACGTCATAGGCACAAAGCATATGAGAATAGAAAAAGGACTTGCTGGGAAGATGGGTTTCAGTCAGTGAAGAGGAGATGAGAGAGGACAATGAGGTACACATGGCTAAAATTCATTTACACATGAATGAAATGGTAGGAATAAAAAATAGATAACTGAATTCAAAAGCTCTTAAATGCCCCAACTAATTTTGAGAATAAAAAGAATATACAATTTATACCCTTTCCTGATTTTAGGACAGACTGTAATGCTTATTTAAAACAGTAATATAAAGATAAATATAATATTCAAAGGAAAAGTATCCCAGAAATAGAATTATATCTACTGTTATTTATTGATAAACATCATGAGAAATTTTCTTTTCAAAAAATTGTGATAATCAAAAAAACTTTAACTTATATTTTTGTACATTATATATATGAAGTGCATTACAACCTTAAACATAAATTTAATATTTGCAAATAATCTAAGAGAATCATATAATAAAATATTTGTATCTTTGAGATTTTTTTTTTAGAAATGACAACAAACACACTGATCATAAAAAACAAAAAAAAAGATAAACTGGGGCTGGAGAGATGGCCCAATGGCTAAGAACACTGCTCTTGCGGAAGACCTGGGTTCGAACCCCAGCACCCACATGGCAGCTAACAACTGTCAGTAACTCCAGTTCCAGGATATTCTATAGCCTCTTCTGGCTTCTGCAGGCATTTGATGACATGAGTGCACTTACAAACATGCAGAACACACATATACATAGAGTAAAAATATAAATTTAAAATCTTTTTAAAAAAATAATAAACTGAGTAAAATCCTTGTTGGTAAAAATGAAAAACAAATAACCTGTGTCAAATCAGTTAGATGAGCCCATCCACACAGAAAAACACCACACACAGACACTGAGACTTTAAAATGTTTCATACATTGGGCCAGAGAGATGGCTCAGTGGTTAAGAACACTGGCTCTTATTGCAGAAGACCCGGGTTTGAATCCCAGGACCCACATGGCAACTAACAACTGTCTGTTACTACAGTTCCAGGGGATCTGACAGCCTCTTCTGTCCTCTACAGGCATTGAACGACATGGGTACACTTATTTACATGCAGGCAATACACGCACACACATTAAAAATAATAAATAAAATAAAG
>NW_008339519.1:1490594-1516815 GCF_000622305.1 Nannospalax galili
TACACATTTATTTGAGGAACTTTTAACTAAAAAAATTGACACAAAAATGAGATATCACAAGAAATCTATTAATGTAGCTAAAATCTAAAATCCCCAAAGTAGCAAATGCCAATGAAGATTTTCAAAGATGGGAAACTTCATTCACTGTTGTGAGAACACTGAGTAGTGAAGGCTTTTCACATACATTTGGGAGTTTCTTATAATATAAAATATGTATTTACCATATGAGACAGAAATTATGTCTCTTGTTCTTTACCCACATGACTATAAAACCTATGCCCATATAACATCACGTGTACATTAATATATGCTTATAAATACAAAACTTGGATAAAACCAAGAAGCACTTCTATATGTGAATGGTTATCTTAACTTGGATACACACATTCACATGGTGGGATGTTGCTCAATGTTTACAAAAAAAGAGTTTTGATGCTATGAAAATATCTTAAATACAAATTTCTAGATATAAAGTAGCCAGTCTAGAAGGGCTATCAACCACATTACTTCAACAATAGTATTTACAGTATGTATCACTCTGTAAAATGTCAAACTATAGGAAAATATGATGTGCAGTTACCAGTGCTTAGAGAGAAGGGAGAGAAGAGTAGGCAGAGTGCATAGGATTTTTCTGTATGATACTATTATAATAGAAATCTGCTATCAAGTTTGTCAAAATACACCATAAGTACAGCCAGAAGAGAACCCTGATGCAAACCACAAACTTCTTGTCCATCAATTTTAGCAGATAGAGCACTCCATAGTATGTTGAGGGGAAAGCCTTTTTCATGTGGGGGAGTCGGGATATATGGAATCTCTCTATGCTTTCTCTACTGTTTTACCAAGAGTCTAAAATTGCTCTAAAGAAAAAGGTTACTTTTGAAAGATTAAAAAATAGAATTCATATTGCCCAATAACAATCATTGTGGAGTTGGCCAGGAAATAGAACTTTTTCTTTGTCTGATACACTGTCATCTTGAAGATGAATAATTTGTTTGAATTTTATGCTGAATCACTTGTCAAGGCATATGCTTATTAGAAGTCTGGTTATATGCCTATTATCAATTTATAATTCCAATAAAACATTGGCATACATAACTTCTTTAACAAGGAGAACATTTTAAAATGTTAGTTATTGAGTCACTGAAAAAGAACTTACTCTCTCAACAAGTGTATTCATGAAGCAATCTGTCAGCTAGCTGCTATTTGAGAAAAATTCCAGTATATTGAAAACAGCTAAATGATGCTATGTTTTCCAAAGAGTGAGAAATTGAGTCAATCACTTGCACGGTCTGTCTACATGAAGCCAAACATCTGCTTTGGTTTCTGAATGCCTCACTTTTCATCTGAATGACTCAAGTCATTCAATATACTTTCTAACATTAGCATAGTTCTTTATAATCTAGAAAGTGTTTTAAATACCTCATCTCATTTACACTTCGGAATCATACATGATATATAATAATTAAGACTATTTTCCTGGTAAAGAAACTGAGACTTTGGAAGAATAACCAAGTCCGGAAATTCCAAATTATGAGTCAGAGATGCCCCCTCCCCCACCCTGCCCACAAATGCAAGGCTGCCAGCAAGTGAGCCTCATGGTGAGTCCACAGGCCAACACCAACTGCTAGCTGAGACCACAGAGGACATACTTTCATGTGTTTGTATTCATGTGCAGGCAGTTTGGGAATAAGAAGACAATGGTTAATGCACTTCACATAATTGCTGCTTTCAGAAAACCTGCCCTCTGATCCTCATTGTTTTTAGAAAAATGAATAATCTCTGAAAGACAGTATAGACATGGTCTATAATGTGAAGGCTTATTGTGTTCCTGACATCCTGTTTCACTGTGTCGGCATCCACGGGGAGAACAAAGATGAAAAGCTTTTCTCTGTGCAACTTTCAAAAGGGCAGTAATTACCACAAAAAAGGAACAACTTACTTGTATCTGGCATTTTGCCATCATTAATTTGTCCTAGGACAGTTTTGAATCAAATGTTTTGCATTTTGTTTTTAACATGGAAAACCACATTGCACTGTGTGCAATTGTTTTTGTACTATTAAGAGACTAGAATAAAGTTGACCCGATGTGGGTCTCTGTTTACCTGGGTTTCTTATTATTTAGATTGTCAAGGGGCACAGCTGGTTCACAGCAGAAATTCTTCAAAGATAATTTGCATCTTTTACACACACATACACACATATATAATATACATATATAGTAATTTATTATATTCTCCTAAACAATCTTATATTTTATTACATGGGTGATTTTTCATACATGGCATATGGTCTTTCATTTTCCTCCTTCATGTAAACATCTTAGTGCAAAAATAATAATTCTAGGTGCTTTATGCTTTCAGTAGGCAACAATGACGATGTAACTAACAGGTGAATCTATGATGTAAAGGGAATCTCGAATTTAGATGAGATGTTTTTCTAAATTATTCCATATCTCACAGTAATATTATTTTTTCAAATTTGTCCAGACTTCTTTAGAAAGAGCTTTGTTTCCCCTAATTGAGTCTCAATGGGAGGAATCATGACAAAGATAAGAGATTTTCTATAACTGTTAAATATTTAATTATATTGAACATGGCATTTAAGTATGGATTTTGATGACTTTGAATGAGCCATTAGAAGACTGAAAATATAGCTATAAATTCTATCAAATTATTGACCAGTAGGCTCAACAGCATATAAAATGTTCACAGCAATCTCTAGGGAGACAGTTTCCAGAAAATGGATAAACTTTAGTGGGCATCTCACACACATAGAAACTGCTACGTAGATACACTTGGGAAAGAATTTACTTCCAGCACCGGTATAGTGAATACTATATCAGATAAAATTTCACAGTAAATAAGTTTCTTGTGATATCTATGCTATGTGTTAACCTGGACAGGCTTCATTCCTCAGATTTTCTTTCAAACACTAAAATATATAATTCCATGCAGATCCTTTGCAGATGTGACTTAAGTCCATTATCCATTAGATCTTGGTGAACAAGGTCACAGCAGATAATCTGGGTGATCCTAATTCAATCACCTGAAAGGCAGCAATGAGTTTTGCTTAGAAAAGATGACGGTCTCCTTGTGCATAGCGGCTTGAGCCAGTTCCAGGAATTTCCAGTCGGCCCTTCCTGATGGCCTGTCTTACAGAGTCTGACACATCTATTCAGCCACCACAATGAGGAGAGACTGTGCTTGCAACACATTTCCTTAAATAATTCTGACTTTCTTTCTCTGTTTAAAACTTGATATAAACTTCATACAAGCCTGTAATTCAACCAAGTGTTGATTTAACAAGATGTAACACGTTCTTAACTCTAAACTCTGGGACTATGGGTCATTTTTATCTTCTAAAATGGTTGCACGATGCCATTTGAAAGTGAAGTATTATAGAAGGCTATTGAATCTATGGCGGGGACTCAGGAATCCTATCACTAGTGGGCATGGTGATGCATGCCTATAATCTGAACACTCAGGATATCTGCAGAGAAACAGATGCAAGTTTGAAACCAGCCTGGTGTATATAGTGAGTTTATGGTCAGCCAGAAGCACACAGTGAGATAGTGTCTCAAAATCAAACAAAAATCAGAAAAGAAAAACAAAGACAAAGAAACAGACAATAATATTGAATTTCCTTTATAGAGTGCTTAGATAAAATTATATCATTCTTATTAAATGGTATTTGGTAAGGAAAGGAAATCACTACAAGTTTGCAGGAAATAGGCTAAGTGAATATTACTTTGTAGAGAAAGAATTCAAACTTGCTTATTCAAGATTCTCAGGTGGGTGAAGAGAAGAAAGTTGGTCTAGAGAGAAAATCCGCCAAGTAAGAAATGCTGGGTGGAACACAAGTGAATTCTGATGCTTGTAGTGTGAGTGGCAAATTGTTACTACATAAGACGAGATGGGAAAAATGATGGCTGAGAGAGAAATTGTACTAAGTGCCTTGAGATAAAAAAATATGTTGCTTGAAAAGTCATCTTCATACTTCAGTTGTGAAAATCAATTTTAAAATTCAATTTTGTGTTTTTTCCAGAAATCTACTTCAGGATGCCTGGAGCAGTATAAAAAATCCACAGCTTTTAAGCAACTTCCCACAATGACTATGGGGCAAGCAATAGAAATGACTGAACTTGAAGAATTATATCATGGACTCTACCTTTATTTTTGAGTGACAAAAAAAAAAAAGCCCAGGGTTTTTTTCTTCATTGTTTGACATTTTAAACCGTATTTATTACTTGTGACAACCATTTTCACATCCCTTCACTTTCCTAGAAACGGATTTTTTTTTCTAAAGATAAACAGCTCTGTTCATTCATTTGAACTATGATAGTTCTCGTAAACAAAAGAACTGAAGAGGAGAGAGTATTTTTATAGAGATATGATGGTTTTCCTTCCCACAAACAGCACAGTTATGATTCAAAATAAAAAGCACACATGTGCAAGTCCTGTTAAGATTTTTGAGTCATTTCGGAATGACCTGGAGGTTCAGATCTAAATAACTTGCCAAGATAGATTATGACCTCGCCTCCCTAATTCATTCCTATGAGACTAACAAGGATTATCCGTAGCTTTAGGTAAAGCACAGGCTACATTAAGGGTGGATTAAAGAAGAATTCCACTAACAAAATCAAGACAAATGACAGATATCCTTAAATCTTTTATAGTCATCTACACTCAAACAAAGATACATGGGTAGGTAAATCCTGCAGATGGTTTTGCAAGGCATTAAAATTACCTGCAATCTTGAGTTCAGTTTATGCGACAATAATTTTATCATCTAGCCATCCATCCATCCATCATCTATCTATCTATCTATCTATCTATCTATCTATCTATCTATCTATCTATCATCTATCCTATCTACCTTTCTATATCATCTATCTATCTATATCTATCATCTATCTATCTTTCTATCATCTATCTATCTATCTATATCTATCATCTATCTATTTATCATCTATCTATATCTATCTATCATCTATCTATCTATCTTTCTATCATCTATCTATCTGCCTACCTACCTATCTTCCATCTATCTATCTATCTATCTATCTATCTATCTATCTATCTATCTATCTATCTATCTATCATCTGTCTATTTGAGACAGGCTCTCCCTGTAGCCCCAGCAGGCCTGAAAATCATATAGAGATCTGCTGGCCTCTGCTTCCCAAGTGTTGGGCTTAAAGGTGTGGGCTATCACACCTGTCACAACATTTTTCAAAAGAAAAACTCATCATATTTTTCTTGTTAGCCAAATCCATTTTTTTCCTTTGCACATTCTAAAATTACAAAAATCTGCCTCAAAAAATACTTTAAAAATAATACAAAAACGCATAGACACTAGTTGTCTCTAATGTACACGTATTTTACATTTTACATTGTTTTCACAAAGAAGTAAATGTTTCTTCTTTCTCCTTACATTTTTTACCTACCTACTTAAAAATGGATATAGTACAGGAAACTCCCACAGTAGGCACATTAAATTAATAATAATAAATCTTTTTAACAGAGTAAACACAGTGAAGTAGCATTAGTTATAATATAAAAGACACAATTGTACTGATAGATATTTTTCATAGATTCCTAATTTCAAATTAAAATTGACTGACAAGGAGAGTCATATTCCTTAATAACTGTGTAAGGTTTTCCTTAGGTTTGCATGTACTTAATATTAATCATGAAACATAAATAACAACATATTATTTAATCCTTTCCTAATATTTTTCACATGTAAGTTCTAGATCCTTTCTGAGCCTTACAGCTCTCATGCTCTCATGCCCCTTGTTCTATCTACATCTAACCTCATAGACATTATAGAATCATATGCCCTCAATTTTCACTTTCTGAGCTTGTGCCATACCTATTTCAGAACACAAGAAATTGCTTTATATGAGAATATATTAGGCTTTCTTTGTCTCTCAACACATACTATATTACAGGGGAAAATTAGCCATATGCATATGTCACTCTTAAGTTATTTAATTTTGGAATTGTTTCTGTAAGCATCTAAACCGTTTTATAAACCACTTCTGTAATTTCAGTCCATGGAGAAGGAGCTTCAGTAGAAGAACAGCTAGTCTGCTCATAGAAAGAAATAATCACATAACTGGACTGTCATTCCTTTTTCCTCCTCTTTTTTTAATATCGGGATTGAACCTAGGGCCTTGCTCATGCTAACTAAAATACACCATTGGCCCACTTTGCTTTTCATTTTAGATAGGGTCTTGTTTTCAAGGCTGCTAAGGCCATTGTAGCTCAAGCAGAATGGAGTCCATGATTCTCCCACCCCAGCCTCTCTAGAAAACAGGCCTGTATCCAAGAGCATGTGCAGAGCACCATCTGAATTTTCTAGAATCACTTGCAAGAAATAATCACTTGCTTACTGAAATAATCCCACGAATCACTTATCAGATTTTTCAAAATGCCAGTTAGTGTAAAAAGATTAAACTACACACTATGCACAATCTTTTATGGCTCATGATATAAATTTCTTCTTTGTTTGTATTCTTTCTTTCAGTATAGATTTTTGTGTTTCTATGGAAGATTTTTCTAAATGTCTGTACAGTTTGACAACAAACACACAGTTATTCTATTTTTCTAGTATTTTCACGTATAGTATTGTTATTGAGTCTTCGAGAATTTCATACAATGTACTTTAGTAATATTACCCACTCCCCCATCTCCTCTCAGATTCATGACCATCTTCAAACCCCTCCAACCTAGTATCTCCTTTTTTAAAAAACCCAGTGAGTCCGATTTATGTTCCCCAAATACTCTTGCTTGTGGGTACATCCCTGGAATATGGTCCACCTCCCTGGCATCATAACAATTAAAAAAAAAACAGACTTTCCATTTATCAGTATCTGTCAAATGCCAGTAGCTCTTCTGCTAGGTTGGCGCTTCATTCCCACCTCTCCCTCCATGCTGAGATTTTGTCTGCTTGAGCTAGCGTAGGTCTCATGCATGCCGTCACAACCTCCATAAATTCAAATGTGCAATTTCCTGTTGTGTCTGGATAACACTATTTCATTGGACTCATGCATTGCCTCTGGCTCTTAGAATCTTTCCACCCTCTCTTCTAAGACAATTCCTGATCCTTGCAGAGAGTTGACACAGTATTTCAATGATTTCTGCAAATTGAAGACTTCCTCAATGATCCAGAGGTCATCATTTTAAAGCACATTCTATGAAAATTTAAATATTTGGTTTTAGATATAGGGCTAATGAAATTCACAAACAGTTGTAGGATAATAGTATATAAGTATTTCACAATGTTAAAAAGTTAGTCAAAGTTAAAGATACTAAATAAAGTAGCATTGAGATGAACATTGTCTAAAGTCAAAGGGCCCTGAAATAAGCCCCAAATTAGATGTGCTTTACATTTGATATTTATATTGGAAACTAATGAACACAAACATAGAGTAAATGAAGTATTTCAAGATGGGGGAATTAATATGTCATAAATTATAATATGAAGATGTTTCCATTTGTTCTAACAACCAATGTTATACATTGTATAATTAATTCAATTTTCAACTAATTAATTCCCTTGCTCTCAGTCTACTGTTCCATCCATTAAAATTCGTGGTTAACAGTTTTTGAAAACTTTAAGATAATAAGTGTTTATATTTAACAGGGATTTACTTTAGCTCTGTCCATTCCCTTTCATTTTGGGATTAAATGATTTTCTGTTCCCTTTGAATTTATTTGTCTTCCAAAAGGAAATGATAATCTTTTAGCACATTAGCACAACTGTTAAAACACAGACCAGTATTAGTTGATTCTTCACTAGAATTATGTCCATCATTTATGAAGATGAGTGCTTTTATGGTGATTGCATTAGCATGGTTTCATTATTTCTTTCAAGACTTTGAGGCCAACTGGCATGTACCAGAGAGTGAGTCATAATCAATCCTGCAGCTTGGATTGCAGCTGGGAAATATAGGGGGCAGGGATGGTGGGTAGGATGTAGAAATTATAAATATATTCAACAGATTTATTGGACTGATAGATAAAGGAAATGGAGGGTAATTGTTCCAGAAAGGACTCGGAGGCATAAAGATCTTCAAGGGTCCAAAATACAAGTAAGATTTGTTTTATGAAGATCAAGTAATTAGATAGCAAACTGGGAGTATGAACATAAAAGCTGAAGAGAAGCAAATATTTTGAGACCAGAATATTTTGACATTTCCAAGAAGCATCAGTGAAGTTTTGATAAGTTATGTTCTTTTTAATATTAATAATAAAATAGTGCCTTTTGCATAGTTTGAACATTGAAATGATAAGAGAATGACTTTTCATTATTCTGTGAGCATCTGGCCATTCCTACTGTCTGATGAACTCTCTCTTTCCCTTGTTTTGATGATCTGTCAGAATATGCATTAGGTCAAAATACAAATAAAGTCATTATCAATTCCTATGTGTGATGGCAGATGTCTCTATCCATCACTATTTCTATAGTTCTAAATGACAATCAAACATGCATTCTTGAAAAAATATCTTCTCTACTGAAGGTGACAGTGTAAAATTTCAATCTCAGAATGTAACAGGATGTTCTAATGAGATACATGAGTCTGCAAATGAAATATCTACCACATTCTGATATTTTACAGTTAGATGGAAATGCTGTAGGACATGAGATTTCCTAGATGAAACCCAGCCACTCCACATTTCAGAATATATGAAATATACTCTTGAAAGCTTTGCCAAGGTATTACATCAATCATAGTTGTTGAAAGAAAAGCGGTGATGTCTAAAACAGGAATGTTATGGGCCAAGGAGATAGCTCAGTGTGGAAGGGGGCTTGCCTGAGTACATCCCAGAACATACATTATAGAAGAAGAAAACTGACTCCTGCAAGTTGTCCTCTGGCCTTCACACATATGTCCTGGCATGCACGTGCTCACATACATCTTGAGAAATCATGAAACCATTTGACAGAACTTAGGAATTAATTTTGCTGTGCAAGAAATACATAGCCAAAGACAGAATTTTCTTATGTAATTAATGGTCAGTATACAGATTAGAAACAATGTCATGATTTAATCAGAACTGCTATTAAAATATACAAGCATCAAACTTGTGATGAAATGTGCATTTGCATATGTATGTGTGTATGTATTTAACCAATATTATGAGGTATAATCATTACTAATTTTCTTTTAAATTCATTGTTTATCATTATAAGGATGAAGGAAATTGATTTGGAATTTGTGGCTCTCAGTACTATGCAGTGTTTAGATCTTTTGCTCTTCTAAATCAAGCATTTTTCTCTGAGAAAATAAAATGACAGTTACTGTCAAAATTAGACATTGTTAATTATTAAGAATTACAATCAACATCTTCAACTGTCATTCATTATTTAAGGTTTCCAATTGAGAAGTTCTTTGATTTTCAGAGAAAACTTTGAATGTTTACACACTGCTTCACAGAAAAAGAAACCAATATAATAGTTATAGTCACAAATTCCGTCAGAGAGAAATTAAGAAGATAAAATACCCACTATGCATGGCCTGTCCATAACAATTGTTGAATGGAGAAAGTCTCCGTTGAGTTCCTCCTGCCTTCCCTGTGGCCTTTTCCTGGCTACTCCCCATCTCCTCTTCCTTTCTACTATTACTAGTCTAATAACTTCTTTGATCTGAATTTAAGCTTTACCAAAGTCATTAGAAATGCATAGAGCTTTATATTTATGCCAATTGCTTTTGCTTTTATGTTTGATTCTATAAGTGCTATCTGACCCTCTTAGACATTAACCAACGTGTTTGAGGCCATTGTATGTGGATCCCTTCCTACTTTTACAAATTCCTCACTACTCCCATGGGGAATTGCTCAATAAAATGTTCGGTTTTAAATGAAACAGTAAAGATCTAACTGATGACATTCTCTGAACCACCACCTATTAATGTATCTGGGTTTGTGACTCATTGGTCTTATTTTGTTTTGCTTTTTGAGACCCTCTTCTGTCTGGCATCTAACTAGCAAGGTACTTGTTATGTGGCCTAGACTGTCCTCTAACTAATGCCAATCCTCCTGCCTCAACTTCAAATTCTGGAATCACATGTTGTATAACTACACTCAGCTGTCATTGATCTTTATCGAGCTGAGCTAATAATTAAAGTTGTACATGATCTAATCATTTGATAGAAATCTTGTCTATGTCTCTGGAGCTTAATAACTTGGCACTAAATTACTAGATTCTCTACATAATTTTGAGTAAATACCATGATGTCAATGACTACTAAACATGCTCTAGTATTGTGCATTGTATATCAAATGAATTACTGTAATGATTCACAAATTCGGCATTTGAGGACTAACATTTAAGTCAAAGGTACTTTCTCTCAGGGAGATAACACATCTAGAAAGATTATTTAGAGGTGATTTTAGGTTTATACTATATTTTAAAATCTGAATTCACTCTGTATTCATGTATATATTGTTTATTTCCTCTCTTGAGCACAATATGCTCAAATAAAGTTTGTAAATGAAAACTGGCCATGGGGGGGGTGAAGAGATGATTTTGTGGATAATAACACTAGCTTTTCTTACAGAGGACTTGGGTTCAGTTCCCATTACCTGCATGGTGGTTAACAACTGCCTGTAACTCCAGTTCCAGAGGCTCTGACACCTTCTTCTGACCTATATGGGTGTTGCACTTACAGACATGCCAACAGAAGTCTCATACCAAAAAATAAAAATGAATAGCATTTTAATTTAAAAAATGAAAAATGACTAGTTTGCAGAGCACAAGGTCTCCAGACCCAGTCTTCATTCTGGCTCCCTAATGAACTATTTTGGGGAAATTTCTCCATGACTACATTATAACCATGTATCCATGTTAATTATTGTACTGTGTAAATTTTTATACTAGCTCTAATAAATAGCATAGAATCTAGTAATCAGTGAATTTTGTAAATTAAAACAGTATTTTCAAGTTTCTCAAAATCTGAATCTTTTCTTATATGTATTGGCTTTTCTACATTTTTTCAGTATTTTCAAATAGATGAGTACAATTAACAAACTAATACATATTTTCATTTTTATGGCATCTAAAGCCAAATAACACAAGTCTGTTTGCTTTTAAGCACTAGAGATTCATATGTCACATTGGTGGAGGTTTGGGAAGACTCAGATCAAAGCATTAGTAACTTTGAAGTCTTTGAGAGTCTCCTTCCTGTTTTCAAGCACTTTCATACTGCTTTTTGTGATGAAGAAAGAGATGAGTCCATGTTCCACTGAGCCTCATTGCAAGGGCATCAATCCCATTCAAAGGGACTCTTCAATGAGAATTTCCTCACACAGCTCCTACCTTCTTAGAAGTCAGGATTTCAACATATAAATGTTGAGGGGCCACAAACAATTAACCATAGCCATGAAAAATAAATTAAAACTGTATCTCCTCTGCAAATATGTCTATGTAGGATTTTCTTTGACTTATTTCCCCAACCTCTCAAGATAATTGAATATGTGATAGATCAGAAATGCATAATATTTGGTGCTTATAGATGATGTCACTCCTATTTGTTTTCACAAGAGGATCTAAAAATCAATATTGGAGCAAGAAAATGAATGTTAATGGTAATCATTTCCAGAACTGCCGCAGGCCTGTACTAGAAGGGCCAGCCATATGGAAATTGGGATAAGCAGGTGTCTCCCAATTGGCTAGTTCCTCCAAAGAGCTGGGCCTGCCACGGAGTGTGAACTACTGAGGGGTTGCTGGGAGCCATCTTGGAACAGAAGCTGCAAGCTGTGGGGAAGTGCATGGCATGGGAAACATGCAGCCACTCAGCAGCTCCAAGACAGAATGGCCCGCCACTTATGGACCTGCAGTGAGATCGTTGTCCCCTGAGGCATGAGCAAATGCTAGAGGTGACTATGGGTGTGGCGTGGTCTGATATGGCAGGCTCTGAGCCTCTCCATCAGAGTCGTGGGACTAGGCACTGGGTACTCATTCCTGTTACTCCCCTCTCCTCCTCCACAATAATAATAAATGCACATAAAGATATATTATACGGTTTGCTTGATAGGAACAGGAGACTCAGAGGGAACTCAAGTGACAAAACTGGCGTAGCCTGGCAGGATATGACAAAACTGAGAATGAGATTTGGAAGAATGATGATGGTGGCAGTGATGTGGTTTTTTACAATGGATTACTAAAAAGAGGCCAGCCACGCAGAAGCATGGGCCACAGCTATGTTGTAAATGTGGGGATATGTTGCGGGTATGTGAAAATTTGTTAAAGGTTACCCAAAGGCTAGAAAATCTTTTACCTGCTCTGGGCCCAAACAGAGTGTCCAGAGAGAGCAAGCAGCCACTTTGCATGATAAAAGCTGTGTCCCAGGCAGTGAAAACTGAAAAGGCTACACTGGAAGACCCAGTTGCAGAGCTGGAGAGAGAAAAAAGGTGGGACACTTTGACTTGTGTAAGGTCCAAGGACTCAGAGGAAAAGACAAATAATAGCAAAAAAGAAAAAAAGCTAACTATGCTGTAGCTAGGAAATATTCCATGCTAGAACAGTTAAAACTAGGACAAACTTACAGGCAAGCAACCAGAGAGCCCCTGGCCATGTGGCTTGTGAGAGTGTGGGACATGGGAGCAAATGACTTCAGTCTAAGTCCTTCAGAAGTTTCACAGCTGAGTTATATAACCACCCCTTCGTCCTTAAGATAGAGGCTGTTGAACCTAGGCCAGTGCAGGGGGGAGCAGTCCTTAATGGGATGACTGGTTGAAGGCATTAAAGATACATGGTCATCACCAAGGGAGACTAACATGATTAGCAGGGGCTGGAGGACTATAAAGGTTGGGCAGGCATTACTGAGAGAACTAGGTATGAGAAAAGCAATATATGATGTCCAATTCACTGGGCCAGATAAGACTGTGTTCACCAGAGATAAGAAAGGAAGCTTAATTAAACTGGGACCTCAAGAATGGCATGGGGCTTTAATGGTTTTACTAAGCCTTTTGATGGGACAGAATCTGTGTAAAGTGAGAGAGGCTTTGGGAAATCTAAATGATTCTGACCAGCATGTAAAACATGTCTGTAAAATAACAGAACACCCTATAAGAGATATAAAAAAGACCAGACAGAGGAAATGATCCACTTGGGTTACTCGAAGACAAATATGGCAAGACTTATGTAAAGCCCAAATCCCCAGAGAAAAAACTGATAGAAAACCAAGTTTGGTACTAAAGCATTTCTGGAAGGTTTTAAAACCAGAACCATTTACAAAGGACATTCAAAGAATAAAAACTATACAAAAGGTGGTTAAGAATCCCCAAGGATTAAATAAGATTATTTTATCTTCTGATAAAGGCCATACTAGGGGCAGAAGCAGGTTTTCCCACCAAGTTCTCCCTTAGCAACATGGTGTGGTCAATGGGAAGATGACAGGTATGGCTACAGTCAGGAGGCAGATCCAGACCCTGCCTGACTCAGGGAACCCAGAAGTGCAGCAGGGACAGGAGAAGCCCTCTGCCTCCTTAGCCCAGTGCAGGGTCAGGCAACTAGAGCCAACACCTGTAAGTGTATCCAGAATAAAATAATACAAAAAGGCCCCATGTAAAATCCCCCAAGTGCAAAATGACTCCAAAGGGATAAGTAAAATGGTAAAGAGCTAACCAAATTAATGCCTCATACCCATGCTATTGTACCTAACAATGATCTATGGAGAAAACAGTTAATATGAATATACAAAACCTTTCCATGCCTTGTGAGACCTTGTCTATGATTGATTTAATATATGATAACCTTCCATTGAGTGTTTTATAAATGTGAAATCCATTTGAAAGATACCCAAAGAAGCAAAGGCCAGCTATAGCGGTAAGATTCTTGGAGTTTTATGGTTATGTAAGATAAAGACAGAGACTTCCAAACTATAGAACTCTTAAGAAAATCTACAGTACCAGGGGTTCGTTGTCCCCCTATGAGCTGTTGGTCAGAGAGAGATCCTAGAGGTCCTCCAATTCACCAAGGCTATTGCCATTAATGTCAGTTGTATACTAGAAATGTCAGTAAGGCCATGTTGATGAAGACACTGCATATTGTGAGCATAGGAGAAGAAGAAGAGATGGAACTGAGACTAAGCCAAAAAACTCCCTGTTACTTGATGTATGACGTTCATATTGCCAGAAGGCGTTATGCACATGGTTGGAGAAGAAAGGATCCCCTATAATTCTACTCAATGATGGACCCCACATGCTGCACACTATGGATGTGCCAAGCAATACCTGCAAATGCAATAATGGCTCAACCAAAAAACATACAACTGACATATTTCTGATTGAATAAGGCCCACTCCTCAAGGTGGAACACACATCTGGTGTTGTAGACCTTGTGTCAATAAAGGCTACAGGCCCTAGTGGAGAAGCAATCACAAGTATACTGTTTAATGAATACAGTACACCTACTGGGATATCTTCTAGGCATTTGTATTTACATTCATGTTTGTTTAAATGTGTCTACTTCCTTCCATTTGTCTTTAATAATAGAAGATACACAACTGAGATAGATCAGTGGCCATAGCCTAAAGACAACTAATGGGGAGGCCCAAGAAGCCACTATCTCGCCATGATACAAGAGAGATCGCCCTACATCTGTCACCTCCTCCAAGGCTCAAGCACCTTAGCAGAAGATGGACGGGAAGATTGTAAGAGCAGAGGAAAGGGATGGAGTGTCTCTCAATTGGCTGGTTCCTCTAAAGGGGCGGAGCCTGACATGGAGTGTGGATTACTGAGGGGCTGCTGGGAGCCATCTTGGAACAGAAGCCAAGCCATGTGCAGCCACTCAAGGACAGAATGGCCCAACACTTATGGACCTGAGGCGAGATCGCTGGTCCCTGAGGCTTGAGCAAATGCTAATGGTGACTATGGGAGTGGCGCAGTCTGATATGGTGAGCTCTGAGCCACCCCCGGAGGCGCGGGGCTAGGCACTGGGTACTCATTCCTCTGTTACTCCTCTCTCCTCCCCCCACAATAATAATAAATGCATATAAATATATGTTATATGTTTTGCCTGATAGTGCAGGAGACCCAGAGGGAACTCAAGCAAGAGGAGGGGCGGTTATCACATAAAGTCAGTACCCTCCACTTCACAGCATCTGCTTTTTCCTTATAACATACATCCAACTTGACATGTGAGAGAAAATTTCCAGAAATTTGGAGCACTTGTAAGTCTTTGAATTTACTAGTTTCTAAAGATGTACAAAACGGTTCCTATAATAATGTAACTTTTCACTGAAAACTTAAAAGTGATATAAACTTTTTACATTTGCATTTCAAGCGTTTGTGTATTTTTCAGAAATTATTTAGAGATTAGTTTTATTTACTTTTTAGAGTTGGAAGCCTTGAAAGAAAGGACATAAACTTCTGGCAAAGAGCTTGTTTTTATTTTTTTTTTCTTGGACTTTTAAAATGTCATACATTTCCCACTCAAATCCAGACCTCCCCCCCATTCCATGTTTCCCCCTACCACCCCACTGAACCCTATGCACTCTGCCCTACATGCTGAGTCCTATTTATTCAGATGTTTGTATCCAAATATCCTTCAGTGTAAATGCATCCACTGGAGTCTGGTCAGCCCATCCAGTGTTCATATATAAGTCATACTCTCCTTTATCCAGCAGCTAAAGAGTTTTAAAACAATACGGAAGGTATTTTTCTAAAAAAGCTAAAATATAAACTATTCTATGAAACATTTTACACAGTATAAGAAATGTATAGGTAATACCTTAATATAAAACATTCATATTAGTAAAGAAAAGCCAGCCAAACATGCTGGCACATGCTGCAATCTCAGGACTCTGAAAGCTGAGGCAAGAAGATTCAGGGGAACCGGAAACTCTATCTCACAAATAAAGGAAAGAAAAATCCAAAAGTAAAAATAAGCATGCTAATGGGTAATAATTAAAGAATTCTTAAAGATGATACCAGTTGTGGTGGCCCACACCTAACCCTAACCCTAACCCTAACCCTAACCCTAACCCTAATGCTACACCTATAGGATATGCTGAAGAGGCAGAGGAAGCAGGATCATGAGTTCAAACCCAGCCTGGGCTAGAGAGGCAGCTCAGTGAATAAGAATATATTGCATTTCCAGAGTGCCTGAGTTTATGCACGTCTTCTCCCTACACACATATACACATAATTAAAAATAACATCAATATTTTAAAAAGATAGATGAAAATTATTCAAATTGACTAAAAATTAAATATATTCCATGTAAATGGACAATACAATATTATTTTCTTTCACTCATATTTAATTATCTAAGCACATAATTTTCCTTGTAAAGTATATATTTATTGGTTGGGCATGGTGGCTTAAGACTTTTATCCCAGCACTCTGGACAGGTAGATCTCTGTGACTTTGAGGACAATCTGGTCTAGACAGTAAGCAAGGTGCAGCGCAGCCACAGCTGTATACTGAAACATTGTCTCAAAAAAATTTCCATGGGACTGGAGAGATGGCTCAGTGTTTAAGAGCACTGGCTACTCTTGCAGAGGACATGGGTTCAATTCCCAGCATTCACATGGCAGCTAACAACCATCTGTAATTCCAGTTCCAGATCTGACACTTTCTTCTAACCTCCAAAGACATTGCATGACACAGGTGCACTTACATACATGCAGGCAAATTACTCATTCACATGAAACAAAAATTAAGTGTTTTTATTCCATATTTATATATCATAAATCCATGTATGCATACATTTGTTTTCTATAAATAATCATTTATTAATTTATTTTTAGCACATTTAGAACAGGGACAGGACATTTATTCTTTAAGAACCATATTTAAAAGCATTGTAACTTTCCCCAAAGATCCTAAACAAGTCAAAATGATGGCTTTCAATGCCACCCTTCAGCATTTGCACTGAAAGTTCAAGAAAGGAATTGTGAAAGAACAAGAAATAAAATTCGTCCAAATTTTAGAGGTAAAATGGTCTTTGTTATAAAGATGATATTAAGAATCCACAGATACACACAAAATAATTGCTAGAGACTGAAGGGGTGTAGAATGAAAGCCCAGACTGTAAACTAGTATTTCTGGTGAGAGAACAAGAAGCACATTTTATGTGTTAGCACATAAAATACACATTTCAAAAAGTTGAATAAAACAACATAAATCTACATGTGCAATGAAAGACAGACTGCATACTTTGGAGAGAACATTTTTACAGAGCCATAGGTTTATACATTTCATTACTTAACTACTGAAAAATAATTTTGAAAAGCTCATATGATCATATTGAAAAACTTGAACTGACTAAACATTTAGAGAAATCTGGATATGACAGTGCAAGGCTGCATTACTGGCACTCAGAGGCTAAAGATCATGAGTTTAACTAGAGCCTGGGAGAGAGAGAGAGAGAGAGAGAGAGAGAGAGAGAGAGAGAGAGAGAATTTAATGATATTAAAATAATCTATGGATGTGGTTCTTGAATAGTCATTCAGATTTGTGAAGTGATCAGACATCAACATGTATGCAATGCTTATTTCCATACTAGTACGGGCTGTAGGTATTAAGTGGAACACGTGTCATATTTTTTAAGCACTTTTAAAAAACTTTTGAATATGTTTAGGTATTTGAACTAAATTATTTCTGGTGACTTTAGGCAGATATTTTATTGAATATTATCTCAATTGTTTAGTACTGACTTTGGCTATTTGACAGTCCTGGACAGTAACGTAGTACTGCTATTTAACTTTTATAAATGTCAAAGCCCCTTTATAGAGGTGCAGTCGAGTTTGCAGTACAAGTGACTGTATATCTTTCATTCAGAATGGATGGCAAGTTTATGTAATGATTCCACAGGTGTCTACAAGATAAGAATAGCATGATACCTGATGATTAATAGAATTCAAAGAGTAAAGATTGTAAGAGTCAGAGAGAAGGTGCATGAGCATTTGGAAACAGAATCATAAAGTCTCCTGGGACTTGCTCATATGAATTTACAGCAATGGTGTCAGTATGCACAAGAGCCGTGGAAACTCAAGCAGCCAAAACCCAAGCATAGAATTGGGGAAATGGGCAGCAGGCACCAATCTTGGCCAAAGAACTATGGGCAGTTTATTACTACTGGGTGAAGAAGAGCTGATCTTTAAGGGAATGATCCTAGACAGGTTGACTAGACCCCAGTGGACAAACTTGCACTGAGGGATGTCTGAGTATACTAACTTGACTTGCTAGGCTTTAACATAAATGACGGACTGCATTAAATCCTGTGCCGGACTATAGAGGGGTTGCCGAGAGGGGGGTGCATAAAGATGATTAAAATGTTTTCTATGAAATAATAAAAATTCAGTAACATTTTTAAAAAAGAGCAAAAAAAATCAATTGTGTTAATATTCAGCTGTTTCATTTTAAGAACTCATTACAATGACACTTAAAATCATTTTCTATTTCAGTTATAACTGAAAATGGCTTTATATCAATAAGCTAAATACAATTATTCATAAAGTAAAAAAATTATTTTACTAATTATAATTCTTATTAAAATTTTTTGACACTTGCAAATTCACACTTATATGATTCTTAGATGGTGACATGTAAATGGTCAAAAGAAGCTAGAGGGTAATCCTTGAGGGAAATTTGTAATTTGCAATGACCTTGTAGGAATGAAAGACCAACTTGTCACTAAGTTCATTGTTCCCCAAGGTCAGATGCCAGGTTCTGGGCAATCACAAGCAACAAGAATTTGCAATTACTTCTAGGTGTGATGATAATAGCAAACAAGTCCAAGTGCCATCCTCCCCTCATGCTCTTTGATCATGCCTTACCCCAGTTGAAGAGATGTGACTTCTAGAAATAAGAGAAATGTGGTATTGGACAGGACAGAGAGGATGGAACCCAGGATGACTTTGCACAGCAGAGTCCTACCTATTGCTGCTGTAAAAAATAAAAGGTTGTATTGTTCTGTCCCTAAAATTAAAGGGAGCTCTCTTAAAGCAGACAAATGCCTTTATAATACATTTCTCTCAAGTGAAGAAAATGTCTTTTTTTTTTAATCTTTTTACTAAATCCGGAAGCTTTTTAGTAAAGAGGGACTTGATAACATTTGCTTTTAGGATGATGATTGATTTGTTGAGATAAAATGTGCTTTTAGGTTCATCTTTGGATGGGTGTGTAAATTTGATTCCAGAGCCAAGATTCTATGACATCCCATAAATTTAAGAGTATATTAACAGTTTTTAGTGTCATCTTGTACATGTCACATGAAAATATGATCTTATTTAATGTAGAATATTGTCACATGCAAATATGATCTTATTTAATGTAGACTATTGATTGTGATGACAATAGAACATAGAAACAGGAAATGAATACTACACACTATCTTCTTGCCTTAAAATTGCCAGATAAGATAGGTGTGGTATACATCTTTAATGCCAGTACGTGAGACACACAGTGAGATAGAGGGCATAGTGATTTTTGGGCCAGCTAGGTCTACAGGGAGATTCTGTCTTAAAAATACCAACCAACAAAATAACCAAACAAACAGCAACAAAAGCCTGACCATGCAACAAATTATCTGATGGATGATTAAAAAAAAATAATGTCTTTGTGTATGAAAGTTTTAATCATTTATAAGTATCACCTGGAAAATCAATAAACAATTTTAAGAAACGAAGGACACAAACTATTCCCTATTTAAAATGCTAAGGTTGTTTTCTTTTTTTATTGACCTTGAAAAACTAACAATAATAACAGTAACTACAGAATAAGTGTGATGGTTTGAATGGCAAATCGTTAGTTCATGGATTTGAACACCTGATTCCCATGGTGGCATTGCTTGAAAAGATGGAACTTTGAGCATGTGGAGCCTTCCTGGAGGAAGTATATCACCAGTGTCAGGCTTTCAGGGTTTATAGCCTTGTCCCACTTTCTACTCTCTCTCTTTCTGCTTCCTGTGAGTGGATGAAAATGGAATCAGCAATAGCCTTTCTCCTGCACCATGTAAACCATGAGCCAAAATAAACTCTATCTTCTTTAAGTTGCTTTTGGCAGGGTATTTTATCACAGCAATAGAAAAGTAACACAATAAGGAAGGAGACTATTCACATTAATCTAATTTCCCTTTAATTTAAAGAAAACAAGATAAAACAATACTTTGTTCAGCTATCATAAAGTCACTATTAAGCTAAATTCAATTTTAAGTGTAATTTCAGAATTAATTCAATTGTAGAAGTAGGAACAAGATATTTATCTTGCCTTTAGCCCCTTTGCAATTTTATATCTGAAATTTTTCCAAAGAAAACTGTATAATATATTGCTATGAACCTGCTTGCCATTTGTATGCCTGACAGACTTTGTCGTTACAGAAGTGTGTTGTTTAAGGTTTGACATTTGATGAATTTCCCTCTTTGTGAGGGGGAATTCTTAAAGTAGGAAAAATTTAGTTCACTTTAGTACTACAATTTAAAAGGTAGCTAAAAGTTCCTGGAGACTAAAAGATAACATTTCCAATATGAGTCCCAGTCATGCACTGAAAGCACTCTATGCTTAATTGAATGTATGAGGAGTTTTGTGCTCAGAAATGTTACGAATCAACTCAGTCTTTCAGAATTTATAATTAAAAGCTAGTCATGCTGATTTTAGAAGTCCAAGAGAGATCTCTATTTTCTTATTATTCCTGACACAATTCCACATATATTTCCTATTATACAATTAGACAATGTGAATCATTTCATTTTCTAGTACTACTAATAGTGACTGAATATGAAAGGGTCTTAGAGAAGATATCAGTTAAGTATCATTCATGTTATACTTGATTAAAAATATCAATTATTGGTCTGAAACAATCTAATTCTCACTATAGAGCTTTAAAAAATTTTTTGAGATATAATTCAAAGATGATGTGGAGAAGATGCAATCCTGGTCACATGGTATTGTGGTGGTTTGAATGATAATATCCCCAGAGGTTCTAAGCATTTGAATACTTTGTTCCCAGTTTGAGGCACTGCTTGGGAAGTTGGGGTGGTGTGACCCTGCTGGTGGAACCATGGTCTCTGGAGGTGGGATTTGGGAGCTCATGGCCTTCCCTTTTCCTGCTTGCACTCTCTCTGCTTCCTGCTCCTCCTTGAAGATGTGAGTGCTTCCTGACATGCCTCCCCCACCATGATAAACTCTTAACCTTCTGGATCCATAAGCCAAATAAACTCATCTATTAGTTGCCTTGGTCATGGTATTATGTCACAGCAAGAGAAAAGTTGAGTAAAGATTTGCCTGCATGTCTGTAAGTGTACCACAGGAGTGCCATGCCCTGCAGAGGCCAGAAGCAGGTGTCAGATTCCCCAGACCTGGAATTACAGACAGTTGTTAGCTGCAGCGTGGATAATAGGAATTATACCTGGGTCCTCCAGAAGAACAGCAAGTGTTCTTAACCACTGAGCCATCTCTCCAGTCCCCCACCAAGATGATTTTTATAATTGAATTAAAGTCTAGCAACAGTTAAAATATCAGATACTGTAGACATATGTATTTCAAATTAGAAAGGAAAAGACTGCATAAATTTAAGATGAATCTAATCTACCAAAAGGAATTGATGGCTTCATTAGTGTCTATATAGTCTCACAGGCTTTTGAACTTTTTGTGTACCTCCCACAAAAAGAAAGATGGTATATTAGTCATTTTTCTGTTGCTGTGATAGAAACACTGACCCAAGCAATTTATAGAAGGAAGAGTTTATTTGAACTTATGGTTCCAGGGGAATTACAGTCCATCATGGCAGGGAGGCATGGTGGCTGGAGGTGGCTGGAGCAGGAGCAACAGAAGCTAACCTCTCACATCATCACACAGGTAAAGGAAACAAGAGAGCAAGTGGGGATCTGGCAAGTCTTAAGAACTCTCTAAGCCCACCACCAGTGACATGCTTCCTGTAGGATAGCCATACCTTCTCAAACCTCCCATCATCTCGGGACAAAATGTCCAAACACTTGGAGCCTATGGGGACATTTTCATTCAAACCACCATATATACCCTTCAGGTTCTCTCATTAGGTCCTCCCTCCCCTCTCTGGACTGAGCCAGAACTGTTATTTCTGTTGTATCTGCACTTACATCAGTGGATAGTCAAAACATAATCAGAAAGTTTGACTAAATGATTGTGTGACAGTTTTCTTTGACTGTATAAAGTGTACCCTGTCATGAAATGTCCACAGAGGTCAGAATTGTATGTCAGATCCCCTGGAACTAGAGTTACAGATGGTTGTTATCTACCATATGGGTGTTGGAAACTGAACCTGGGGCCTCTCCAAGAGCTGACAATGAGTGCTATTAACACCTGACTCATCTCTCTAGACTCATAAAACATTTTTTATACACTGAAATTTCTTCAAGGAAAAAGTAGCTGAATGGTCATCCTTCTTTTGTTTTTCTCTCCTCAGTCATAACAATCCAAATGTCTTTTAGCATGTCTATAATCAGATGTGTTTTGCTAATATAGAACAAAGTTCTTAAAGATATTGAACCAAATTTCCTTCATTTTTAGCAAGTATTTTGCCATCCTAAGGTAATTAGTTTTGATTTATTAAAAATATATAGGAATCATGAAATGGTTGCCTACCAGAAAATTCTCTTGAAAATGATAGAAGTGTTACTAGAGCCACATTAGTTTAGGTAAGTACATATATCCCAGATACTATCAGTTGTTTGTTAGGACATATTCAAATCCATATAACATAGTTTTATTGATAATTTACTCTTTGAAATATACACTTCTGTTTCCTACTTGTACAGATTATTTAGAAAATATGACTTCTTCAACTCTAAATTCAGTGTATTTATAGAATAATATAAAAAGATTTAAGAGAATCCAAGAAACAGCAGATTTACTTATTTAATAAATCTCAGTTCATTGGGAGAAGGACGAGATACCAAGTTTCTAAAAACTTTCCATTATCCACACCAGCTATTACATTTAATGATTTCTCCTGGTCAGGAACCATTTTCGAATCCACTCAAGACCCTTTCCCCTACTCACAAGATAATTTAGGATAGGCTATGAAGAAAATGCTGACTGTAGCTGGCAATGGAATAATACCCCTTTTCATTTTATTCTCTCGACACACATATTTGGAACACCCATGCCAAGTAACATTTTAACTTTACTGAGCAAGAAAAATTTCCCATGTTCATGGAAACAATGGAGAGTCAAACCAAAGACAGCAGACAAAAGGATACTTAAATAATATAAATAGTATTGTAAAAGGACAAGAAAGCAGCAAGAACGGATGCAGTAAATGAGGTATTGGAAAATGCACAAGAAAGGGGTCAGGTGACATTTAAACTGGGTTCTGAATGGAAGGTGTATGTAAACTACTGGAAAATTTGCATAATGAGAGAATCCAAAGACTGAGTTGGAGGAGGGGAACACTTGGACTTAGAAAGTAATTGGGTTGATTTTCTAGAACTTTTTCTATTTCCAACCCCCAAATAACATGGCTACTGAAGACAACTTATTGCAAACCCCCAGGGTTTTGAAGTAAGTCAACCTGTTAAAGTGCTCAAAGCTGACAGATTTAAGGCTCAGCATTTGACCCAAGATAAACCAAACAGGCTTTATAGTTGGACTTTTTCAATGTATGAATCTTAGGAACGAGTCTGTTTCTCTTCAGTTGTCAAGATGCAGGACATAAAGCTCAGAAGCAACCAAAGCATATTTTCCAGCATATCACTTAGAGAAAAGAGGCTAGCCCAGAAACGGAAAGAGGGAAGTAGATCGCTAAGGTTTTCCCAGCAGAGTTTCTCTAGTTGCTTATTTTTTCTAGAGGTTCACTCTGTTAGATCAATAGGTTTGTCTTTTTACCTAGACTAATAAAATTTGCATAATTTCATTTAGGCATTACAAAAATACCGATTTTAATACAACTCATTGATTTCAAAATCCAGTAAAAGATTATATAAAACTATTTAGGTTACTAAAAATTATTCAACGAATTCAAAACCCAAAAAAATGCAAATGTATTTCCATAATATTAAAAGGCATGCTGGACTTTTCTACATTTAACCAAAATTGGTCCTTCATTTTTGAAAGTTAAAATTATTTCATTATTTTTCTAACGCAGTGTTTCCTACTTTTCCTAAAAACTCATCAGGAAAAAAATCATATAAAAAACCTGATTATGCCATGGACATAAATTCTCTCCATAATTTTAGTCCTAAGTGAAAACTTGGTGTTTCAATTAGCATGTTAAAATATGTTGTATGGGGGCTGGAGAGATGGCCAGTGGTTAAGAACACTGGTTGTTCTTGCAAAAGACCCAGGTTCGAATCCCAGAACCCACATGGAAGCTAACAACTGCCTGTAACTCCAGTCCCAGGGTATCTGATAACCTCTTCTGACCTCCTTGGGCACTGCAAGACATGGGTGCATTTACCTACATGCAGGCAATACATGAATACACATAAAATAAATAAATAAAAAAAATTTAAAAAATGTTCTATGATTCTAAAATATAGTAACTTAGATTAATCATGAATGGGGGATTGTATCAAGTATCCCAGTGCTTGTCACTTTTATACTTAATGGACAATAGGTTTTATTTACTTCAATGATCAATATGATAAAAAGAAAGGAACAATATGGGCTGGTGTGTGGACCAGTTGTAGAATGTGTGTTTACTATGCAGGAGCTCCTGAGTTTAATTTTTAGGAAACAGAAATAGCCTCTCATAATACCCAAATTTTATCAAAGTTAAGTTTCCCAAAATGTTAAAGACATTAGTCAGATTTAAGAGAAGTCAGCTTTTGAGACCATATATATATGGTCTCAAATATATATATATATGAATGAATAATAGAAATACATGTGCATATTTATTAAGTAATATTAAACCCATCCCATGGGTACACAATGCTATGCATAACATATACTAAAATTAAATATACATACGAGTGCATATATATTGAACATAAGAAAACAGATGTCGACAACCTCATTCACCCTGCCACCTCCCCCACTCCATCTCTCCTCTGAGCATAGGCAGTGGCCCATTTCTTCTCTTGGCACCCCAGAGCTCTGCACTACCCACTTGGCCCAGACTCCCCACTACTTCGTAACCCTTTGCACCCAGACCAACCCAATTCCTCAGTCTAGTCCCCTGGAGTACTCAAAGCCTGTTGTCTCCCCCAACTCTCCTTTGCCTGCCTGAGACCAACCTTCATCCCTGGCTGTCCCACCCCCAACCTGGATTCCTGAGGTGAGCCTCTTTCTGACTGCCTGAGAGATCTGAATCCTAATTCTACTTATCAATCATCTCAAATTACACTATACCTACTGACTAGAGGGATCCAGGCCTTAGGAGAAAGCCTGAGACCATCTGGTCCTCATGTGAGTTGGGCCTCTGCTAGAACTCCTGAGCAGCAGGACTAAAGCCATATGGCCCCTCCAATATAAAATCAAAAGAAAGAACCTGAAGGCTAGACCAACCAGCTATTCATGCCCAATAAGTAAACCACAAAGGCACATAAATGTTACAAACAGAAGCAGACCTAAACTCAACAAAGGAAGGCTTGGGTCTCATACAAGAATCAGAAATGACAAAAGAAATCCACATATCAAAGTGACAGCAAAAAAATAACATGAAAAACCCAAATAATAAATCCCTGATAAGTACCAACAGTCCTCTAGAGGACTACAATGAGAACCCCCTAGAGATAACACAGAACATGGAATCCAAAAGAACAATTATAAACAATATAAAAGGATTCAATGAATTTAAAGAACACACAAAGAAATCAAAGAACTGAAAGAAGATAGGGATAAATTTCTGAATGAATACAGAAAAGAGTTAGAAATATTGAAGAATATTCTGCTGCATGAAATGAAGAAGGAAGTGAAACACTCAATAAACCAATTAAAGACGACAGGAGAAAGCCTCACCAATAGGATGAATGAAATGGAAACAGAATATCAAACTGGAAGATAAAGTGGAAGAATTATACCACTCAAGCAAAGATTATGAAAACTTCAAGAAAACGCAGGAATGGAATATGCAGGACTTGTGTGACACCATAAATCAGGTAAAGATACAACCAAAAAAGAAAACTATAGACCCATATCCTTAATGAACATAGATGCAAAAATTCTCAACAAAATACTTGCAAACCACATACAGACACGTCAAAAAGTCGGCTTTTTCCAGAGACACAGGGACAGTTCAATATACGTAAGTCAATAAATGTCATAAATCATATAAATGGACTCA
>NW_008339519.1:1516928-1538505 GCF_000622305.1 Nannospalax galili
GGAAAATACCTCAACATAATTAAAGCCATATACAACAAACCCACAGCCAACATCATTCTAAATGGAGAAAAACTGGAAGCATTCCCTTTAAAATAAAAAACCAGGAAAGGCTGTCCACTATCTCCCCTCCTTTTTAACACAGTGCTTGAAACTCTAGTAAGAGCAACAAAACAGTAGGATGAAATTAAAGGAGTACTAATTGGAAGAGAAGAGATCAAATTATCCCTTTTTGCAGACAATATATTATATCTAAGAGATCCCAAAAATTCCACTAGAAAACTCCTAGAAATGATTAGCACTTTCAGTAAATTGGAAGGTTACAAAATTAATCTACAAAAGTCTGTAGCCTTTCTATATGCCAACAACAAGCAATTAGAGAAAAAGTACATGGAAACACTCCCCTTCAAACCTTCAAAATAGCTGAAAAAAAAAAAATCTCAGAATAAACCTGACCAAAGAATTAAAGACCTCTACCATGAAAATTTTAAATCTTTAAAGAAAGAGACTGAGGAAAACATCAGAAGGTAGAAGGACCTCCCATGCACATGGATTGGAAGAATTAATATTGTGAAAATGATTATCCTACCAAAAGCCATTTATAGAGTAAATCCAATGCCAATCAAAATCCCTATGACATTCATCACAGAAATGGAAAAAAAAATCTAGAATTCATATTGTAACACAAAAGACCTAGGATACCCAAAGCAATCCTGAGCACTAAAAGCAATGCAGGGGGGTATTACTATACCATATTTTAAAGTATATTACAGAGCGATAGCCATAAGAACAACATGTTACTGGCACAAAAATAGACCTGTAGATCAATGGAACAAAATTGAAGACCCAAATAGGAATCCATACAATTTCAGCCTCAGCCACCTGATAATTGACAATGGGGCCAAGAATATTCACTAGAGGAAAGACAGAATGTTCAGCAAATGCTGCTGGCAAAACTGGATCTTTACCTGTAGAAGAATGAATCTAAACCCCTGTCTTTCACCTTGCACAAATGTCAACTCCAAATGGATCAAATACCTCAATGTGAAGCCTGAAACTCTGAAACTGTTAGAAGAAAACATTGCCATAACCTTCAAGATATGGCTGTAGGAAAGGAGTTTCTAAACTGGACATCAATTGCTCAGGAAATAAGGTCTAGAAATACAAATGGAACCTCATTAAACTAAAAAGTGTCTGTACTTCAAAAGAAGCAACCAAGGAAGTGAAGAGAAAACCCACAGAATGGGAGAAAATCTTCACCAGCCACACATCTGACAGCGGTTTAACACCCAGAATATATGACAAATTAAAAAACAAGGAATCAAGAAAGGAAGTAACCCACTTAAAAGATGGGCTAAGGAGCTGAACAGAGAGTTCTAAAAGAGGAACTAAAGATGGCTAAGAAGCATTTTAGATGGTGTTCAATATCATTAGTAATTAGAGAAATGCAAATTAAAACCACTTTAAGATTTCATCTTACCCCAGTCAGACTGGCTAAGATCAAGAGAACAAATGATACCAAATGTTGGAGATGATGTGGGGAAAGGGGAACGGTCATCCACTGCTGGGGGGATTGCAAACTTTTTCAACCCCTATGGAAAGCAGTGTGGAGCACCCTCAAAAACCTAAAAATGAAACTACCATTTGACCCAGTCATACCACTCACTCCTTGGCATATATGCAAGCAACTCTTCCTGCTGTTCTTTTCATAATAGCTAAGAGATGGAAACAACCTAAATGTCCCTCAACTGACTGGTGGATAATGAATATATGATGGAGTTCTACTCAGCAGTAAAGAAAGATGAAGTATGAAATTTTCAGGGAAATGGGTGGAACTAGAAACTATTGTACTAAGTGAAATAACAGACTCAGAAAACAAATGATGTATGTTCCCCCTCACCTGTGGCTCCTAGCACCAAATCCCTATAAGTATGTATCTAGATGTAACTACAAGGATCTGGATAATGAAAAGGAACCAGGGAGGTAAAGGAAAAGAAAGAACCTGAGAGAGAACAGTAGGAAACAGGCGTTAATAAGGGATACATTGATAAAAATGGGGTTATTTAAATGAGAATGGGAGGCGAGGGTTATACAAGTAACCTTGGGGATAAACAGAAAGAAGGAGCTCAAGAGAGGTGGGACCATAGGAGAAGGGTATCATTAAGGGAGAAATGGAGAAAATGGGGGCACATTAAATGGGGAAACCGTAGCAGAAGGGTTAGACAGTCAGAGAGAGAAATAATGCCTAGCTAGATTTAAAAAAACAGAGGGAGCCGGGCGTGGTGGTGTTTGCCCATAGTCCCAGCACTTGGGAGGCATAGGCAAATGGATCTCTGTGAGTTCAAGGCCAGCCTGGTCTACATAGTGAGTTCCAGGACAGCTGGAGCTACAGGGAGACCCTGCAGAGACTGAGGAGAGATAAATATGCCTAGCTAGTGTTAAAAGCCAGAGGGAATCATATTAGTCCAACAACCTAATAACAAATTATATATCAAGTAGCTCAAGGAACAAAATATATTTCTAGTCAAGGTTTATCTGAGAGCATTTGGTTTTTGCTCAAGCTTTATCTACATAGCACATGGTAATTAAAAGTACCAGACTGGTGGAACTAACCTTCTTGGTTGTTTAACAGCCATATTTTGAGGCCTCCACTATTCTGGTCAGAGGGACTTAAAAAACATTTTATGTTCCTTGTCCTCCAATGTTGACTAAGTTCCAGAGGACTATGGAACATCACTCAAAATGTCCTGTAACAGTAGTGAGTCACCTGTCCTCTTGATCAAGGAGGCTGTGGAGACCCCACCAGATGGACTTGAAACAGTGTCCAGTCTACAAAGGGGAGGGTCACCACAAAGAAAATATTTCCTCCATGCTTCCAAGTGAAGCCAGCCATGGTCAAGCAGTACCTTTTGACTTATCTTCACATAGTTGGAACTGGTAAAAGAAAGGAGACAGGGGTTCCTCTCAAATCCATGTGACTCCTGAGGAACAGATCCTCAAACGACATTAAGAATAAAAATAAATTGGTTTATTTGGGCCAAGTTGTTTATTTGGGTGTCTTAAACACCCGAAAGGAAAGTATAACTAAAGATTAAAATGATCAGCATATTTCTTTAAGAGTTCATGTGTATAGCTAAAGGCTACATAACAAGAACTAATGCCGGACAGGAGATACCTTCCTTTGAGTTGTTGGGCAGGGTGGCCCAAGAGACTCCCAGTATAGAACTGGGAAAATGAACAGCAGACCCCAACTTATCTACAGGAATGTTGGCAACTGATTGCTGCAAGATGAGGAAGAGCTGATCTTCCTAAAAGAAGGAAGTCTAGATAGGCTGATTAGACTCAGAGGATGGACTTGCACTGGGGAATGGATGGGGGCACTGACAACACAGTGGACAGTAACAGGGATGACAGAGTATATGGGCTTCTGTGGAGGGAGGTGCTATTTGGGATGTGGGTATAAAGATGAATAAGATTGTTTGGGATGTTTTGTATGAAATACCCCCACACAAAAATAATCAATAAAAAAAGAAAACAGATGTCAAAGCATACAAGGTTTTAGTGGTTTAGCAAAGTTCATAAATTGTTATTTAAACATATACAAATACTTAACAAATCATCATGAACCTCTAAAAGGTGGTGCTATTTGGGATGTGGGTATAAAGATGAATAAGATTGTTTGGGATGTTTTGTATGAAATACCCCCACACAAAAATAATCAATAAAAAAAGAAAACAGATGTCAAAGCATACAAGGTTTTAGTGGTTTAGCAAAGTTCATAAATTGTTATTTAAACATATACAAATACTTAACAAATCATCATGAACCTCTAAATACTATCATTGCTAAAACAAAGCTCTATCAATAATATTATTATAAAAACAGTTTAAACAATAGGATTATGGAATATTATTGATTCATATAATTTTATAAGCATTACTTAAGGGAATTATTTTAATATACTTCATAACATAAGAGACAACAACCCATCATAATGATATGACTTTATTTTCCTTTTAAAATGATGTGCTTGAATTAGAGGTGATTTCATAATACCTAAAGATAAATAAAGATAAATTGCTTAACACAGAGGAAATGTCTATGAAACTCATATTATTGAAATGATATGTCAGATATGTAATTTTTGTCATGTAAACCATAAATAAAACAAAGGAAACCAACTTAATAAAGCTTATCTTACTGTCTAAATTAGTATTTTAACTTACAAAAAGTTGTCTTCAACATGAATGAAAATGAAAATTTAATATTCCATACAGAAGTTGAAATTTTTCCCTTCAAAATAAAGTATACATACAACAGTCTTCATAGTATACTGTTATATAGCACTTAAAAATAATTCAATTGGGACCATAACAAAGACTTGGCTAGTAAAGGCGCTTTGCTTGCTGTTAAGCCTGATGACCTGAGTTAGATCCCCGTAATAACCCTGCTGGAAGGAGAAAACTGACTTCTTCAAGATACTCTGACCTAAACATGTTTCAAGACATATGTATGTGTTCACCAATATAAATAAAAATAAGAAAAATGATTTAGTCCAATGTAAGTGGGAGTTGAATAATCTATTAGAATCTCAATATTCAGAAATGTCAAACTAAAGCCACCTTTACTGGTCAGCTGCAAGTGACAGGATGGGGATAATTAGACATTCCATTACCTTATGGGATTTTGTAGATTTCTGCCCAGCATATATAGCAACCCTAATTAAAAGAGACGAGGTAAAATGGTCCTCTACTTTAGTATCAAAATTTTGAATGTTTAATTTGTGAAAAGATGATAAGCAATACAGATGTACTAATTATATTTTTGCTACAAACTCTAGCTAAGTTTCAAATGTAATGACAGGTAATTTGGCACTGACGCAGGATAAATGCTTGGTTTTACTGCGAAGCCATATGGGTTGAGGGTTCTCCAGGGAAAAAGAAATGTAGAGAAATACAACACTATGGTCATATTTACTTTAAGAAACATTACAATGCAGTGTTTCAGTAGCTCAATCTAATAAGTAAATTAATTGCATAAAAATAAATTAATCTTTGTTGAGAGTTAGGTCAGTTGGTAAAGCAGTTGCCAATCAAACTTAAAGACCTGATTTCTACCTCAGCTCCATAGTAAAAAGATAAGTGTAGTGGCATTTGCTTGTAATCCTAGTTTGGGGTGAGAGACAGATACAGATCCAAGTGTATCTCTGGGAATCATCAGCAACAGGCTAGTCTACTTGGTTACTCTCATGTCCCAAGAACAGACCTTATCTCAAACAACAAGGAGGATGTCTGCTGAGTACTTACACTTGAGCTTGACCTCTGGCGCCCATGTGCAAGTGGCCACACACATGTGCATGAACACACACACACTCACATACAGGTGCATGCATACCTGCACATGAACAAACATGCACATGTGTACACACACAAACACACACACACACACACACACACACACACAATGAATCTATTTGTCCCTTAAGTCAAAACATATGAAAGAACATTGAAAATTGAAAGCTATATTTTAGTATCACATCATTTTCAAAAAACATGGTGTATCAGAAAAAGTGTAAATGGGGCATACTTTAGGACCACATCCATTCCTGTTTCCTCATGAAGTTTTAATTCAAGATTCAGTGTTTTTGCCTATTAGTAATTAGCTCTGTAATTAGCCATTCTTATTGATTCTTAGAGATGACCGTTTCTGGTTTGGGAGAAGAATTAACACTCAATCTTGTTAAAAAGGCTGAGAAGCAATAGAAGTAATAGCAAAGAAAGTTTTTCAATGTCTTTAAAGGCATATTTAAATATTATAAAATGTTAAAAAGTTTAAGGTTCAACAAATGTCAAATGTTCTCTTTCTTTCTTCCTCTCCCTTCCTTCCTTCCTTCCTTCCTTCCTTCCTTCCTTCCTTCTTCCTTTCCTCTTTCTCTCTTATTTCCCTTCTCTCTGTTTCTTGACACAGGCCTATGCACGTTAGGCAAGTACTCATCCAATGAACAAAAAAATTCATTCAATAAATGTGTCTCTTTTGTTTTGGCTAAAACAAAATGATAAAAGCATTGAGCACAAGCTACTTTAATAGTCATTCTTTTTCATTGTGAAATTATTGACCTGAAATAAATGAAAGAATAATTTACATTTTGCAAGGCGTGAGTGATAATAAGGACTGTCAACAAAACCCTACAGAGCATTCTAGAGCCTATAGTTCCTGGTCATGGAATTTACATGAAGGAAAAATTAGATTATTGTCTTAAACCTCATGTTCTGTCATTTATTGGGCTCAACCCACCTGTTAACCAACATAGGCAAATTAAGAAGAATGTAAGATGGTTTCACTGTGCTGTTTATGTTATATAAGTTTTCACAGCCTCAGTTCAAGTTAAATAACTTTATAAGCACAAACAGTTTAACAAGTACTTACTGTCAATCATTTGGAGTTGATATTTGAAAAAAGAAAAAAATAGTATTATTTTATTCCTAAATAACTCTATTAAACATATGCCTTTTAGGGATATACAACTTTGTAAACTTTGGGATCACATTAAACATCACAACACTCATGAACTATTCATTGTCTTTCCTGAAATACTTTCCACCATTGGAAACATGAAGAACTACCGTCTCAAGGATGTGACATCATCAAAAACAATTATTGTGTTATAATGTTATCTCTGGAAGAGGTACTCTGTGGGATATCTTATAGGCGTGCCATTTTATCTCTTTGCCTTGAAATACAGAACACATTATGATTCCCACTTGGGTTCTTCATCAAACCATGCTGACCCTCAGCAAACACTTTAGGATTAAATAGGCATATGTTCTTTTATTCCAGCTTTTTAATTTCTACAAAATAATGTGGATAAAACATCTTGAAAAATTAAGAAACACTGAAATTAGTGCAAAAATGTCTGTTAAATTCATTTTTCCAGTGCTGTCTACCAGAAGAAACAGTGTTTTAACAAATTACTTTATAATCATTTTCACACAAGCTTCTTTGTACATATTAAGAAGGATTAAAAACGAAGTCATATATCACTCAGTAGTGACTGAACACCCAAAGAGGTAAATCAAAGAATTCTGTTCATTCTAAATGCCCTCAGGTTTTTTTTGCAATATTTTCTTCATTTTGTAGTTCATTTTATATTGATCTACATTTGTAACAATGGAGACTCACGTTCCTTCTCTTCAGTATTAAAGCTTTCTGTAAATAGAGGCATTTTCATCCTTTACAACCTAATGATCTGATTTTCCTTTAATCTTGCTCATGTGTCCTATCTTTCACTCCTTTAATTCTTTCTTCTCTTTAGATTTCCTCCAGTATCACCACATTTCAAGAAAATAAACCCTCAAATAAATATTCTAGATAAAACAGCACTATTGGAGGAAACAACTTTATGAGATTAAATGGGAATGTAAATATGCAAGATCTCACAACAGTAACATATTTTTACATTGGTTATAAATGTAGAAAATTATTGCACAAGTGATCTTTGTTGTTCAGAAATATCACATGAGAAAGATCTTGCAGAATCACAATTTTGAAACAAAGCTGTCAAAACTCATATGTTCTATATTTCCAATAAAAGTTTGGTGTAGTAAATAAACTATCAATAAGTAATATTTTAGGCTCCTGGAAAAGCTTGCTTTGATTGCTAACAGCACTTCTTATGGACACATTTTCAATACAGAAACAAAATGAGAAGTGACACTGTTTCTCTTACTTCATGCATAATTATCAGCAACCTATCATTTATTTTCTAACTACAATGTGTTTCTCTTAGGGAATAAAAGAGGAATAATCTATGTGCTTTTTTATATGTATTTGGGGGTCAAGTTTCTAACTTATTCTAATGTATGTACATTAATGAGTCTGCATCAATAACCATGTAACATCAAAGCAACAGTGTTATGATGTTAATAGTGCAAATGTTGAAGACAATATATTTGCTTAATGTGTAATTGTTATTCAGGAAGCAGCTTAATAATAAGGGAAGAATCAAGGAAACATGAATTCTGAGCTAAACAGTATTTCATTGTGACATAGATTCATATAGTAAACATTCATACTAGACTAAGAATAAACTTATTCACAAAGTAAATTCACATGCATTGGGACTTTGCTAAGGTAACTTCACATTTAGAAAGTATTAGCATGCCTGTTTAAACAAAAGCAAAAAAAAAAAAAAACAAAACAAAAAAAAAACAAAATAAAACAAAAGGAACCAATAACGTGAGGAGGGAAACCACTGAGTGGTAGAAAATCTTCATCTGCTACACATCCAACACAGTGGATTAATATTCAGAACATACAAATAACTCAAGAAATCAAGAAACAAGGAATAAACAGCCCAGTAAAAGATGGGCTAAGGATCTGAACAGAGAGTTCTCAAACTAGGAAATAAAAATGGCTAAGAAACACCTTGGAAAATACTCAACATCCTCAGTAATTACAGAAATGCGAATCACAACAACTTAATGTTTTCATCTGACCTTAGTCAGACTGACTAAGATCAAAAGGATAAATGATACCAAGTGCTAGCAAGGATGGGGATAAAAGGGAACATTCATTCATTGCCAGTGGGAATGCAAGCTCCCGCAAACACTATGGAAAACAGTGTGGAGATCACTTTAAAAACTAAAAATGAAAAATGGTCTTATAGAGCACCCAGGCTCAGTTCCCAGCACCCACATGGCAGCCAACAATGGTCCATAACTCTAGTTCCAGGGGATACAATACCTTCTTCTGACTTCTATAAGCATTGCACAGCATGAATACATTCACATATGAGCAAGCAATACACTCATGCACATTAAATAAAAATAATAAAATAAAATTAGACCTCATGGGGAACGTCTGTGGACACTGAATTGACACTGTGCGCCTTAAAACCTATGACAGAGTATATGCATTCCAGTATATAGTTCCACTATGGATGAGTGCCAGTAGGGACAGGGAAATAAAGATTATTAAGATTGAGGTTGGAGATATGGCTCAGTGGTTAAGAATATTGGCTGCTCTTTCAGAAGACCCAGGTTCAAACCCCAGAATCCACATTGCAGCCAACAATCTCTGTAACTCCAGTTCCAGGGAATGCCACAGCCCCTTCTGTCCTCCTTGGGTATCGCATAACATGGGTGCACTTATATACATGCCAGCAATATATGCATACACATAAAATAAAAATAAATAATAATTTTTAAAGATGAAATTATGAATTTTTCATATAAATAGAAGGAAATAGAAATTGTTATACTAAATGAAGTAATATCACAAACTCAGAAAATCAAGTGATATATGTTCTCCCTAATTTGTGAATCTTAGCACCAATCCTTATTATGTGACTATATATCCTGATGTAACAGCAGGAGCCAGGAAAATGGAAAGGAAACATGGAGGTAAATGGAAAGAAAGAGCACAAAAAGGGGGGTAGTAGGAAACAGATGTTATTAAGGGGGAAACAGGGAATATGGAGGTATTCAACTGGGAAGGAATGAGGGAAGGACATACAAGGAACCATGGAGCCAGAGGGAAATGTATTAACTCAAAAGCACCCTGAAAGATACACATACAATATCTGAACATTGGTGCATGAGTATACGTGAAGGCTATATAACAAGAAACACAGTACCAAACAGGAAAAACTTTTCTTCAATTTGTTGGTCAGAGTAGTCAAAGAGACTCTCAAAATAACACAGGCTATTGCCACAGCCCTTGATTACCTCCTAAAACTTGAAGGTAAGATCCCATTCCTGAAGACAGGACATACTCCAGACACATGACTTGGAGCAATGGAGCTGGAACTGACCTGGGAGCCTCCTCCTTGAAGACTAGCTCTCATAGATCTAGAGGATACTATGTAAGCTGCTAAGGGGGAAAACCAATCAATAGTCCAACTCAGCTCCAAAGCCTAATGACCACAACAGCTGACACAGCAAACTATCTCTATTGGTGCAGTTGTGACGCTTTTATGTAGGGAGTAATCAACCGCTATCTAATTGGACTTAAAGCCGTCTCCCTAAGAAGGAACTCATGGGTGGCTGTAAATAAAACCAAGTGCCCATGGGAGAAAACCCTATCTCTGGCATATCTCTAGGCAAATGAAATTTCTTACTCTATGCTAAATATGGATCCTTATATATTCAGACAAGTATACCACACACCAATCATCAAAGAAGATTCTTTTTGCAACAGATGAAGGGTATGAGACAGTTGCACAACTTCTCACATACAGAATATGTCTGAGAGATGCCCAGTCCTAAGTGACACATTACAGTGAAACATAGCAGAATGGGCATAGAGGGAACACTAATTCATCCCTCAACTTTCACCAGCAAAGCCTCCTCATATAACACAATGCAATGCACACAGAGGGACACAACTGGATAAGTTTTAAGAGCCAGGATTGGTTCATGAACATAAGGAAACAGAGACTCTCAGGCCATTGGGAACTTGCTCATATGAACTTGCAACAATGGTGAACAGAAGGCACAAGACCTGTGCCAACTTAATCAGACAAAAACCCAGCATAGAACAAGGGAAATAGGCAGCAGATCCCAACTCTATCTGAAGAGCTTTTGGCAATGGATTACTGCTGGGTGAGGGAGAGTAGATTTTCTTTGAGGGAGTGACTCCAGATAGGCTGACTAGACTACAGTGGATGAACTTGCACTGAGGGACATCTGGGTACAAATGCTTGACCAGATAGGACTTAATATATAGAATGTATGAAACCCAGTGAGGGGGCAATAGGTAGTGGGTAAGGGAGTGGGTCTAAATTTGACTAAGATCTAGTATATGAAATTACAAAAACTCAATAAAAACATAAAAAATAAATTCATAAAAGCATCATTTTTACTAACAACTAAAAATTAATGCCCATAGAATTAACTGAGTTGCTGGAAATCATGAAAGTATTATACTAGGTTTAATATTGGATTGCTCAGATATCCTCAAACAGCACTAACATTTTTTAAAATAATTTACTTTTGTTTTCTAAAGCTATGCAAGGGAGCTAGGAGTTTCTGTTAAACTCCAAAGCACAGACTGCACCAACTATAGGTTTACACTCTAGGATACCTCCTAAACCTCATGCATGCCTAGTTTACAGCACTTTAGATAACCTGAACTGTAGTTTTCAAATAAAAGCAGGAAGAGCAATGTCACCACTATCCTGATGATATTAATATTGTCACTAAAACAAATAACAAAATTTAAAAAGACAGAATAAGCTTGCTTTTACATGATGCACAAAAAATTTTAAGAACATGGGGCCAACTTTCAAGACTCCTTTAAAGGGCATTTTACATTCAATGTAAAGTAAGTTTTTAATTAAAATGATCTGATTAATAATCAACTTGCTGAAACTCTAAATTTAAGAAGGCATCACTCAGGAAGCAGTAAAAGTTCCCTCTCTGAAATCCTGGCAGTTCTGGAATCATAGCGAACAGCACACACTCTGCAACTGCCTGTCTCAGCCTGAGAAGCACTGAGATTGTACACTTGATCAACAACTCTTACTTTATTTGGTGTCATGAAACAGTGAAAAAGCTGACAAAATAATAGGAATTTTTAGTATTTTTGGTCTTTTGAAAATTATTTGTTTAATACCCACATACTTAGAAGAAGCATTTCATGACAACAACACTGGCATATTCAATAGCAATTTCCAGAGCTAAGATGCATCTCTTTCAAAATTGGCCTTGATCAACAACTCTTACTTTATTTGGTGTCATGAAACAGTGAAAAAGCTGACAAAATAATAGGAATTTTTAGTATTTTTGGTCTTTTGAAAATTATTTGTTTAATACCCACATACTTAGAAGAAGCATTTCATGACAACAACACTGGCATATTCAATAGCAATTTCCAGAGCTAAGATGCATCTCTTTCAAAATTGGCTGTAAATTTTGGGGTTTACAGTTGAATTAATACAGTTATACAATATTGTACTCAGTATAAACCCTTTAAGACATACAATTAAATGAGGTTTTAACCTTTAAAAATGATCTCCATTTCATTATTAAAATACACAGTTTCATATAGAAAAATTCTTTTTCAATGCAATTGACATTGGATGTTTGCACATGCATTTCTAATCTCTAAATATCTGATTATTACTAGTCACTGTTGGTTACTTTCTGAGCTTCTAGGCATCTGAGCATGGATATAAAGTCATCAGGTAGATTTCAATGGTAATGTTGTCTATAAAAGTCATCAGGTAGATTTCAGTGGTAATGTTTATGACCTCTACTAATTAACATGAAGTAATTTTTAAATTTTTAATAACTACATGATTAGAAGAAGCATTTCACTACAGATTTAACATATTCAGTAAAACACTCCAGAGCAAGAGTACATCTCTTTCACAAGTGGGTGCAAGTTTCTAGGTTCACAATTGAGTTAATACAGTTATACAATATTGAACTCAGTATATGCCCTGTAAGACATAAAAATGAGTTTTTAACCCTCAAAAAAGATGTCCATTTCATTCTAAAATATACTGTTTCTTACAGAAAGACTTACCATTTTTGCTGCTAACACTGAGATGTTGGCACATGCGTCTCTAATCTGTATTTATCTAATTATTACTAGTCATAATCATTTGCACTCAGATCCTTGGCACCTGTGTATGTCTATAAAGTCATCGGGTAGATTTCAATGGTAATGTTCATCACCTCTACTAATTAACATGACACAAACTTTTATGCTTCCTCCTCAAATATAATACATCTTTTTAAATTTGTTGATTTTTTCCATGTATGTAATCACAGAAAAATCACAAACCATCCTATTCAACTACACACCCACTTCCCAGATGGTACCCTCCCATAGCCTCCCTCCCCCGACTAGAGCCCTTATACTCTGTTATTCCTGCTACTGTCCACTGTGTTGTCAGCACTCCCAGCCATTCCCCATTACTTATCCATCTGGTGAATCTAGTCAGCCCATCTAGAGGTCTTTGCTTTAGGAAGGAAAATGACAGGAATTTTATTACATGGATCCTAAATAAATTTTAGACACAGGAGGATGATTCATATAAGGGTATGTATGCATGTGTTGGTACTATAAATTATTCTGAACTAGTCTCAGAATTTAATTAATTAATTAGTTAATTAATTAATTAATTAATATGTGTATATTGCCTGCATGTATGTGAGTGCACCCGTGTCGTGCAATGTTGTGGAGGTCAGAAAGGGCTTTGGTTTCCTCTGGAACTGGAGTTAAGGACGGTTTGTAGCTGCCATGTGGGTTCTGGGAATCGAACCTGGGTCCTCTGCAAAAGCAGTCAGAGCTCTTAACTGCTGACCCATCTCTCCAGCCCCATGGTCTCAGAATTTTAAACAAGAGACATTGTATTTGCTCTTCTGAAACTCCTATGGAAAAGCAGAGAATAACCAAGAAATAAGGAGAAAATTATAAGTTTGAGATATCAGGAAGTTTAAGTTGCCTTCACACTTGAAAAATGATGTTTTTTATGACACATACACTGTTTCTAACAACAAAAATCAAGGACCGGCAAAATGAGTCAGAGAGTCAATTCTGTATGCATGTCAATTCTGGAGACCAAAGTCGGTCCTTTGCTACACCATCTCTCCAGCACCACAATAAATATATTTTAATTAAAAATCAAGCAAACAAACAAAATTAATTGTGTCTGAAAATCATATTTAAGGCAATCAAAATTTGGAAATTCCAGTGATTGGGTTGCATGAAAAGCATTTGTTTCACATGGACATTTAATTCAGATATAAATTAAAAATATATTCAAATGTCCATCTTAACACATATTGTTTTATGTTAATATAGCTTATAAAATATATACACATATTTAATGTAAGAAACAATTTTCCCCAAATATAGATATGCCAAAAGAAATCTGAATGCATTTCCACTGTAGAATTCCTCTTGTAACCACTTGATAGTTTGCAATACAGTAAGAGCACTTGGGAGCTATTGGGTCTTGGCTTGAACATGAGTGGCCTTGAGGATATATTGAGTCTGTTAGTATTTGGTGTGAAGAAGAAGAGACTACAGTTTACATGAAGCAAGGCTTATTTTTCCAACCTTATAGCTATGACTCTTTTGCAGTAAATGCCATTTTGTTCAAATGAATACATTTCCCACTAGGAATATTATCTTGAAGGACCACCTTTTCTCTGATCACACTGCAAGGGGATAGGCAAGTTAGGATTTACTGAGTTCTACCCCTCCCTCACCACCCCAGTAAATAAGCCTCATTGCCTAACGCAGAATAGGCTCTTGCCAACCGCCAACTCCCAAGATGTGTTTGGAAAGGAGGAATAAGAGAGACGCGGGGAAGGCAAACACTGGCTACCTGAAGAACACTGAGTACTTTTCTCCCATAGCCAAAGCTTGGTTTAGTATTCCAATCTCAGTGTTTAGCTCTATTGTGTCATTAGAGTATTCCCACATTACTTCTGTAAACATAACTTGCTTTATATAGATATAGGTAACATTAAACTTAGCCCCTTGGCCTTGGGTTTCTGGGGCCATTCAACTATTTCTTTGTTTTTAAATTTTGAGAATTCTGTCATTGTGTTGCCCAAAGTGAGTCTACTATTCAAGTTGGACAGAACCCAGTTTCCTTGTGCCTTTTCTCTTTCCAAGTAGGTGAAAGTCCAAGTGGGCAGCCACTTCTAAAAACAATGGTTAAAACAGTGCACAATACAATCTTCAGATTATAAAATTTAACTACTTTGGGTTTTATGAATCACTCAATAATTTTACACCATGATCAAGAAAATTTTCCTTTGGCTAAGACAACAAATTATTAATAAAGAATATGTTAATCTATAACTCTTTGCATATGCAGGATGAAGAAAACATAAAACATAAATATTTGAAGACCTCTTATACACTGAACCTTACTATGTTTCTGAGAAAAGATGTTAACTATTTGAAATTTGTATAAATTAACATGAAAAGACACACTAGGGAAGGTGAATTAGAAGTGAATGATTATTTGAGTGAAAGCTGGTATCATATTGTAACATTACATTATAATTGTCCTAAAAGCTATGCAGTATAGTTGTGTGTATGTGCCAGGAGTTACACCTACACCACATCAATTAATTCTTAAAGTCTGACAGTTGAGGAAACTATGATCAAGTAAGTGGTACAGGTGGGTCATAAACCCAGGTGTACCTGACCTCTGAAGTCAGATGCCAGATCTAATATAAGGCTACTCCCATCTCCAAAAGTCCATTTTAATTATTGTTTTATTTTCTAATGCTGTACTGACAGTATTGAAATTCCTACTAAACTTCAAGTTATTCTAAACTCCAAGTCACAGACCATGCCTATGCAATGTGTTCTGTATTCTATGCACGCTTATTTTTCAGCACCTCAGTTAGCCTAAGCTTTAGGCTTCAACATAAAGGAGGAACCTCGGTGTCATTGCTATCCCAATTATGGGAATATGGTCACTAAAACAGCTGCACAAATTTACAGAGTTAAAAATCAGCTTGCCTTCTCACTCACGCCCCACTGATGTGATCAATGACATTAGGACATTAATACACAGAAAGACACAAAAGATGTTTGTACACTGAGAAAAGTTAGCGACTCTTTTCCAATCAAGAAGAAAGGCCACAGACGAAGTCAGTCCTGCTATGGACTCTGGCCTCCAGAACAATAAGAAAATATGACTTACAGGTTAAGCCATCCAATCTGTAGCCTAGATTTTGAGGACAACCCTAGTTTGTTTTTCTGTCCATATTACTAAAATCTCTAATGTTCTTCCATTAGTGGATTGAAGTGATTCAGGCATCTTTAATTAACATTCACTATTCATTCTTTGCCTATGAAGTTGTGTACACCACCAGGGATTTAGTTCTAAGACTCTTTAAAAGTCCATTTAAGTCCTTTTGACTAATGAAAACCATGCAGGGTGCCACAAGACATGTCATAAGACAGCATTAATACAGTAAAAAGTACCATAGTAAGTTGTTCATATTAACTTCCATGTAAGGATTTTGATAGTAATTTGCACAAACTACAAATATAAGCAGAAGGTGTAAATGTGAGTAGAGGTAAATTATTTGCATCTCTGATTATATCTGTTTCCAGTGCTTAGGAAATGATAGGCATTCTATAGGCTTTAATATAAAACACTCACTGCAGAATTAAAACAGAGTTTAAACAGTCATGTGGTATCACCTCTATTCCTAAGACTTAGGGGGTAGAGACTGAAGGATTACCATGAGTCTAGGGCCAGCCTGAGATACAGAGTGAGACTATCTCAAAAAAATTACACAAGCTAAAATAATTACTAAAAATAAATCAACAACTTCCATCACTATTCAACGTTCATTTATATAGCAAGATTGCTACACACAATCTGAGAGAGGCCACAACTCTCATATGCCTTTTTTTTTTAATTTAAAAAGATTTAGGAGGGGCTGGAGAGATGACTCAGAGATTAAGAGCAATGAATGCTCTTGCAGAGGACACAGGTTCAATTCCCTGAACCCACACGGTGGCTAACAACCATCCGGGTTAATGCCAGTTCCAGGGGATCTGCTGCCTTCTTCCTACAGTACACGACACGATGCAGTCACTTATGTGCAGGCTATACACACATAGACATAAAATAGAAAATAATCAATGAAATATTTTTAAAAGGTTTAGGAAACTAACAAAGGCACTCAAAGGGTATGTTTGAAAAGATACACATGGCGTATGGGGGCTGGAGAGATGAGTCAGCATTTAAGAAGATTGGTTGTTCTTGCAGAAGACCCCATTCAAATCCCAGCACCCACAGGGCAGCTAACTGTCTGTATTCCAGTTTCGGGGATCTGATTGCTTCTTCTGTCCTCCTCAGGCATTGCATGACACAGGTGCACTTACCTACATGCAGGCAATACACGAATACACATAAAATAACAAATGAATTTTTTTTAAAAATAAAAGATATACATGTAGTGAAAAAACACAAAATTTTTTTTAAAAAATCCATCCAGTCAGGGTTTAAACTTCTCAGAGAAGTCTGCTATGAGAGGATGAAACTTATAAATTGGGAAAAAATGGTTCTACAGATGAATGGGAAATAACTTCAATCTGTTGAGATATTAGTTATACCTCTCCTAAGGAAAATTCTTTTATTTATAAATAGTATCTAAAAAATTAAGAGGAAAAAAATCAAACAAAGAAAAGTAGAGCTATATGGTTAACTCTCCTAAGTGCCCTAAATTCTTTTAATTTATTTATACCCAAACTGTCAAAATACAGTGAATAAGAACACACATGTAGTTGTGACTAAAAGGAAAGAAACACTAGGTGTGGTGGCATATGTCTTCAACACCCCAACATTCCAGGAGAAAAGGCAAGCAGATCTCTTTGAAATCGAGGCCAGCATGGTCTACATACTGAGTTTCAAACTGGTTGGGCAAAGGAGACCCTGTCAAAAAAAAATCATTCAAAACTCAGGAATTACACACACACACACAACACACACACACACGCACACACGCACGCATGCATGCATGCACACACAGAGTCTGTGTTTCCTCTAATGGAATCTCTGCCTGGTTACTCAGGAGATGATCCAGTTTCTGGTGATTGAATCTCCATTTTATGCTCCAAGATTATGTGTTTTCAGTCAATGCTTTAATTGGGTCACCCTTTTTTTCTCGTGTCCAATATCATTGATTCTCTAAGTACTCTCTTTCATTTCTTCATTCCCATAGTTCTGTTTACAAAGTAGTTAGGTGATCTTCAAATTTTTGAATTGAGATTTCTTTTCTTACTTTGTTCATGAGGATTTTTTCTCACTGATTTAAAATGGAGAGATTTTAATTAAATTTTTTTTTCTTTTTATTGATCAGTTACAATTTTCATACAGTATGATTTGATGGCATTCAGTTCTCATTTATCTATCTATCTATCATCCATCTATCTATCTATATCTATTTATCTAATCTATCATCTGTCTATCATCTATATCTACCATCTATCATCTATCATCTATCTATCAATCATCTATCTAATCTATCATCTATCTATCTATCTATCTATCTATCTATCTATCATCTATCTATATATATATCTATCATTTATCTATCTATCATCTATCTATCTATATATCTATCATTTGTCTAATCTGTCTCTGCCACTATCAGCAGCCATCTATTGACATAATTTCTTTAGGTGGGATTGGACCTTCTCACCCATGTCCTTAAGTCTATGCTGAGATTTATGCAAGATACCACTGTTGCTGTGTGTTCATATAAATAACTGATCAGCTGTCTGGAAAACTCTGTTTCCTTGTAGTCATCAATGACCTCTAGCTCTTACAATCTTTCTACCCTATCTTCTGTAAGGATCCCTGAGCCTTGGGGGGGATGGGTGGGCAGGGCATAAATTTGATATAGATGTCCTAATCAGGGCTAAGAACTCTGCAGTCTCTTGTTCTCTGCAGGCTGTCCAGTTGTGGATTTCTGTGTTAATTACCATTTGTTGTAAAGGAAACTTCTCTGGTGAGAGTTGAGAGATGCATTAAGTATGGGTATAACAATAAGTCATTAAGAATTAGTTTAATATGATAACTATTTTGTAGAAAACTAGTATTAGGCTCTCCCCTAAGTCCTGTGACTCATCTACCCTCATGTTCCTAAACCGGATATCAACGTCAGGTATGGGCTGCATCTTAGGAAGTGAACCTTAAATCCAACTAAAGAGTGGTTGGTTACTCTCAGAATATTTGTGCCACTGTTTCATTAGTGGGAATATCTTGCCAGGTCAGTTGTTATTGTAGTTCACAGGATTCATAGTTGAGCAAGGTTGATGATTATTTGTGTCCTTCCCATAGTTTGTATAGCACCATCCAGCATTATGAAAGCTAGACAGAAGAAATGAGGCTTTCAAATCAGCCCCAGCTCAATTTCTCCTTGGTTGTTCCACAGCTCATGTGTGTAGTATCTTCATCAATTAGGACTTACTATCCAGTTCTGGTGGGGAACCAAGATCAGGGGCAATGGTCATATTGTTTGAAGGTCTTTGAGTCATCTGGTCAACAGATTATAAAGGGACGAATCCATTCCTGGCATTGAGAGTATTTTTTATTAGCCCACGATATCTAGAAAGTGAAGCATTCTCCTGTTAGAGGATGACTCCTTTTAATTTCTTTTTATAATATCTATGTATATACTTTTAAGAAGCTTCTATAGTGGTAGGTTTCCATATGGCTTTTTCTAAAGGCCTTTAGTGATACTTATTCCTGTTTATACTCCCTCCTGTACCCTGTTCTCCCATTCCCCACCCCATTAAATCCTTCCTAGCCTAACGTTTGCCCCTTTTAAAAATATCTTTTTTTTACTTTTTGATAATTTCATACATGAATATTGTATTTGCATCATTTCCACCTCTATCACTCTCCTTCCAACTCTTCCCATGTACCAATCCCCAGTTCTTCTCAATTTCTTGTCCTCTTCTTTATTATTGTTTTATACATACACAAACACACACACACACAGACACACACAGACGCAGACACACACACACACAATAATGCACTGAGTCCATTTGCTGGTGCTTGTGTGTAGCTCTGTACTTGTGATTAGACAACCTATCAGGGATCTCATCTCCATCCCTAGAGAAACTGATTCTTCCTCCCTGGGCATCCATTTGTCACATGTGGTTCTTCGTCTCGAGGTAGATTTCTGTGAAATGTCCCCCATCCACACTGGCATACCACCAGGTGTTGTCATCACACTGGTCTTGTTAGGAGACCATACTGTGGAGATTTCACAGGTGCAGCTTCCCTATTATGTCAAGAATGCCTTAACTGGCCACAGGCATCTTATTGCTCTGGCTCTTACAACCTTTCCATTCTGTCTCCTGTGATGTTACCTGAGGTATAGGGGTTGCATTGTAGATTTATCAGTTAGGACTGGGCACTGCAGAGTATCTTACTCCTTGTATTTTTATCAATTGTAGAATCCTTTGATAATCTGCATCTATTGCAAAAAATGCTTATTTTATGAACAGTACAAAGTATGATTGACTGTGAACATGGGGATACTTACTTAGAATAGAGTACAAATATTTAGTCTAGGAAAGTGGCAGCAGTAGGTTCTTCTCGGGGCTCTATGACCTCTCCAACATGGCTGTGCTTGTAGTAACATGTATGGATTCCTCCCTGTTGAGCCCTACTGTGAGGGCTTTAAGTCCAATTAGACAGCTGTTGATGATCCTCAAGATGAAAGTACCACTGTTTCACCAATAGAACCAGTTTGCTAGGCCAGTCACTGTGGTTTGTAGACTTTAGAGCTGGGTAGAACCAATCATAATTTGTTTTCTCCCTCAACAGGTTGTATAGTACTTCTGAGACTGAGAGTTAGTCTTCAGGAAAGAGGCATCCAAATCAGTTCCAATTCAATTATTCCAAGTCCTGTGTCAGAAGTATACGGTGTCTTCAGGATTAGGGTCTTACCTTCAAGTTCTGGGTGGAAATCAATGGATATGTCAATAGTCTAAATTATTTTGGGAGTCTCTTGGACTATCCTGACCAACAACTCAAAGAAAAGTTTGAATTGCCTGGCACTGGGATTTTTGGCAGATAGACTTCTGCTATACAGATGTACACAATTATATATTATATGTGATTAGCCATTAGCCCTCTTAAAAGGTGGATTTTATGCAACTCTTTCCATTGATCTGCAATGTCCTATATGGTCTCATTCCACCATGCCCCTCTCTGAAAACCCCTGTGTCATGATTTTTCCACTTTGTTTTTTCAAACACAGGGAATTTTTTCTGTTACTAAATAATATTTTAGTGCTCTTGAACTTGCTGTTTCTTCTTCTTGATATATTTTTCCCGCAGATCACTTCATGGTAGACTCATAGTCAGAAATAGCACTCTTGAATGTCATAGAAAATTGCCAATTCCCACACCATAGTCTTCAACTTGTTCACTGCATTGCTCACTTTCAAAAATTACGTGGTTTATATTTTTATTTTTCTAATATAGTCACTGTTTCTCTCTCATCTTTAGAATGAGAAATCTTCTCTGTGCCGACACTGCTGAGATGTTGATGACTATTCTAAGCAGCCATTGTAGGCATGTTTAATAAATACTTATGTATGCATGAATAATAAGTTACAAACAAAAACCCTGCTCATTCTGATAGAAAATAGCATTAATAAAAAAGAAACATGAAGTGTATTCCCTTTATTATATGTTACATCTTAATTATTTACAATTATCCAGTGATGTCTTTCCTCATTTAATTTCTTACACTGGTCCCATCAAATGTGTCATCTAAGCACAATTTCCTAATTCAAAATATTCATCTTGTCAAAACAGGCTTTACATTTATTAGAAACAACTCCAGGTGCTGGAGAGATGGCTCAGTGGTTAAGAGCACTGGCTGCCCTTGGAAAGGACCAATTTGGGTTCCCACCACCCATATTGTGGCTAACAACTGTCTGTAGCTCCAATTCCAGGGGTTTCTGACATCCTCTTCTGACCTCTGTGGTCACTGCATGACACAGGTGCACTTACATACTTGTAGGCAAAACACTCATTTACATAAAATAAAAATTATAAATAA
>NW_008339519.1:1538538-1551976 GCF_000622305.1 Nannospalax galili
AATATTTTTAAAATAAACAAATAATAAATAATAAATAAATAAATAAATAAGCAAATATATAAATAAAGTCAACTGTACCATCCTTCACTCTATCTACCTGTCAGACTTGAGGTGAAGTTTAGGAAAAACGGTGGTTTTAATCCTTTTATTTTGCTTCCCTATCTCCCTAATAGTTTCATTTCTAGACTTCTTATTGTTACTGTGACTCCATTCAATGGATCTTAAGGCACAATTTAAAACTGAAGGCAAGTAGGGAAATGTGAAATGAGGTCCTATCATTTTATCTCCAGTTATAATTCTTTCATTGTGCTCTTACAAACATCAGCATTTTCATTTTTCTTTTCACTATGCATCAATTACCTGTTTCTCTGTTATTACCATGTGTGAGTTCCCCAACAGCAAGTTCAGCAGCATAAACCACTCCCTATTTTCCATCAAACTGTTCTTGCCATTTGTCTCCATATAACAACATTTTAAAATCACATCAGAATTTCCTTTTACACAAACCATATAGCAAAAATAACAAATATTATGTGTGTATATTTTAATTGACTATTTTAAGTAAGACTCTGATCCTTGTCATTTTCTGGCATCTCTTCAGATCTAAGATCCTTTTTCATTGACCTTGCTTGTGCTATTGCGCGCCCAGCATTCCTTGGGCAGTTGTTCAGACAGCTGAAATAAGGCCATAAAATAAACAAACAAGCAATGAAAAACCTAGCAATTTATATTTAAATGGCTTCTAGTATCAAACACTAGGCAGCTTTGAAAGGCTGACTCATGGTTCATCATGCAGTTTCTACACTTTCTGAAACAATTCCTTTTCTGTCAGAAGACAAGATACTATTTAGATACTATTATTTACATCTCTGACTAAGATCTAGATTTCCACAAGTTTCTTGCTACTAATGCTCTTATAACCAACCATTACAATGTCACAATTTCTCAGGATATTAATTTTATGTGTAGTTATAACAGGTATTGAGATCATAACATAAAAATCCAGGCATGGAGGCACATGTCTGCGATCCAATGCTGTGGGTTGTAGAGACAGGAAGATCTCTGGGGCTTGCTGGCCAGCCAGTCTAGCTGAAACTGCAGGCTCTAGGCCATTGTCAGATTCCATCTCACAAACTAAGGTGGACAGTGACAGAAAGAAACACCTGATATCCATCTCTGGTATAACCCTCCACATACACATATACACATGAGCATTTACACACATATAGCGCGCACGAACACACACACACACACACACACACACACACACACGCCTTCAAAATAATGACAATATATGGAGATTTTGCAATAAAATACAGGAAGAAAGAAAACAGGAACAGCATCAGGATTTTGAGGTTATAGGTACTGTCTACAGTGAAAAGTGAATTTTATACACACACAGTCATAGGACTTTATATGAAAAAGAAACACAGCTGAGATTTAAGTATTCCAATACTTCAAAGTATCTTCCTATGATAGTTTTACTAGTACAAGTAATGGCCAATTAAACCATAGGATTAAAAGAAATAGCTTACGGAGGCAAAATGTTTTAACAGTGAACACATCAGCTGAAGATGTTTCAGACTACCAGAGATAATAAGAAAAAGTCATTTTGGTAACATGTTTCTGTGATGGGGTGGCTTCCTTTTCTGACATTACCTAATTAATTCTCAAAGTATATGAGGTTGTTTAATCAACTCTCGAGGTACTTCTGAGAATCATGTTGGAGAAATAGATCTTTCTTCAGAGCATTTGCTTTAGCTTACTTACCTTCTTTGTTCCAGACAGAAATTAGATCCTAATAATTGTACTTTGTGGATTCTGTTCTCTCACTTCCATATTTACAGCTTGTTCATGTGTGGAATTGCTTATTCTCTAAAAATCATCCTTAACAAGCATAGGTCAAGACGAAACTGCAGCCAGCCACATGTGAGATCGTAAAGCTTGTTTACAGTTCTCAGGTTAGTGAGGTTACCTGAACACTGGTAATGACGGATTGAAATGTCACACTTTCCATTGTGTCCTGAACGAAAGCACAATATGCTGGCAGAGGTCACAGAGATGTTTTCTGAAAGTCCCAATGTGGCCTGTCCTGTTATAATATGTCTACCATGTTTTCAAGGGGTGACAGAAAACAGTATGAATGTACTGAAATCTGTAAACACATGATTTTCAGAGAAGACATATAGTTCATTGATAATGATACTTTTTATTATGTAATATAACACTCATAAAAGAATATGTTATATATACATATGTATACATACACACACACACACACACACACACATACACAAGAGATGTTTGTTATTTATATATATATTCAGAGTTCACATGGTAATGATTAATCTAACAGTCCTGAACTAATTACCCAGTTTAGGAAATGGAGCATTAACAATTCATTTGAACACTTCTTGACTCTTTCCAAACACATTACTTTCTCCAGAATATATTATTGCATTTTATAATTAACCATTGCCATAATTTTCTCAATTATTTTCTTTTAAAAAAATTTATGTGTATGAGTGTTTTGCCTGCATGCAGATAAGTGCAGCATGATCATTCAATGCCCATGAAGAACAGAAGGCGGCTTTGGATCCCCTGGAACTGGAGTTAGAGATGTTTGTTAGTCACACTGTGGGCGCTGTGAACCCAACCTGGATCCTCTGCAGAAGATCAGAACTCTTAACTGCTGAGCTATGTCTCCAGCCCCTCAAAAGTTCTCTTTATCTGCCTAAGTACACATGCTCAGAATTGTAGACATCTGATTTTGGCAGTTTGTTGGCTTTTTTGTAAGAATGAAAAAAGTGTCTATTTTTATGAATTATATTTTATTTATTTGCCTTGTATGATTCATATAGATATAAGGGTGTTCGTTTTGACTACAGTAAGGGATGCTACTATGCAACTAAAATGCAGTTTTTAAATTAATTCTAGTGTGAATAGCCTCTGTTGCTTTCAGAATGATGTTCTGCACACATCCTCATGCACACATCTTTGCAGGCATGAGCATAACCTCTCTAAAGTATAATCCCTGGGAGTCAATTGCTGTGTCATACATTATGCACCAAACTTCTTTCTAAGGTAATTGTACCAACTTGCACTGCTCCTGCAAGCGCCTGAAATTTAATTCCATAAATTCTTATCATACCCACAGATTGATACAGATTGGTAAATCTCTTTTAATTCTTGCCAGCTTATAAAGGGCAAAATAGTCATGAAATCACAATTTGAGTGTACAAATAGTATATTTTTATGAATTTATTTTCTATGTTACCTTGTCTCAAAAATAAATTCGTACCTTCTTTTTACCCTCTATTTTATTTTTTTAAGTTGATTTGGTAGATTTCTTTAGCTGTTCTTTAGATAGCTTAGATACTGAATTGTTCTTCACTTAAAGCATGTATTGCAACTATAAACTCTCAGTGTCTTTACAAACGCGAATAACTTTTCAAGAGGTGATTCTGTAATCACTTGCTAGTTTCATGGTTAGTTTTAGAATGAATTTTCCAAAAGTTTTTGAGATAGTATGTAATAGTTTACATTCTTATAATTGTGCATCTTCACCAAAACTTTGCATTGACACTATTTTTATTTCAGCACTGAGTGATATCTGTGTAAAGTGTTAGTCTGCATTTTGCTCATTGTTAATGATGTTCACATCTTCTCATGTGCTTATTTGAAATCTGTATACTCTCTGTTGAAATATATGACTGTGTGCTTTGTCCATTTGTAAAGGGACTAAAAGTTGCTATTGTTGCTGTGCACTATTGGATTAGAAGTTCTTTATATATTACAGATATATATTGCCCTTTGTCAGCAATGAAATCTACGAATGTTTTCTTCTGGTCTCTAACTTATTCTTTGGGCCTTTTTACATGATTTTGCTGAGCAAACATTTTTGATGAGTTCAAGTTATTCATTTTTATTTTATGGATGTTGCTTTTGTTGACAAGTGTAAAACTGGGTCTGAATTTAGTTTAAAATTTCTCTCCTTTCTAAACTAAATGATGCATAGTTTACCTTTAACTTTATGTACATTATCCATTTTGAGGTAATTACTATGATTGGTGTTAGGTCAAGGACAAGATTTTTTGTCCCTTGTGAATGTCCTGGCACTCTTTGTTTAAAATCTCTTCTCTCTGTGGCAGGAGAGTTGGTTCAGCTATTAAGAGCACTGGCTGTTCTTGAAGAGGAATTAGATTCAATTTCCAGCACCCACATGGCACCTAACAACCATGTGTAACACCAGTTCCCAGGGAATCTGATGCCCTTTTCTGACCTCCACAGGCATTGCATAACACAGGTGTACTTGAGTACATGCAGGCAATGCACTCATACACATAAAATAAATATAATAAATAAATTATTTTTAAAACTAAAGCTTTGTGTAATTTCTTTCTAAACAACAAAAAACTCAGGATATTTATTGTCTATGAGAGCCCAATAACTTTCAGTGACATGTCATGAAACCTCTTTCATGTGTCTTGCCACCATGTTTGCCTGCATATAGTTTGGGGCACTCTAATGCATCTTGTTAATTTCTGTCTTGAAAATAATTCCCTATTATCGAAATAATAGGGAATATTCTTCCATAATCCTTTTCTTTGGAAGATTTTAGAAGTTTTAGTAATTTGGGTTTTTTTCATATAAAGTAAGCAGGTGCCAAATAAATTACAATTTGGAGGGCTGAACAGACATTTTAGTGGTTAAGAGCACTGGCTACTCTAACAAAAGATCTGCGTCCAGTTCCCAGCACCCACATGGTGGCTAACCACCATCCATACCAGTGATACAGGGATTCAATGCCCTCTTCTGACCTCCAAGGGCACTTCAAGACAGAGGTGCAATTAAATACATGCAGGCAATGCACTAATACACATAAAATAAAAAGTAATAAATAAAATATTAACATATAATGAATTCGAATTTTGATTGAAACTGAAATGTATCTGCAGACCAATTTGTGGATAGCAAATAAATTAATATCTTTGCAGGTAAGACTCTTTTCCAAGTAAATGGTGCATTTATAAATGATCTTATTACAATTCAATAAAATTTTAATTTTTTTCTTTTGGTCTTTTTGAGACAGGGTCTCCCTATAGCCCCAGCTGTCCTGGAACTCACTATGTAGACCAGGCTGGCCTTGAACTTACAGAGATCCGCCTGCCTCTGCCTCCCAACTGCTGGGATTAAAGGCGTGCACCACCACACCTGGCCAAATTTAATTTTTAACACAACTATCATTCTCATTATGCTTAGTACATTCCTAAGGTCATGTTCTTTGGGAAGATACTGTTACATTTCTTTAGTCTGGCATTTTCTAAGTTTAGTTTTAGTGATATCATACAAGCAAGAAATATTGCAAGGTAGGATAATGATATATCATTTACATATACAATTTATATCCTGAAAACTCGTTTAGCTACATAATATGCTCAAATAATAAGTCTGTGGATATTTTGAGTATCTTACAAAACTATCCCAATTTTAAGTTTTACTTTCTGCTTTCAAATCTACGTAAAATTTGTTTTATTATCTTGTCGTATCATAATTGATAAAATCCACACAAAGTGTTGAATAAATGTGTGGTGGAAATCTTCATCTCACTTCTTATTTTTAACACATTACATTTAACTTTGACATTTAACTATAGATTTTAAATATACACTATCTGTGAGGATGAGATAATTTTCTTTTGTTTCTAGTTTGCTTATAATTTATTTTCATCATTGTGTTTCATGTTGATTATTTAAGCTTTAAGAATAATATATTTGGAATCCAGCATATATAGTTGTTTAAATGTAGCTATCCTTGTTCTTATGGTACCTAAAATGCTTTTATAAAATAAAAATTAAGCAAGTTTAGTAATTTCTTAGGATTCAGTGTAAACAATCTGGAGTTAAGAGACCTGAATTTGAATTTTTGCGTTCTTGTTTACCCATTGTTTAACTTGCTTAACCCTTTTATCACTTCTTTTCTATTTTCTCATGATAAAATGTAAATTAAAAATATATTTCTATTTTACATGGTTACTGTAAAATATATATAAAATGCAAAAATAACTCAGGCAATATTAACACTATAAATGATGAGGTTTTCTATAATTAGAACCAGGAATCCCCAAATTTATGACCTAATTACTTTTCTTACTTCCTATAGGCATCATATAATTGATTTGTTTCTGTTGTTGAAAATAGGAGCCATAAAATTCATTTCTTATTAAAATAAATGAAATTAGGCCACAAAGATACTATTTCATAAACACTTATTGAATATGTAAATTCAACTATAACAGCATAATATGTTGATATCCAACTGTGTTAATTTTCTCTTTAATTTTTCCTTTCTCTTATTTTCTTTCAATAAATATTCCTCATTCAGGAAGAGATAATAAGGTGAAAACAATAATCACTCTGTTTTCCTCTTTTCAAATGATTTGGGAAATTATTTAGTAGAAGCAACAAATATTCCTGAGTGTTTTGGTTCTCAATTTCAAGAAAAGAAATTGAGAGAGAAAATGTTCTGTTTTTATCTCTAAATCCTGTAAGGATTAATATGATCATAATAAAACAAAAATATCGGGTGAAAAGGAATTCGTGAGTTTGCTGAGCTATTTTCTCATCAAAAAGAGATTAAAAAAAAACTTTGCTAGTAAAGAAGAAAAGCAGAATAGGAGAGAAGCTTGTGGACACAGGTGACCCCTGGGAGTGCGGGCCAGGGCTTCAGCCACTGTAGAATCCCAACACAGAGCTGCGCTTGAAGTACAGAAATATTATGTGCATTCTAGTAAGAGTCAGAGAGCTGCCTGGGACACAGTCTTATGTATTCTAGTTTCTATGGAGAGCTGGCAACAGTCATGGCATCTAAGGTTTGTCAGATTATATCTCCTCTGATGCATGAGGAAGGGCCTGATACCAGCTTCAAAATTCTGTGGACAAATTAATGTACAACGAGAAGGAAAGATAGAAATTTGAGATGTCAGCAGAGTGGCAAACTGACTTAAAAGCCAAAAATATCTGCAGAAGGAATGAGGTTGGGTTCTAGAGACCTGATCCATATGACCTGACAACTGGAGGCTCTGGTAAGCAGTAGACATGTAAGAACAGAGGGAGGCATTCTGGATCTGATAGGAAGAGTTAGAACTTATCAGGCGAGCAATGAAAAAAGATACCTGAAAATCAAGTACAAACTGAGATGCCATGCCTAAACCAATCAGTGTAACTGTCTTAAACCTTGAAGTTCCTAAGGGAGGAAAAATAGGAATAAAATTAGGATATGAACTGACTTCATTATCATCAATTCATTGAATTTTAAACCAGAAGCAACTAAATTATCATGAATAGCATAATGAAGCTCTGCTCCACTGAGAAGAAACAAAAACCAACTCATAAGCTAAAGTGAGAGCCCAGGGGCTGCTATTTTATATTTTCTTTGTATTTGAATTTTTATAACTCTATAGAATTCAAATTCACTATGGAAATGATATAAGCATTTTCATTGTTCTGTACTGTCTAGGCTGGAAGAACTTATTTTTCAGTTACTTAAACATGTAGATAGTTGCTCTATATCTGAACTACATTCTTAGGCTATGGATGAAATATTTTAAGCTTATAGTCTAAGTTCAAAGCAGGAAGGTTTTTTTTTTTTCAAACTCCTGAAATATACACAGAAAATCTTCACTATTCCCAGCAAACTAAGGTCATACATCTTATTTTTTATCCATTTCAGATTCAATAAATTAAACTGTATCTCTATATCTTTGAGTGATAAATGGTTGAGAAGGGGTTGTTTCCTGAAAGTGATAAATGGTTGAGAAGGGATTGTTTCCTGAAAGCTAAATTTCCAGTGATCCCTTGATCAATCAGCTCAGTGCTGCAGAGGCAGCAATCTCAGGCAGCTGTGGGCACCACAGTTCTGAAATTACTGGAGAAATATTTTCTGTAAGCTTCTCAAGTTTGGAGTATCCTCAGTATGGCCTAAGGTTCAATTACTATAGTCTGATCCATATTATTGACATTATTAACCACTAAAGATGAATGACTGGTTTGGAGAAATGAAATAATTAGGGAAATGTTTGATGATTAGGGTCAAGTTGAAGGGAAATGACAGAATCAAAACATTTTTATCACAGAATAGAACCACAGATTACTTGCCCTCTTGAAAATTTTGTTTTAGTAGCTAATTTTTTCTACAATGAATGTGCATCATTTAGGTAATAAATAATATACAGAAACAACCACTTTAAAAAGACAGATGTCTAGGAATTTAAGATTCAGTTAGTTCAAAAGCCTCATTTTAGAGGTCAGTGAGTTAACATCCAGAGTATGTTTTGGACTTGGGTCACCCTTCTAGTCAGTGCAAAAGAAGGCACAGATTCCCAAATATTCTTTCCTTTAAACCATTCTAGATAAGTAGTGGCAATTGTAAAGAGTGGTACACCATAATATTCTCAGAAAGAAAAGGATCACCTCTGTAATTGAGCTTATAAAGTCAACTGCATGAACTCTGTCTTTCTAATGCTTTATCTGTATGTGTTTATCTATTAATGGGTAGCAAATTGTCTCACACCAAGAGAATTGTCAATAACTATTCAAATGCTGAATAAATATATGAATTGAGAATGCATGCTTTTTTAGTCACTAAGAGAACTGTCATTAATTTTGAACCCTGCATATTATATATTTTGCATAATTCTTGATGCCAAAATAAAAAAGCTGTATGTGAAACATAGCAACATTTTGTATTATGCAAAAGGGATTTCTCAGGGGTAAAGCTTGATGCCTAAAGCCAACTCAAGATACTTTGCTGTTTCATCCTTCTAAAGGTATATGAAAATACATTCAGTTTAAACAATCTTGGCATTGCCAGTTTTCTTCTGAAGTTTGCTCAATTTAATTCAATGATTTTCATTCATGCTCTCTGAAGCTCATGTCCAATCTTTTCCAACATTCAGATCCCCAGAAAATAAAATGAAATTGAAGGAGATTGTACTTTCTGAAACTAGGTGAGATGGTGAATCACAGATCTTAATATTTAGCCACGTTTTGGTTGTAAACTTTTTATTTTAATAAAAATTTTGGAGCCAGAGCTATTTGACTGACAGTAAAGACAATGTAAATCTGGTAGGTAAATTTAAGATAGTCTAAAATTTGTACAAAATAATGATGAGCACATTTAATAGAATGACTTTACTGTTGTGATGGTCTTATGCAAAACTGAATAGGCTGTTGGCAGTCTTCAGTCCATTGCAAGGCACCTCTCAGAATGGGAGTTTGTGTGGAACTTGGTGCTAACTGAACAAATAGCTTGATTTAGGAGCTTGCCTTCATGGGAATATCCTTGATTGTACATCCCTGATGGGATCACTTTTATGAGTTTTCCATCTGCCACCACATGTAATCTATGAATTATGTGATTGTCTGTGCTCTGGGTGGCCCTTTTACATAGTTGGTACAAAAGCAATCACACACATGCACACACACGCACACACACACACACACACACACACACAGAGGTGTTGGGCATTAAACCTAGAGTCTTATGCATGATAAGCAACTGTGCCATTACTGAGCAATCTACCTCCCGCTCTGTTATTTTTTGTCTATTTGGTACTAGAAATTGAGCACCAGGCTTCATGTATGCTAGGCAAGAATCTACTACTGAGCCACTCTCCAACCCAACCCTCTTACAAGAAAAAATTACTCAAATAAATGATTAGGGTCCACAAATTAAAAAAAAGTTAGACATGAAGGTTGATCTTAATGATTAGACTCATACACTGAAGATCAACTGGGGAAAAATGAGGTCAAAGATTTTATTATATCATATACTGATTCTTTAAAATAGCTTCTATTAAGTGCCCGGCTAGCTCAGTCAGTAGAGCATAAGACTCTTAAAATAGCTTCTATATATAAATGCATGGCATTATAGTAGAACAAAGACAGCAAATATCAAATATAAAACATCTTTAAAACTGAGTGTATTGACACACACTTAGGATGTAGAGGCAGGAGGAAGAGTTCAAGGTCATCATTTGTTATACAGAAATCTTGAGGACCGCCTGGTTTGCATGAGACCCCATCTAAAAACAAAATTAAGCATGATGCAGCTGAGAAAATTTTTAATAAGATATCTTAGTTATTAGCAAGAAACATTAATTTGGGGTAGTGATTATAAAAATGTTCTTAGATGAGTGTTTTGTGATGGGCAATGAATGATTGATACTTTATCTGATAAGCATATGGCAACTGTGTCTTAGATGAAATAATAACATTACCAGTCTCCCTGTAGCCCCAGCTGTCCCAGAAATCACTATGTAGACCAGGCTGGCCTTGAACTCACAGAGATCCGCCTGCCTCTGCCTCCCGAGTGCTGGGACCCTGGTGTTTTTTAAAGTCAAAATCCTAACACCTTTGCATGGGTAATAGTATATCAATTCTGCTTTGGGTAGTCAGCTTTTCTATACTTCCCTCCTGGAGACTCATTCTCTCCTATCCTAGAAGCACATGAGTAATGTTGACTCAAATGGAATTAATCAAGGAATTATCCTATCTATGTTGGGGATATGACGTCTATTTCTTGGACATTGCCAGAGATTAATATTCATATATGCCTAAAGCTGACAAAACATGGTATCATCATCATAATGATGCAACTTTTTCAAAAAGAACACTTGTTCTGCAGAAGGAAAAACCAAGACTTACGGGGAAGAAAAGATCTGAGAGCATTTTTGTTGTTCTACGTTCAAAATAACAAACTCAAATGTCTTCCACTTACTAGAAGGTGGTATACAAATGTCAAACTATAACCATGAAACCAAAGAGAAGACATAGTCTAAGCATGCTCATTTAAACTATATTTTAAAAAATACTATTCTGAGGGATGGACCTAGAGCTCAGAGGTAGAACACTTGCTTAGTAAGCATAAGGCCCTGGGTTCAATCCCCAGAGCCACTTGGTAAAATGTACTGGATTGCAGGGGTAGAGAGAACACTAATGCATCTCTCAACTCTTACCAGCGAATACCTCACTTACCCCGGAATTAGAGAGCACTGTGGAAGAGGGGGCAGAAAGATTGTAAGAGCCAGAAATGGTGCATAACCAAAAGGAGAGGCTCCCAGGCTTCTGGGAATATGCTCATATGAACTTACAGCAAAGTGACAGCTTGCACAAGACCCATACAAACTCAGTCAGACAAAAGCACAGCATAGAACTAGGAAAATGGGCAGAAGGCCCCAACTTTACCTGAGGAACCATTGGCAGCTGATCACTGCTGAGTGAGGGAGCATCCATGTTCTTTAAGGAAGTGGTGCTAGGGAGGCTGGACACGCTCCAGAGGATGAACTCATACTGAAGGAAATCTGGTTTCACATACTTGACTCAATAGGCCTTAACAAATATGATGTAATTCATGAAATTCTGTGGGCATGCTATGGGAAGGGTACAGGTATGGAGGGGGGGTGTCTAAATATGATTAAAATGTATTGTATGAAATGCAGAAAAAAATCAATAAAAATATACAAAAAGTGATTAAAAATAAAATGTAATGTTCTTATCACAATAGCTTTATGGGTAAAGTTGTACTAGTGGACACAAGGTAATGATTTCTGCATGGATTTTAGAGTTTAATGTTGTTTGCTTGTGGCCAATCAGTTACATAAATTGAATTTTTATTTTATTTTTCTTGCTTCCTTCCTTTTATTTCTCCCTCTCTTCTCCATCCTACCTTTCTTCCTCTCCTTCCTTCTTTCCTTATTAATTTTTAGTTGTATGTTCAACTTTTGGCCAAAAAGACAATTTACTGGCCAAAAATATATAAAATTTTATATATTTCATTGAAGGAATTGATCAGTATTGCCAATTATATTATAAAGTCAATTAGCCTGGTAGCATACCCTCCCAAGGTGGTTTAGAGAAATGTGTCTCAAGTAAGGCCCACAAACCACCCAATAGTAGCAGCAAATTCCCGGGATTTATGATGACCCGCCTGATTCTGAAATGAGCACCTCTATTCTGGGTGATCCTGGTGAATGCTGAAGTTTTGGAAGCACTGGTTTTCAAGGATAGGCCGGCAGGGTCTTTGGTCATTCATCCAGTGTATGAGCAGGTCCTGCCTGAGTGGCAGTGGTGAGGGAGAAAGTACAGCATTCTTCGGGCCCTGCACACTTCCACTGCACAACTCGGCTTCACAATACAAAACGTTAATAAGTGATACAGGTCTACTCCATGATAAATGTACATGTCACACACAGAAACCAATGATGTGAGCAAGCAAGAAAGAAGCAAAATTTATCAAAGGTTTGAAAATGCAGACAGTTATTTAAACTGGATATACTACCTAATTTTAAATTCCAACTGTTCTAATTCCCTTCTATGCTAATAAGCCTCTTACTTTGTTTCTCTTACTTCTATAATGGGGAATATTAATGAATATATCTAGTATTACTTATGAAGAGAAAATTTTCTAGGATCTGTAGTTCTTATATGTGTCCAGACATGTGATGCATGCTCAATAAATATTAAGCAATATTTAGCTCTTCTTAAGTGTAATAAGTTATATCTGTGAATGAATAAATTTAAAATAAAATAGCACAATATAACATAAGTTAATTCATTCCTTTGTTGCAGTGGCCATATTTTAAGTGTTCAAATCCCCTCTCTGTTATAGAAATTTCAGAGTTTGACTGGATTGCAAAGCTCTAGGCTGTGAGATTTGTACGTTACAAAGCTCATCACCTAAAATGAAAACTATCTACCACCTCACTTAAAAAGGGTCAGGATCTTCCAGTAGCACTCACTGTCTCTTCTGAGGTTCTGGATCCCAAGTATATTGAGTTTATGCTGGGAGCCTGTACCCTTTGACAGTCTCTGCAGACTGGACATATTCTTGATGCATCTCACTTAGCCCTGCTGCTCCCCACTAGCTGTCTTACTGCATCTGATGTGCATTAGTATTGCATGTACTTGGTTTCTCAGGCACTAAACAGGAAACAAAAAGAAACATGAATGTAAGAGTATTCTGTTATCTAATCTTAGCTCAAGGAAAAAACACATTAGTAGATGTAGAAGATGTAACATGCTTCTGTGTAAAGGTCCTGCAATCATACCTTATTTAATTCAGCCTGGAATTAATGATGTTCATCACAAAGCTGCAGTTCCTTTCCTGAGCATCCATGTAAAGTCTTTATTCTACTCATATTTTCCCAAGCCCTACTTAAAAGATGCCTGATCCTACCTCTGTACACTTCTACCTTCTTCCTGGTGGGGCCTCTTGATTATAAACCCTACTTTATTTCTCTCTCCATATATCCAAATTGCTCCAACCCTAAACACACAACTCAAGTATTACCTGCTTAAGATGAATTCTAAATGGCTCTTATATCATTGATACCCTAAAACTTTGTCCTTTAAGATATAATTCAGAAATTATTTATAAA
>NW_008339519.1:1552042-1553796 GCF_000622305.1 Nannospalax galili
AGTAGGCAAATTGATCTCGGTTTACCAAGTGAGCTAATCTGCTGTATTATACCTGGCTATTGCAGAGGATGATTGGGGATAAGTAATTGATACATTATCATCCTCCAGTAAGGAAGTAGTATTCTGTTACCTGCTGGTAGGTCTTTCAAACAGGGTGTACAACTCATCAGAAGAGCAGAGTCTAATTGCAGTGAGATACGAAAGGGTGATGATTGAAGCTTCTGAAAGTCTGTGGCACTTCAGTGTCACAAGAACTAAATACTCGGTAATGTGTCAAGGAGGACTGAGTAATAGAAAGCTGAAGTTCGAGTAATTAAGAAAAATATATAAATTAAATGAATATTTGGGGGCTACAAACGACTAGGGAACCATTGTGTCTTCACTAGAAAGTAAAAAGAGCAATAATAGAAGCAAATTATTGATAGGAGATTTTTGGCATGTCTGAGATATTTTTGGAGAGAAAATATGGGAATAAGATATGGCAAGATTTGGATGGAGATTTGGCATTCTGATACTGACAGGAAGGAGTACTTGCTGTACTCACAGCCTGAATTAGAATACAGGGCAAGACCACTGTAGGAGAGTAGGTCAACGAGGCTTACCTGTGAAGCCAGGTAATTAGATGAATCACCTACCAGAATGCTAAGCTTGCTAATAATGAGGGTAAGAGTAGGATTGAAGATAAGTGCTGAAGAGTGAGTCCAGAACTAAACCCTTCATGTACATGGAGAAGTGTGACAAAGAGGAGACCGGAGAGGACTGTGAGCATTTTCAGAGAATGACAGATCACAGGCTGTTGATGCTTTCACAGAGGAGAGAAAATTTTCTGGAAGACACAATGGCCATCAACAATCAAAATGGCATCCACCTTCTCTGGGCCTGCAGTATGTGGTCATGACAAAACACACACTGTTCCTGCGGATGCAATGATGTCACATGTTCATGAAGAGGTAAAATAAAGAAATATCCACAGAAGAGAGGAAACACTTTGCATTTTTGTTACTAATTATCATTTGAGTTTTTTAAAAAAATCTATGTATAACATTCTTGAAATACAAGAAATGAAGCTCTACTTTTCAATAAAAGATTATAGTTTTTTCCTAAAATAGTTTGTGACTAATGAGCAGAGAACAGATAACATGCAACATGGAAAGCACAAGAAATTTAATTACTAGACATATTTCACAATGCCATTTTCAGTTGTAATAACTAGCTATTTAGGAGGGCTCTGAGGAAATCTCTTGTTGTCCATTTATTTAGTTTTATCAGTCTATACTTCTTCCCCATTCCATTAGTCATCTCAACTTCGTTTCTTTCTTAAACTATGGAGAGGACAACAACAGATGGATTGTAAACACACATTTAAAAGTACTTCGGGATATAGAATAAAGAGGAAAAGAACTTCACAACGTAGATAATGCTACCATGCAGGTCAAAGTTTGCACTTATTTCTGTGTGCGTGCACATACTGCGTGAGGAAGAGAAAAAAGTGAGTTGTTAGTGGCTTGTATGAAGCTGTTATGATCAAATATACTTCTTATATAGTTGCCTGTTTATTGAAAAGGCATTTTTCTCTATCATATATATATATATACTAATATTTAGAATTTACAATATGTGCGTGCACGTGAGGAAGAGAAAAAAGTGAGTTGTTAGTGGCTTGTATTAAGCTGTTATGATCAAATATACTTCTTATATAGTTGCCTGTTTATTGAAAAGGCATTTTTCTCTATCATATATATATATTATATATA
>NW_008339519.1:1554961-1607589 GCF_000622305.1 Nannospalax galili
CCTGGATCAATATTTGTGCATCAGACGTTATAAGAATGTTTTGTAAGGTTTATAAATAAAGATATTTTTTCTCCTATTTCTCCAGACTCAAAATAAAATTAAAAGGAATTTGGCTGTCAAGGGATTTGCCCATTCTGGAGAAAATAACCAACTAAAGGAAGGCTTTAAGTGAGTCAATTAAAGGCAAATGTTCAGCAAAAAGAATGCCAAAAACATTTCTGATTTGAGGGGTCTTTTTTCTTCCAGATAATTGGTAGTTTCATCAAAACAGTCTCATACCAAATAAAATCAAATACAATCTTTTATAACGTGTCAAGTTTGATGCAATTCCACTTAACATTCATTAAATACCTGCTTTCGTTCAGTACGATGTTAGTTAACCTAACTTGGCTTGGTAGTTAAACTATAAGAAAACACAAGCCTGGCCCTTTAAGGATCTTACAGTCCAGTGCTGAAGCTAGACAAAAGAAAAATTAATGAATGAATGGATGAATGAATGAGTCAATTAATTGATTAATTAATTAATACGAATGAGGAGATTTATTTCTTTGTTATGTAGATTTGCCAGTGGCAACGACTGGACTGAGTGTTACGGAATAAGTCAGCTAGGTAAAGTAAGGAAAGGACATTGAACCTCTAGGGCACTGTTGAAATATAAAATGGCTTATCTTAAATCATGTTCAAATATGTATTTTTTCCTTGGCTCAAAGATAGATCTAACTTTTATCATGTTCCAATGACACAATGAAGAATTGCAAAGGTGCCCATTATATGCTATTTAAATAAATGCATAGACTTCATAATGCTAGCTGAAGCAATGAAGGGAATGTAGAGTAAAAGGTGATTGTGATCACAGAGAAAGGAGAGGCAAACTGAAGATAAGCTTATCTTAAATCATGTTCAAATATGTATTGTTTCCTTGGCTCAAAGATAGATCTAACTTTTATCATGTTCCAATGACACAATGAAGAATTGCAAAGGTGCCCATTATATGCTATTTAAATAAATGCATAGACTTCATAATGCTAGCTGAAGCAATGAAGGGAATGTAGAGTAAAAGGTGATTGTGATCACAGAGAAAGGAGAGGCAAACTGCAGATAATGATGAACATCCCAGGCCCAACCTCCACCTTCATAATATTTCCAAAGCCAGTAACACCTGCAGAGCTTGACTCAGGAGAGCAGTGATGCATAAGAGAATTAAAGAAGAAAGATAGGATGCAGAGATGAACAGCAAACCAAATACCATTTGTTTCAGTTCTGTCTTCTGTTATGGCTCACAAGGTGAGAAATGAGCTGTTGTAGACATGAGTGGAAAGCAACTTTGAAAATCAACATTCTTGTCTTGGTTAACATTGTATCCTCTTCTACTGTTCAAAGAACTGGACTGATTAGCATTGTGTTTTAAAACATGGCTACATTAAATAAACATCAGGACAATTTTTTATAATAAATAATATATTTGTCACTATAAATTTCCATTTGTATTAGATCATCCAAGTTCCATTAATACATTCTCATCAACGCTGTGTAATAACAGGAAATGACATAATTTATAGAGTCCTCATAAATGATATTAACAGGTGATCTACTGAGGTGACTACTGGAAATTATTCAAGGACAATAGAACTATACACTGATAGACAAACGGAAATATTATAAAATATCACCTACAATATAAATAAAAATAAAGCAGCTTCGTTATTATATTGTGTCAAGAAATCCATTCTTTTATTATTAGTGCTAAGTACAAAATGAGGTGAATAGGTATGGTTATTTAAAAATGTAAACATTTTTAGACAATGAATGACAACATCATAGCTGCCTCCTTGATGGGAAAGTCAGTGACAGAATAGCATGGCAGTTCATGTTAAATGGCCAGAGGTATTGATAAAACTGTATTCTGCATCGTGAGATCAACTGGGAATGCAATTAAGCAAAGTCAAGGCTTAGATTTCTCTCATCAATGTCTCTTAATATTGATTAGGCAATCAACTTGTCATTAAAATGCAATGGTAACTTCTTGCAGCCTGGAGTGTTTTTGAGTCAAACAACTACACATAGGAATGATTAGAACACTCTAAAGAGCCAAGTTCCTAGGTTGGCATGCTGGCGCACACCTTTAGTCCCAGCACTTGGGCACTTGGGAGGAATAGACAGGTGGATCTCTGTGAGTCGGAGGCCAGCCTGGTCTACATAGCCAGTTCCAGGTCAGCCAGGGCTACAGGGAGACCCTGTCTCAGAAGACCAAAGGGGGAAAAAAAAAGAGAAGGCCATGATACTGATACTGAGTTATATCTAAATGAAGATGTCAATTTTTACTTATAGCATTATTAGGACCATGAAGTTGTTGTCTGATTAGGTTGAGAAACTCTCTTTATATGTACCACCATCCAGTCTCAGTAACATGATCCTAGATGTTTCTCATCAACTGCACAATGACATACAGAACCACAATTAATTCTGTAATGACAATCTGAGATTTGCAGAAAATACATATCAGATCAAAAGCATTTTGTGTCCATAAATATATCTAGAGTATAAATATCAGAAATGGGGAAATTTCAGAAGAAATCAGCATCTGAAAAAATACTGCCTCTGGGCATAATTAGCTAATTTTTCTAAAAAATTTAAAATTTTATATTTGCAAATTTCATGCAATATAATTCAATCATATTTAGACCTGTTTCTAAATATTATATATATATATACATATGTATATGTATGTATATACATGTCTAGCCAGTCAAATATGTGTTGCCAAATGCCCTTTGTTGTAGACACATACACTGTAGCCTGATTGGTCTATCCAGAGTCACAACCTTAAAACAGACTGATTCTCCCCATCCCAGCAGCTATCTGTTGCCCACAATTCCACAGGTATGCTGGAATTTTGTCTGGCTTGAGCTTATGCAGGATTTGTACATGCTTGTCACTATTGCTGTGAGTTCATTTGAGTAACTTCCAAGCTGTCTAGAAAACTATTTCCTTGTGTTCATCCACCATCTCTGGCATTTATATTTCTACTCCCTCTTCTGTAATGATCTCTGAGCCTGTACCCAACCACTTTCTGATTGGATATAAGGTCTGTTCACAAAATGGAACCAGCTCATACCTGGAACTGAGGAACCAGTGACTAAACAGGTCACAGGCCATAGAGGAGTCCCTACTACTATTATTATTCTGCTAAATAGACCCAAGGTTAAACTGACTCCTAATGATTTATTGTTATGCCCATAGATTACTATCTCTCAGCTCTCATCAGTGAAGCATTCTCATGCAGCAGCTGGTGATTGGCACAGAGATCTACAACTGGCCAATGTGCAAAGAATTAGAGACAGAAGAGTGTTTATCACTGAAAAGGACACCTATATCAAACTCCTGTCTCTCAAGAATGAGCTAATCTTCCACAATGGAATTCCTTTCTGGATCATTTTTTTCTTTCACATTGACTCCTGTCTACCTGCTTTCTTTCTCACCAACAGAGGATGTTGCTCCAAGTACTCATCCTGTATCTTTGTTCTGTTACTTTACATTTTTCACCCCCACCCTGCTTCCCAGAACCTATCAGAACAGTAGGTATTCACATGTACATTTGTGTATTTTTAAGATGGCCTTTAGTATGTGAATCCAATTGAGAAAGGTAGAAGCAAATGGTGTGTACTATATGTATTATAAATACTTTCTTCATAAATAACTCTAAAAGTTACATGCATTTCTAATTTTTAAAAATTTTGTGCAATTCTAATTTTAAGTATGACTGTAGATGTCAAGTATTTTTGAAAGGAAAAGAATGACTTACGTTGTTTTGGATACTTCTCCAACTATTAGGCACACCTTTATGTTGAAAAGTGTTATCCATTTACTATAATTCTTTAATATATCTAAAATATAAGCCTGTGGAGATTTTTCAATGTTATATTGAATTATAGGCAGTCACTAATTTTAAGAAATACTGTAGAATTGGGGGTATTGTGAATTATATTTTATACAAATTTAATTGTTCAAATTTGCAAAATGTTGGGGATCACTGAACTCCTAGAATTTTACTCTAAAAGCGCTAATGGTTTGGAAATATGATAACTCAGTTTACTTTCTTCTTGTTCCAGTTTATACAGAACTAAAATTTCTTTTAAAATATAATTTATAAAACTGCCTTTTCAAATTAGTCAAATAACATAGATTATTATATGCCTAAGCTGTAAAACTAGACATTTATTTAATTGAATGAGGCTATTGAATATATACTTTCTTATCTACTCACACAAAATGTGCTCACAATGTAATTTGTAAATGGTAAAAGAATTAAAACATGATTTCAATTTCATATCAAAATTATATGAAAAGGAAAAGATACTTTTCAAATTAACTAGTAATTGGTAGATATGCAATAACGGCTACTTCAAACAATTTTATGCCAATATTTTCCAACTTGTCCTGATTTAGCAAGCATTATTTTCTTATTTCAAACAGTAAGTGCTATTCAAGAAAATATTATTTTCCAGAATAAAAAATGAGATAATCTCAATGAAATATAAACAGTTTGGCCAGACATGAATTCCTCAGCTATCACCCTACCTACACAAATAGAAAAGTATTATCTGAAATAATCACACTTAAAATATTTGTTGGACAATATAGTAACAGACACCTACTTATGCCCACGCATCTTCAGCACCTGTACATATACCAGTAGAAAGACAAAGCACTGTTAGAGAGTGACCCATTTAAAAGTAGCCCCAACTAATTTAACCAGCTTTGAACTTGACCATTTAATTAAGAGCATCTTAAATATGTTTTGCAGCATGGCATAATTTTAATTAGATTCCCAAATCCACCAACTTGTGTTCTTCACTTTCATGCTTAATTTATTTTCTCATTCTAGCAGTTCTAAAACCTGATAAGTTAGAAGTCCATCAAGCCTATTACAGGAAGACTTGTCATATGATATACTTGTATTCTTATAGCTTGTGAAATATGAATGAATCTTAGAGAAATGTGCTTTCAAATATTTATCTTGATTCTGAAAACATTTGTATGTATTACAATGAATAGTATATTAGAGGCAACAAAGTATAGGGTATACATGGTATGTACATATGTACATTTATGTGTATACATATATGTATATATACTTAATAAGTGATCATCTGTCTGAATGATAAAATTTTATCAGTATTCTATGTATTCTTTCATAAATCTACTGAAAAATACTTTTTCTTTCAACTTATTGATTAACCATCTTTGGAATTCATTGATTATCTTTCCAACTCTCCCACATATTTTTCTCTTAACAAATTAGGAAGCTGATACCTCTTGAGACAGGACTGCAAAGAAGCCTCCAAGATAGGTGACAAGTGATGATAAGGTTGAAAATGGAATTTAGACATATCTCGTTTCTGTGTTAAGAGGTCATTACTGTGTAACACATTAAAATAATGGTCAGTTGTATTAAATTATAGTTTATTGAAAGGAGTTTAAGAATGCTGTATCTTAGACACGGAAACTACATATTATTAAAGGAAAATGTGAGGTCATAGGACAAACACCTGGTTTCCTTTTTTATTGTGCTGTTCATAAACTTACCAATATAGCATTTTCAACAAAGAAATTCTACTAGGTTCTTTATTTATATAATCTGTACAACATGTTAACACTCTGGGATCCTAAACAATAGCCATCCTGGTATTATGGAGACTAGGGTACACCACATATAGAAAAGAGGATAAAAAGATCCAGTCATGGGACTAAGAAGGATTTCCCTTTTCACTTGGCACAGCAAAAGGACAGTAAGGGAAGCTGGGTTATTAATGGAAGCAGAAATCAGGTTGAATTCCAAAGTATGAATGGGTTTGCCTGTGGGAGCCTGCAGAATGGTCACATATCTGTTGGAGTTGATGGCTGATTGTTTCCATTCAAGATTACGTTTGTAAGACAGTAAAACCTTTTCCTTTTCTCTAAAATACTTTTTCATATAAAATTTCCATATGTTTTCACATTTGCATCCTAGATGTTTAGGATTATATTTTGGTTGACAAAGCAATGCTTCTATGGGTAGGACACACTCCCACAGGCAACAATTTGACCCAGTCTGTCATCCATTAGAGCACATGAATTATTCACTGAGTGGCTAATCATGCTGGCTCACTGCAATCCTTTGTGGAAGGAATTAATACACCCACTTTCCTGCTAAAGAGAATCGTGTGAAAGATAGGTACATTGTTTAAATTCGTTATTGTTGTATGTGGACGATCATTCTCTCAGGGGCCCATGGTGTATTTTTTCATTTCACTTGACCTACATATGAAAATTGAAAGCATTGAGTAAGATGTTGTAAAATGTCTCAGATACATCAACTTGGAAAGACTGTGTAGTCTTTCTTTTAGGTAGACATAACTGCATATGGTTGAACTTCATCTGGTAATCCTAAGTACGGAATGCAACTACAATATGCCATTGTACCAACAGGCAATATACCATTGTACCAACAGGCAATAGAGTTTTTTTATGAAATCAGTTTTTCTCCCTTAACTAATTTACTTCCTACTTCGTCATGGAAAATGTAATCGACATAATCCATTCTCTAACTCCACCTATTCTTTATTATGGCAGGAAGACAAGTAATTGAAAAGGTAAATACATCAAATCAGCAAAGCATTTTATATCTAATCACTAAAAATCAAACAGAACTTCAGCCCCCAGCCATATTCTGCTATAAATAATTATAAAGTTATAATTATCAAATGCTTTTATAATTATTTATGGAAGTCTGTATCTGAGGCCTACTTAATGATTTTGATTTCTTTTTCTTCCATATATAAATCAGCACTAATTAAATTAGTTGAACAGCATACCTACACCTTTACCATTTACCTTTAGTCTTATCTTTATTCTACTTAGGCAACTGCTACGGATACATGTAGCTCATAATCAATAACTATCAAACTATCAAAATACCTAATCATAATATTCTGGCATTAGAATTAGCTATTTCCTAACTACTTCCAGGCTACTTTCTAGCTACACCCTGGTATCCTTTTACAATTCCAGTTTTACATTAAATTTACTTGGGTTCAAGTCTAGCTTTCTACCAAACGGTCACATGATGGGTTTTGTTTTATTTTTTAAGATAGGGTCTCCCTATAGTCCCAGCTGTCTGGAACTTGTTATGCAGACCACCTTGCGTGTCTCCATCTCACAGAGGACAGTCTACCTCTGCCTCCTGAGTACTGAGATCAAAGGCTTACACCACCTTGCCTGGTCAAATGTTCACATGAAAACAGCAGAATTTTTTGTCAGCTAATATTTTAGATTCTTTTTAAGACTCCTTGCATAAACTAGAAACATCATGAATTCAAGCTATTTAGAAATGATAAAGTATTTCCCTGGGTAAGTCATCATGCAATCATATAAATGAACACTGAACAAATATCTTGGATACACTATCCCTGAGAGCTTCCAATATGACCTCAAGAAAGCCTCTCGATAAACACCATAGAAGACACTAAGAAAATGCACCATAAATCAGAAGAAAGAGTAACTGGAGAGTCCACTTCATAGCATGGCTAGAGGGACATCATAGTGAAATTGCCAAAGGCACCCCAGATGGAATAATAAGGCGATGTGCTATCTCTAACATTTTCTGTATATAGTCCCCTACAAACATCCAAATAAATAGAAAAGCACCACAAATGAATCTCAACATTCTGCCTAGAAAATTGCTCCCTCTCCAATAAGGACTGTGTTACTGATCTCAAAGACCTAAATATGTTTTGAAAATTCAGTTAGCGAAAATGGATAACTATCCTGACTGTAACAAAAATGCGAGTTTTGTATTGAAATTTTGATATTTAGTCAAAAGTCTATTTCCAGAAATATATTTTATGTAGATTAGACTATTTGAAATATACATAATTAGCTGAGATACCAACATATTATTAAGACAAGTTGAGAAATTACAGATTTTAATCAAGACATATCTTCAATGTAAGCTAAAAATACTACTAGAGTCAAAGTGAGTCTTAAATGTCCAATGGTAGATTTCTATAAAAATATTTTGTCTTTTAATTTATGATGTTATGAGTCCATGCAGTATGTCAAACCTTTCATCGTTTAGTAAATGCCAGTTTATACCTTAATTTTTTTAAAGACTATGTTGCTGAGGATTCATTGCCATTCATTATTAAAATACAAAAACACTTTCAGATAAGCAGCAGGATATAAAATCAACATGTAAAACTCAGCAGTCTTTGGGGGCAAAAATAATGGACTTCCTGAGAAAGAAATCAATAAGAATGATCATTCACAACAAATTAAAAAATAAATAAACATATGAATAAACAAAATGGAAGAGGTAAAAGGCCACTCAAGGAAAAGTTAATATTGAAGAAAGAAACTGAAGATGAAACTAGGAAGTGGAAAGGCCTTCCGTGTTCACAAACTAGCAAAAGTCTATGTGTGAAAATGGTAACCTTACAAAAGCAATCGGCAGATTCAATGCAAACCCTATTTCAATTACAATTATACTCTTCACAGAAATTTAAATAAATCATAGAATTCATAGGAAATAACAAACAATTACAAATAGATAAAGCAATCATAACCAGAAAGAGCAAGTTTGCAGTTATCATAGTGACTGACTTCAAGTGGTACCACAGAGCTATAGAAACAAAGAACAAATGATGCCCACACATAAACAGACACACAGACTAATGAAACAGGATATAGGACCCACAAATTTGCCCACACATTTACAGCTACCTAATTTTTAGTAAAGGTATATGTGTGTGTGTGTGTGTGTGTGTGTGTGTGTGTGTGTGTGTGTGTGTGTATCTCTGTGTGGTACCCTCTTCAAAACATACTTCTGGGAAAACTGAATCTCCACATGAAGAAGAGTGAAACTATATCTGTCTCATCCCATGCAAAAATCCATTCAAAATGGATCAAGTACCTTAATGAAAGAACGGCTAGAGGTAAAGACAGGAAAAAACCCTTCAAGATATAGGGATGGATTTTCTGAAAAAGACTTCAATAACCTTAGACACTGACAAATGGGACTTCATGAAATCAAGAAGCTTATGCACAGCAAAGGAAACAGACAAGTGGAGAGACAGTCCTTAGAATGGGAGAACATTTAAAAATATATTTTATTATTTTTATTTTATGTGTATGAGTGTGTTGCCGCATGTATATGAGTGCACCCGTGTCAGGCAATGCCACCGAGGTCAGAAGAGGGTTTCGAATTCCCCTGGAACTGGAGTTAAGGTTGGTTTGTAACCACTATGTGGGTGCTGGGAATGGAACCCGGTCCTCTGCAAGAGCAGTCAGTGCTCTTAACCCCTGAGCAATCTCTCCATTCCCGGGAGAACATTTTTATCAATGATACATTTGTCAGGTGATTAATATCCAGAATCGATAAGGGCTCTAAAAACTAAACAAAAATAAAATAAACCATCTAATCAATAAAAGAGATAGTTAATTGAATAGACAGTTCTAAAAGAAATAAATAAAAGTGGTCAATAAAAAACTGAAAATGTGAGGCTGGAGATATGCCTCAGTGGTTAACTGTACCTGCTGTTCTTGCAGAGGCCTTGGGTTTGGTTCCTAACACTCACATGGTAATTCACAACCATCTGTAACTCCAGTTCCATGGGATAGAATGCCCTATTCTGGCCCTTATGGGCACCTGGCAGACATATGGTATACATACATAAATGCAGGGAAAACAATCATACACATAAAATAATATACACATATATTTTAATTTAGAAAGTTTTAAACATCCTTAGCTATCAGAGAAATAAAAATTGAAAATACACTGAGATTCCATCATAACCAAGTCAGAATTGCTGTCATCAAAAAATAATAACAAAACTAATGACAACAAATGCTGTGATGTTGTGAGGTCAGAAAGAGCCCTTCCTTACACACTGCAGGTGGGAATGTAAACTGACTCAGTCCCTCTTGAAATCAGCATAGAGATTCAGCATAGAGTATAATTACCATATGTTGGACCTGCACCACTCAGGATGTCATAGAGTCAGTTGTTCATCTATATGTAGTCACTGTTGTATTATTCAAAATGGCTAAGGCATGGAACCAACCTAGAATTCCATCAGAAAGTCAATGAATAAGCACAAAGTGGTACATATACACAATGGAAGTTTGTTTAGCTGTAAGGAAGAATGCACTTATGACATTTGCTGGAAAATTATTGACAGAACTGGAGTAGGAGTGTCCCTATGTTTTCTTTGTCAATACTATTCAAGGAGGAACATTAAATTTCAAATTCATTTTTAAAGAGAAATATATGAGCATGTCTGATTGGCAACACAATAACATGAAATGGTTTGAAGTTCTCTCATGATCTTGACATCTCTTCCTTTGATGCATTGTCTATACAGCATATATGAAAGAAGATGGTGAATACATTGCTTAATTATGCTAGGCAAGTGAAAGAATCTTACCTTTTTCAGTTGCTTTTGTAATGAAGTGTGGGTAAAGATTAATTATGTTTTAGAAAATTAAAGTTTTTCTATGAAACTTTATTGAAAATCATTTAAAATTTAAAATGGAAATCTACTACTAAGTTTGCAAGTGATCAAATCCATTGTCCTGTAGACATAGCTTAACGTTAAAGCATTACTTTCCTGCCACACTTAACTTTATCTCAAACATACTTTCTTCTTTTTAAAGGACACACTGACAGACTTAGCCCATTATTCTGCCTATTATTATTTTTAAAGTACAAAGCAATGTAGGTTATACCATCAAGCAATTCAATATGTATATTATAGAAGTTTCAGAAGTAGAATAAAGATAGATGAGCAAAAGTATTTTCAAAGAAATAGTTGCTGAAAACAATAACTCTAGGGATGGGAACAGTCTAGACCTAAGACGGTCTTCCCAAAGTAGCATAAACTCAAATCTATAACAACATAATAAGTTCAATTTTCAAAAGACAAACAAGGGAAATTTCAAAGCAGCAAGTGAATAGTAATTAGTCCCACACAGGGGACCACTATAAGTCTATCAGTAAATCTCTCAGTAAAACCCTTACAGGCTGGAGGGGGTAAATTGCTATAAAATTAAAATTCCAAGAGAAAAAAAAATTCTTCCTGCTAAGAATATAGACTTGATAAAATGTTTCCTTCAAATAAAGAGTAGCCTGGCCTCTTAAGCAATGCCCATTAGTGCAATAGTGGCATGAATGTTCTGGGAGTGATGGTCTGACTGGAGTTAAGGCTGTCTCCGTGAGATGGAATTCATACCTGGCAGTGATATCAGGGTAAAGAAACTGTGGCTAGACAGGTCATTGTCCCTTGGAAAGAACCTACTACCATCACTACTAAAGGTAGAGAGAATTTAAATGACCCCCTAAAGACTTACTGGGATAACCATAGGTTACTGCATCTCTCAAACCTCATCAAGACACTAGAAGTAGAAGGAAATTAACATAGAGACTCACAACTGGTGAATGTGCAAAGAATAAGAGACTATGTAGTGCTAGCCCTGAAAGGAACATCAGTAAAACATCCTTCCCTGCAAGGCTCTCACAGATCATTTTGGAAGAGGGGAAAGAAAGACTTGAAAAGAGAGATGGTGAAAGACCATAAGGAAACAGTGCTTTTTGGATAGCAGTGCATTTCCACATATGAAATCCTAGCAATTTTGATAGCATGCACAAGACCTACTCAAGCGCAAACAAGACAAAAATCATAGCACAGAATGGGGGAGATGGGCAGGAGGTCCTCCCTTAGGTGAGGAACTATTGGCGTTTGGTTGCTGCTGGGAGAAACGAAGACAGTTTACTTGAAGGATGTGACATTTGCTTGACCACAATCCAGGACAGGTTCCACACCCAAGAGCATTTGGGTGACACATATTGGATTCAATAGAGAAAAATAAATGAAGAAGAAAAACACAAAGTTGAACGGGTAGGGGAGTGGGTGTGGATATGAGAGGAGTTTGGTGAGGGGGGAGCATGATCAAAACTATTGTGTGACGTTCTCAAAGAATTACTAAAATATGTTTTTTTACAAAACTAAAGAAGACTTACGAAAGAAAAATATACAATAAATATCTTTGAAAAATCCAAGTGAAAACCTACTACTGTAGAAACTTCTTATAATATATATGTGCCTAAGGGGATTTTCAGTGGATTTACACTATTACAGGGGGGCAATGCCTTCCCCAGACACCATAGACTATCAAATTAAAAGCCTAGTTCCAGATACAGGTTACCTCATTTTGAGTTCTTAGTCAGTGGAGTCCCAACAATATCACAAAAGCATTATTAGCTATTGCCATTTCTCTTGATTACTTTCTGTAACCTGAATATAAGACAATTTCTAACGACACCACAGAGATGAGGCATGAGATATGGAAAAGCAACTTAGTACCAACCTGGAAGCTTCATCCCGATTGGCTAACTTCCATACTGCCAGATGGTTCTATACACTCTAGCTTGAGAGAAAAATAATCAAGAGTTTACCTTGCTATGAACCCTGAGTGCTACAGTAAAAACTAACCTGGTGAGAGACACTCAGTGGTATAATAGGACACTAATATTATTGGAGTAAGACACTCCCTTCTGGTTGGATTTAAGGCCCATTCTGCAAGATAAAGCTCATGCCTTCCACCATTAACTGGACCAAGAACCCATGACTGGGTAGGTCATAAGCCCTAGGGAATAACTCAATATTATTCTGTTAAGTAGACATAATAACTGCTCCCCACCCCACATTCTTATCTTTATACTCATAGATCATTGCATCTCTGCACTCTCATCAGAGTAGCTTCCTTCTGTAGTAGATGGTGATTAATAGAGAGACCCACAACTTGTCCAACAGGCAGAGATTAAGAAACTGCAACATGCTCAACTTTAAATAGGACATGTATCCCAACTCTTCCCCTAGGGCTCGCGGAAGAAACAGCAGAAAGACTGTAAGAGCCTGAGATAGTGGACGCCTAGAGAAACATATTTGTTGGATGTAACAGTGCCACTGAAAACATGAACTCACAGCAGCTTTGACTACATGCACTAGATCATGTCAGCAAAAATCTCATTATGGATAGAAGATGGCTTCAGGAAGCCCCACCCCTATCTGAGGAGCTATTGGCAACTGATGGCTGCTAGAGGAGAGAGTCCATCTTCTTCAGGGATATGGGTGCTGTGAGGCTGCCTATGCTCCAGTAGAAGGCCCTATACCATGTACATGCAGGTAGCACTAACTGATCTCAGAGGGTTAAAATCAGAGCACAGGAAGATGGGAGGGGAAAGTGGTAGGATGGATAGAGAAAGAACTAGGAGGGATCGAAGGGGGTGAATTTGATCAAAACACATTATATGCATTTGTTAAAGTTAAAGGTACATATATAAAATATATGTAAAATGCATAACTGTATTAGTGGTAGGTAATCTCTATAAATCCTATTACAAAAGTTAAAAGTAGCTTTCTACTTATTAACCTTGACCAATTCAAGCTTCATAAAAGTCTCTTCTGTGACGAAAAGTAATCCAATAAAACTGCCATTGTCAGAACTCATAAGCTGGCTTGGAAGCCAATCAAAGACTGGCCATAGAGGTATTAGTATCTGTACGTCCATGGTAACCAAAATGTGAAAATAGTCTAGATATCTTTTAACAGATGAATTAATACCATGTACCATACACATGAGATGGAATACTACACAGTATTTAAAAAATCTACTATGTGCGTCATATGGATGAATCCAGAATGATATTATGTGTCATTAATTAGATGTTAAACACTATCTAATTTTACTTGCATGAAGTTTCCAAAATTTGTCTATATAAGAGAATGATAGATGCAGGGGTTAATTAGATGGAAAGATGGAGAACTATTGATCAATAATTTTCAAATTCTTATCAAGTAAGATAGATAAATTCCAGAGATTTTCTGTTTTACCCAGTCAAGAATGATTCATTACACAGTTAAAAATCTGTGAAGAGAGTAGGTTTGATGCATGTGATCAATATAATAATAGTAGGAAGAATCATAAAGGATGAATCCTGTTCCTACTGGGAGGGCTTAAAAAATTTCTATACTAATAACTTTTCTATGTCTCTCTTTCATAGGTAAACATTATATTCAATAGATAATGAAGTAAACAGAACATGATATATTGTTATTCATTTTCATAAGCTTTTCAACCACACAATACAAATACATATTCAACAATTAAAGCAAACTACAGCATAAATACAATCACAATGGACATGGTGGTGTGTGCTTGTAGTCTAAGCACTTGGGAGACTGAAGCAGGAGGTTCATAAGTTTGAGATCAGACTGGGCTACATGGTGAAACCCTGTCTCAAAACAACAACAAAAATAACAACAAAAACGGAATATGTGTAGAAACAATCTAAATGTTTAAAACAGGAAAATAAATAAATTGTAGTATAGTGTTGAAAACTACTCCAAAATACAGAAAACATAGAATTGCTTGACACAACAGCAGAGATACGCCTAAAAACTAGAGGCTGTGAGAGAGAGAAAAAATACAAACCCAGGATTAGTCCAGTACTACTGTGTCAGACACATATATGAAACAGGTAACATGTGCGGATAGAAATCGTGACAATTGTTACTTATGATGCTGCATTGATTGACAATAAAGAGAAAGAGATCACTTTGCAGGTGAGTCAATCATGGTATTTTGTGATTTGAATAGCTGCTGGTGTATATACTTGCTAAATATTCCGATTTGCACAGTTGATATTTGTGTACTTAACCTTATGTAATGTTACCTCCAAACCTAGGAAACAGCATTTCAGCAAGGTCACTCTCCATTACTACTTATCTGCACTCCTCAGTGGAATCCCATGTCTTCAAAATGTATTCTTCCAATGTCTGCTTCTACTTTTTAACCACCTACAATCATGCTCTCTCTAAAACACATGAAATCAAGTAACACCTTTGCTCTGAACACTCCACTGACTTTTGCATTCAGAAGCAAGGCCCACGTATTTAAGTTATTTACAAAGTTCTAGAAAATTCAGTTCTACCTGGGGCCTCTTTCAACTCACATCTTACTATCTCATCTCTTACTTAACTCCAACCCAGTCTGTTTGTTGCTTCAGGACTTTGTACTGGTTCCATGTGCTGTTGCCATACATATTTGATTAGTATCCACCCTCACTTGGGAGACTCTGTCATATGTGAATAGTTTAAATACTGCTTTTAAAATTGTAAACCTGTAGGAAACAGCATATCTGAAATGGAGATCTTCTTTAAAGGGTAAAATCTCATTGAATTTTATGTCTTACAGGGTTTATACTGAGTTCACTATTGTATGACAGTATTAATTCAACTATGAACCTAAAAATTTACAGTCACCTTTGAAAGAGATGTATCCTCACTCTGGTATGTGTTACTGAATATGTTAAAGCTGTAATGAAAAAAATTGCATTTTTACTGAAAAAAATTGTAAACCATTGTTAGCACTCTCTAACTCTCATCCAAATTTCCTTCCTTTAATTTTTCATAGTATTGATTCCACAAATAATTTGACATTTATTCATTCTTGTATGTGTCTTTTTGTATATTTAAATGTAAAACTGTAGCAGGCAATATTTTATGGTGTGTGTGTGTGTGTATGTGTGTCTTCTTTGATGCTACATTTTAGAGGTTAAAATATACCTTGCACATAGGAAGCTCTCAGTATATAAAATGTGAATGTACATAATGAATATATGGATCTACATATCTGATTAGTCTCCCACTGATGTCCTCAGCTCTTATTTATTATAATGTTGAGGAGGGCAGAGCCAAGGAGAGTCATAAAGAACATCATCACAGCAGCTCTTCCTGCTCAATCTAAAAAGAATAATCAACACTTGTTTGGGATGCTTTCAAAAGTTTAAGTAATTCTGCCTTCCTTTACAGAGTAATACAATTAGCTCTCTACGTACATAGCAAGACATTCATCTTAATAAAACATCACAACATTTATCAACTGATACAGTGATAAAATTAAATGACTCTGGCTGCCTGTACTACAAATGCAAACATGTAACTTACTTGGTCTTCAAATACTGTGATAATAAATACATTATTTTTCTCCAAAACTTTAAGAAATTTTCTGTGTTTTGCACCATTCTACTTATGCCAGATTATTATGTGCAGTCCACTAATGGAAGAGACCAGCTACTCTAGCATTCTGGCCAACATCATTACAATTCTCCATCAGCCTTATGTAGCAAGGAAATTCAAATAGAATCTTGATTTCAGTAAGTCAGTGTGTTCTCCAGTGAAGCTCATCACAGCAGTATCCCCTTTGTGTTACTTTACATGTCCTAGCACAGCTGATGTCTCCAAGTCATGATTTCTATCTAAGATCCTGGACCCACCGAAGTGCAGATGTTGACTGATAAGATCAAACACTGCTGTCATCCCATTCTGTGCTACAAAGCCCCTTTGACAAGGAAACAGCATGCACCATGGGTAAGCAGGATTACACTTGAACTCACACCCAGAACACTGGGATTATATTTGTCAAATACTGACATCTACATGGGGTCACTGTTTCCTGTTGCCACACACAAGGATACCAACCTGCTGACCATATCCAGTTTCTTTATGATGAAATTTCCAGTCTATAAACTTACTTTTCACAGTTCCTCATTAACCATTGCCCATGTGGTATGTATTTACACATTAAAGACACAAGTCTAGACAGAGTTGCATCTCTGCCACTTTCAGATCAGCCCCTCAGCACCACGTAGAACAGAGCATCCAAAGGGATTTTGAATAAGGGGCATTTTTAAGCCTCATAAACTAGTTATATTGGTTAAACCTTGGGATTTTGGGACATCCAGTTACACAGAAAAAATGATAGTGGTCTTCCTTGGCTATTGTAGGTCAATATTGCTTAATAATTTAAATCTGAGAAAACATAAGAAAAAACTTAACTTAGACTAATGCAAGCTTCTTGGATTTATATGTATTACTGTATCTCCTTTTATTTATTTTAGTTTGTTTAATTACTTAAGGTTAATTTTTATTTTTAATTGTGTGTGTGTGTGCATGCGTATGTATAGGTCTGTGTGTGAGTGTGTATGTGCATGTGAGTGCAGGTGTCCAAGAAGGCCAGAAGAATGGATCAAATTACCTGAACCTGCAATCAGAGAAGGCTGTGAGCTATCCAACATAGGTACTGGACCTGAACTTGGGTCAGCTGGATGAACAGCAAGCACTCTTAACTGCTGAGTCATCATTCCACCCCCACAATTTTTTTTGCATTTTTACTGAATTTTTGTGATTTTTCACACAATATAGTTTGATGGCATTTAGATCTGTTCCCCTCTCCATTCCTCTCCTCATTGCCACCCACCCAATTCAATGAACTCTCATTACACACACACGCACACACACACACACACACACACACACACACCACAATATATATAGCCTATAGAGTATGATTTGAATACCTCAATGACCTTTAGTATGGATTCATCGACTGGGCTCATCAGGAGTCCCATCCGTGTAAGACACTGTCCTTCCCCCTCCCAGGAGATATCACTTGCCAAAAGTTCCTTAGATTGGGTTGGGATTTCTTATCTACTTCTTCGTATATATGCTGGGATTTTGTATGGTTTGAGTTTTGCATAGGACTTCTGCATGCTGTCACCACTGTGGTGAGTTCATATGAAGAGTAACTGACCAGCTTTCTGGAAAACTCTGTTTCCCTATGTTCATCTAAATCCTTTGACTCTCAATCTTTCTGCCCCTTCTTCCACATTGATCCCAGAGTCTTGAGAGGCAGAAGTTTCAAATCAGTGTCCTATTTAGGGATAAGTACTCTGTGGACTCTTGTTCCCTCCTCATTGGTCTACTGTGGGTTTCTACGTTAATTATCTTTTGCTGCATAAAAACAAAAAACAAACAAAAAATACCTTCTCTGGTCAAAGTTAAGAGATGCATTCATCCTAAGTGTAGAGGTTGCATTAAAAAATCTTTAAAATTAATTTTTTTATTTAGCATTAATGAATACAAAATACAAACATACATTCATATATGTAACTTACACAAATGTTTACATTGTGGACAGTCTAGATAACATATTTGAATATAAACAATGAAAATATAAAATGTTTCTTATTTCCTTTTCCATACAAAATAACAGGAAAGGATATCATTATCAATGCCATAAAATATTACAGAAACAAAAGCTGGAGAGGAGGCATTTGCTGCTCTGGCAGAAGACCCAGCACTGGTTCCCAGAACCCACATGGCAGCTCACAACTGTGTCTAATTCCAGTTCTAGGGTTTCAATTTCCTTTTCTTGTATCCTTGGGTAATGAAAACACATGGTATGCATATACACATGCAGGTTCATTCATATACATATAAATAAAAAACCCTAAAAATTACAGAAATAGGAATGGAGAGATGGTTGACCAGTTAGGAACAATGGCAGCTCCTGCAGAGCGCCTGGATTTCATCCAGCACTCACATAACAGCTAACAATTGTCTGTAAATCCAGTTGCAGGGGGATCAAACCGACTTTTCTGGCCTTTCGGGCATTACATATCATGGGTGCACTTGCATACATGCAGGTAAAACACTCATACACTTAAAATAAAAAGTAAAAATAAAATTACAGAAACCTAATCATGTGCCATTCTTTATGGAGAATTCAGGTAAGCACTAGTTTTAACTTTACAACAAACTTTCACCATCATTTCCAGGAAGCAGACCAAGAGAAAGACAGCATTTCTCAAAACAAATTCCAGGTGACCGACCTAATCAAAATTAACTCAAAACTTCTCAATGTCGATATTCATTCTAAAATTTAGATGCGATAAAAATTAAGAAAAGATGTTTTTATTATTTCATATTGATACATCTGAAAAAATGGTAGTAAAAGGCTGAACATGTAATAGACAAAGTTAAGATTTTTTTCAAGAACCTTCATATTGTTAAAAAGTAGAAAATGGCTGAGGTCATTTCAGTCTATTATTTTATTATACATAATTTTAAAAACAAAAAAGTGCATTTTATTCATTCTATTCAATGAATACTTGCTTTCAAAGGTGATATAGTGATTTTTCTAATTCTCTCATTATTCCATTTAATAACTGCTATTCAAATAAATATGAAGGCATTATTAAAAAATAATTCTGTGAATTACAGGGTCAGACATTGTTTGGCTCTATAATAACACTCTGTGGATAGTTCTACAGAGTAGATTATAAAGCTAAATATATTAGCAGTAAAATTCTGTGCAGCATAAAGTTAATAGATTCTAGAAGATACAGATAAAGTTTTCAAACTGCCCAATATGGATTCCAGTCTCAGTCTTTTGTTGGTTTTGTAGAAAAGCTATTGTGAAAACTTATATACTCTTTAAATCTACACATGTTGCTATTAAGGAAAGATATTTGTTTCATAGAAAATATATTTTTCAAGTAATCAATTATAGGGTATATTTACTCAAAGTGTTGCAAAAAGCAAGATCTGGTCTCCTTTCATTTCAGTCTATTTAGATATCTGAATATGCTTCCTGTCTTTATAAGCAATTTTGACCACAAATCTTATACAGGAATTGCTTTGTATATAAATAACATAATATTCATCACTTATTATACTCATGCAAAAACTTAGTATGTCTTCTGCACATGATGTCATACAATAAAGTATTTCAGGCAATGAGAAGAGTTCAGGCTAGTACACATTCCGCATTTTTTTGTTTTGCTGTTTTTTTTTTTTTTTTTTTTTTAATGGGAAGGTGAGTTGTCACAGGTTGTCCCTGTAGCCCAAGCTGGCCTTGAACTTCCTTTCTAGACCAGGCTACCCTCAACCTCGCAGAAATTCTACGACCTTTGCCTCCCAAGTGCTGGAATTAAAGTCAAGTCATGGGGCACCTTGACTGGCTTCACCTAGTATGTTTTGATTACATGTATAGACAAGCACTGTGCTAGGCTTTCCTTAAGAAAAATCAGCAACTACCATGAACCTCTCCTTATTCTTAGAAAGAATGGGTCATGTATTTCCTACAATGAGAAACTACTTAGCAAGAACTATAAAAATGTTCAATCACAGTTTAATTGGTGAATTACTAGATATTTTATGGAAGAAACTGACATGAGGTGGAAGAACTTTAAAGGCTCTTGAACAGACTGGAGACATCCACAGAAGAGGGTCCACTCCAGGGAATTTCCCTGTGTATAGCCCACATGCTCCATTTGTGCATTGATACAGATCAATAAAGAGGATGCAAACAGAAACACTAGCCCATCAACAAACATCAGAAAATGGATTCTGTTGTAATCACAGTCTTATCCCCTGGGGCACAAGGAAGGTCATAGCCCCTCCAAGCTCTGTCTTCCTCTATACCTCAAAGCAATTCACATTTTGTATTAGACCATTCCTACTTTCCTAAATTGAATGTATTCTCAAGGCTTCTGTTTCCAGACTTCTGACCCTTCATTTCTGAGGGAAAATGGAGCCTATGATGATAGATACCTGATAAAAGGCATGATATGCTCAGTAAAAGGCACATGCACAAAGTTCAGGCAAGTCTTCCTCATGCCTATAGCACCATAGTGTTTTGGGTGGCCTGCACCACTGTAGCAGGAACACTGCCCATACCATGTTGCATGATTAATACTCCATGCATGAGCACCTCCATTTCCTAGGTTCAGAGAACTCACTTCCTTCCCTGCTCCATCCACTACCTCCTTTCATGCAAGAGTTTAGTTGGTCAGTGCCAAGTCCTTGAAGCTGAACACTATAGTTAAATTACTAAGTTTCATGAAGCAAGCCAAGTCTCCTGCCTGGATCCTAAGTGGTTATACATCATTTAAGAATTCTTACTGCATACTCCAATATCTTGGTACTGATCTCCCCTAGAATTGGATCTCTGAATATTTTGCCTACAGGGACTTATGTCAAAATTGCCTGGTACCTGAAGGAAGCTTTAGTGGCTACACTGTCTTATTCTGTCATCTCCCTGCCTTGGTTTCTATGACTGAGGGCTCATAATGTCTAACACGCTGGTCTTCCGGACTCACCTACGCTTGCAGTCAGCAACAAATTCATGGTATATTAGCACATTATTGCACCATTCAATAAGTCATTGTCCCAAAGTGCTGAATTACAGCTTAGCTGAATAACTTCCTAAGTACTCTCTCTCATGAAACCCAGATACATTGTAGGTAGACCACAAGAAACTGAGAAGTAAGTGAGTTCTGAGAAGCAGATGATTCCCAATAGAATGAAATAAATGGGAAAAATGAAAGCGGACAGTCTCAATCCCTCTCTCTCTCTCTCTCTCTCTCTCTCTCTCTCTCTCTCTCTCCTCTCTCTGTCTCTTGCAACCCAAATTGTTGAGAGGCATAATGAGACATTTACAAAACCGATGGATCTTAACAGCCTATGCCCAGCATGATCTAGCTGATTATAGGCTAAAGCTCCTAGAGCAGTTACTCTAGGGGCCATTATGCTTAAATGATAGCTTATTCTTCAGTCAGCTTGCTTCTTAAAACGGAACAGTGACCCACACATCCATGTTGGATATATGCTTGAGGCCAGATCCTCTCAACACTTTTGCTCATGTATTTGTCATTTTTATCATTCATTTTGATGTTTATTTTTAATACTTATCAAACAGTGTATCAGTCCTAGAAATTATAGTATCTAGAAAGAGAAGGTCCTAGAAGGCAAGGTAGGTGGTCAGACATCCAGAGACCCACAAACCATCAGAAATTTCCAGCTCAATTTACTAGTTATTTATTAGGAAGCAGAACAAACTTAAATTGTCATACTGTAGCATCAGCTTCCAAACAGCAGCAAGAGATTTTTTATTTAACATGAGATAAATGCTTGATAAGAGAATCTCTTCTTTTATATTAACATTGAAACAATTGTACCTTAAAAGGAATTGTGTCTCTATTTACAGATTTATATTAACTTTCACATAGTAAACATTATTTTTGCTGCTGAATATTTTGATACCAGAAGATACTGAGAAATATTTGTCTATTGACTTCTTGTAAAACTGCACACTAAATAAATGTTTGTTGAATTGAATACATTACAATGATAAGAATTATATATTTTGAAGACAAAGGCAATTTCATATATCTGTATCTACTTTTCAGGCATGATGAAACTAATTTTTCTAAAGAATAGTATCTTCTAAACCATTTTCCTTCTACATAAACTTCATTAATAGAGTTCTTTTTAGATTTAAATTGCTTTCTAACTTCATTACTTTTCCCACATACACTCTTAAAAACCTGCTAATTCAAAGGAGGCACTCAAGCATTACTTTGTGTCTCAAGGATCATGAAATCTCATGAGAAACAGTAAGTGGCTTTGTCAGATAGTGAATGAGCAAGAAGTCTCTTCTGTAAGGAATGAACCATGTTCCATTTTAACATGTAAGAGGACACTTCTTGAACTTACACATGATTTATAATCCAATCAAAGTAATAAAGGTCTTTAAAAATTAAGATGTCTTCTCTAAATGACAATCAATATGACAGATGGCCAGAGATTGGCAGCAATTGCTATTTAAAATACAAACCAAAGCAAGAAAACAAACACAACATTACTTAGAGCCATAGAAGATTTCATAGAAGACATTAGCCTACTTTTTTGGCTTTGGCACTATTGACACGTCAGTTGGATACCACTTTGTGGTTGTGGGCTGTTACGTATCTGGCAGTAACCCTGAGATCTGCCCAGCAGACTGGGTCCAGTAACACATCCACTTTCATCCCACCTGTCATGCACATGTGACTGACACTAACATTTTCATGTTTCTGAGGATCATACTTTGAACCTCATTCCCTTGTGGCTCTGTAATGACATTCCTTCCTTTCAGTCAGCCTCTTTTTTCTTTTTATTATAAACCACCTCCAATCTCCACTTTGCTATTTTGAGATCGGGTTTAATAATCAGACTTGCCTTTCTTTAACTTCCTGTGCTCTAAAGTTCAAGCAGTTCTGAAAATCCTGATACCCAAGCCTTTGCCTCCTTACACAAGTCCTGGGAATACAGGCTATGTTTATAGGCCTAGCCCACTGTTCTAGTTTTTTTTCAACTGATGTGACAAAACAGTCTGGCCATACCAACTTAGGGAGGAAAGAGATCTGGCTTACACCTCCCGGGACACATTTCTTCAGAGAACCAAAGGTAAGAACTCACAGCACAAACCTGGAGGTAGGAACTGAACAGCATAGGCCATGGAGGAGCTATTCTTACTGGCTTGCTCTACTGACCCCCGCTCAGTCTGCTTTCTTTTACAAAACAGAACAATCTGTCCAGAGGTAGCATTGCCTACAGTGGGCTGGGCCCTCCCACGTCACTCAAGAATCAAGAAAATGCCCCACAGACATGACCACAGGCCAGTCCAATGGACGAAATTCCCCAGTTGAGGCTCCCTCTACCCAGGCATGTCAAGGTAACAAATAAAGCTATCCAGAACACCCACACGTTCTCTTTTTAACAAGAAAGGATTTAACTTTTAATATTCATAAATAATGAAGGAGCAAAAGCTAAAGAATATAATTAAATTAATATCTATAGCTAAGGAATGTGTAATTCCAGTATCATGGCATAGAGGCTGAAACCTCAGCAGACCACCTGAGAGTGCCTGATCCAGCCTTCAAGTGGTGGTGAGCTCTCCTAAGCTTCTCCAAATCTCACCAAAAGCAACCCCCTAAGTAGGATTACATGAGGCGACTCCCACAGCCCAGGGTGGGCCTTCCCTACTCTAGGGGGACAGAGACTTTAGGAAAAGGCCTGAGATTGTCTGTTCTGGCTTCCTACTTGTGCAGGGGCTGAGGACTCAGCAGACTGCCTGAGAGTGCCAAAATAAGGCTTCCCTTTAGCTAACTTCCCAAATTGTGCTCTGAGTACCCACTAGTAGAGGTCCAAACATTAGAAGGAAGTCTGAGAACTCTTGACTGGAGCCTGACTTGTGCCTCTTGGGAGCTCCTGAGTAGCTGATCTGAAGCCATAAGTTTCCTCCAAAATAAAATGTGAAAGAACCTGAAACCTAGACCAAGCAGCTTTACATACTTGATAAAGAAAACAACTAAGGCACACCTGTAATACAAACAGAAGCAAACTTCAACTCAACAAAAGAAGGCTTGACTTTCAAACTGGAATCACAAACAAAAAAAGAAACCTACATGCCAAAATCACAACAGAAAACAATAATAGGGAAAACCAAAACAGCATGTTCCCATCAAACTTCACCCATCCTGTAGAAAAGTTCTACAAGGAGAACCCCCTAGAGATTACCCAGGATATAGAATTTAAAAGAAAAATCATAAAGACAAGAATTCAATGAATTTTAAAAACAGACAAATAAACAAAAGAACTAAAAGAAAATTGGGATAAATTTCTGACTGAATTCACAAAAAGAGATAGAAACATTGATGAAAACTCATGCTGAAATCAAGAAGGAAGTGAAAAACTCAATAAGCCAATTTGAAACAACAGGAGAAAGCCTCACCACCAGAATAAATGAAATGGAAAACAGAATATTAACACTGGAGGAAAAAGTTGAAGAATTGGACCACTCAAGGAAAGATTATGAAAATTTTTATAAAACACAGGAATGGAATATGCAGAAGATGTGGGACGGCATGAAAAGACCAAATCTATGTATCATATAATCAGAGAAGAATCTTAGGTTAGTAGTACTGATCACATCTTAAACAGGATTGTAGAAGACAACTTCCCAAAATTAAGGAAAGACATCTCCATACAAATACAAGAAGCACATAGAACACCAAATAGACAGGACCAGAAAAGAAACTCCCCATACCATGAAAAATACGATATCTACTTATCATAGGCATAGAGGAAGGAGAAGAATGTCAGGTTAATAGTATTGACCAGATCTTAAACAGAATATAAAGGAAAATGCACCAGAATTACAGCTGACTTGTCAATGCAAACTATGAAAGCCAGAAGAACCTGGACCAAGGTATTTCGAGGCATAAATGACCATAGATGCAAACCCAGAATACTTTACCCAGCAAAATGTCTATTATAATTGAAGGGGAAAGAAAATCTTCCATAGCATGAATAGGCTGAAAGAATACATGTCCACAAAACCTGTCCTTCAAAGAATACTTGAAGCAATACAAAGAATGGAAAGAAGGAAGAATTATACCCCAGTAGCAACAGAAAGAAATTAAATAAAGGTATAATTGTGGAAACACAAAATTAGACAAAGACTGCAAACAGTAATCAAAATGATGGCAACCAATACATAGATATCAATTATAACATTAAATATCAATTTACTGAACAACTCAGTCAAAAGACACAGGCTAGTAAAATGGATTAAGAAACAAAATCCATCTTTTTGTTGTCTGCAAGAAACACATTTCACCTTCAAGGACAGGCACTACCCTAAGGTGAAAGGATGGAAAAGAATATTTCAAGCAAATGGCACTGAGAAAAAAATCAGTGGTTGCAATTCTAATATCTGACAAAATAGGCTTCAAACTAAAACTAATCAGAAGAGATAAAGAGGGTCACTTCTTTGATCAAAGGAACAATTAACCAAGAAGATAGTATAATCATGAACATATACGTACCAAACTCTGGTGTGCCCAAATTCATAAAAACAACACTACAGGACATTAAGACACATATTAACCCCAACCCAGTAATAGTAGGATACTTCAATATCCAACTGTCCCCATTAGACAGGTCAACTGGAAAAAGAACAAAAAGAGACATGTCTGAATTAACTGATATCATACATCAAATGGACCTAACATACATCTTCTGACTATTCCACCCAAACACCAAAAAATACACCTTCTATTCGCACCCCATGGAACTTTCTCAACAATTGACTGCATACTCTGGCACAAATGAAACCCCAACAAATACAAAAACATAGAAATAATTCCATTCATTCTATCAGACCACAATGCAATAAAGCTTAAAATCAACACTGGAAGAAGCCTTAGTCACTACATGAATTCATGTAGATTAAATAACACACACCTGAATGATGAGTGGGTCAAAGAAGAAATTAAAAAAATAAATAAACGTATTACTGGAATTCAATAAAAAGGAAAATGCAACACAACAAAACCTCTGGGATGCTTTAAAAGCAGTCCTAAGAGGGAATTTTATAGCTCTAAGTACCTACATTAAAAAACCAGAAAGGGCACAAATAAATGACTTAACATTGCAACTCAAGACTCTGGAAAGGCAAGAACAAATGAAACCTAAACACAGCAGAAGAGAAGAAATAACAAAAATCAAAGCAGATATTAATGAAGTAGAAACAAAGAAAACCATACAAAGAATCAATGAATCTATGCTGGTGCTTTGAAAAGCTAAACAAAATAGACAGGCCCTTAGGACAGTTAATCAAAAGAAAAAAAGAGCAAATCCAAAGCAACAACATCAGGGATGAAAGGGGAAACATCACAACTGACACCCAAAATACACAGAACGTTATAAGGAAATACTTTAAAAATCTATACGCTATTAAATTTGAAAACCTAAAAGAAATGGATATATATCTAAAATCATGGGAACCACTAAAGTTAAACAAAGAAGACATCAACAATTTAAATAGACATATAACAAATAAGGAAACTGAAACAGTAATACAAAACCTCTCAACTAAATAAAAGCCCAGGCTCATATGGATTTATAGCAGAATTCCACCAGACATTTAAAGAAAGCCTCCAATGAAAATGACGTAAATTATTCAAAATGATACAAACACAGGGAGAACTGCCAAATTCTTTCTATGAAGCCACTCTAATACCCAAACTAGGTAAAGACACAACCAAAAAAGAAAACTACAGACCCATATCCTTAATGAACATAGACAGAAAAATTCTCAACAAAACACCTGCAAACTACATACAGATGTACATTAAAAAGATCATTCACTATGATCAAGTAGGCTTTATTCCAGAGATGCACTGATGCTTTAATATGTGCAAGTCAATAAACATCATCAATCATATTAATGGACTCAAAGACAAAAACTATATTGTCATCTCATTATATGTAAAAAAGGCTTTCCATAAATTTCAGCATGAATTTATGATAAAAGTTCTAAAGGGAATTGTACTGGAGGGAACATACCTCAACATAATTAAAGCTATATACAACAAATCCACAGCTGACATCATTCTAAATGGAAAAAAAAAAAAAACAAAACAAAACTGGAAGCATTCCCATTAAAATCAAGAACCAGACAAGGATGTCCACTATCTCCACTCCTTTTCAATAGTCTTTGTAACCCTTGCTAGAGCCATAAGACAGGAAAGAAAATTAAAGGAGTACTAACTGAGAAAAGGTCAAATTATCCCTTTTTTCAGACGATATGATACTATTCCTAAGAGATCACAAAAGTTTCACTAGAAAACTCCTACAACTGATCAACCATTTGGTAAAGTGGCAGGTTACAAAATTAATCTACAAAAAACAGTAGCCTACTATATAGCAATAATGAGCAATAGGAGAAACAGAACAGGGAAACTCTCCCATTCGCAATATCCACTATAGATAGACAGATATCTATCTGTATCTATATCTATCTATCTCTATCAATCTATCTATCTCTATCAATCTATCTATCTCTATCAATCTATCATCTATCATCTATCTATCATCTATTTATATATACATATATATCATCTATCTATCTATCTATCTATCTATCTATCTATCTATAATCTTGGAATAAAACTGACAAAAGACATCAAAGATCTCTACAATGAAAATTTTCATGCCTTTGATGCCAGCACTTGGGAGGCAGAGTCAGGCAGGTCTCTGTGAGTTCAAGGACAGCCTGGTCTACATAGTGAGTTCCGGGACACCTGGGGCTACAGGGAGACCCTGTCTCAAAAAGACCAACTTTTTAAAATCTTTAAAGAAAGAGATTGAGGAAGACACCAGGAGATAGAAGGACCTCCTATGCTCATGTATTGGAAGAATTTGTATTGTGAAAGTGACCATCGTACTAATAGCAATATATAGATTCAATGCAACACCAATAAAAATCTCCATGACATCTCCACAGAATTAGAAAAAAATTCTTAAATTTGTATGGAAGCACAAAAGCAACCTGGATAGCCAAAGCAACCCTGAGCACAAAGAGCAACACTGGGGTGATTACTATACCAGATCTCAAAGTATAATACAGAGCTATAGTAATAAAAACAGTGTGGTGCCTGCACAAAAATAGACACATAGATCAATGGAACATCATTGAAGACCCAAACCTGAGTACACCCAATTTCAGACACCTAATAGTTGATATAGGTGCCAAGAACTACAGTGGAGGAAATATAGATTCTTCAGCAAAATAAATGGTGTTGGCAAAACTGGATCTCCACCTGTAGAACAATGAAACTAGATCCTTATCTTTCACCTTGCACAAAAGTGAACTCCAAATGGATCAAATTCCTCAATGTGAAACTCAAAACTCTGAAATTAGAAGAAAACTTTGGCAATAACCTACAAGATATAGGTAAAGGAAAGTATTTTCCAAATCAGACAGCAGTTGCTCAGGAATTAAGGTTAACAATCAGCAAGTAGGACTGCAGAAAACCTAAAAGCTTCTGCACATCAAAAGAAACAAACAAGAAAGTGAAGAGAAAATCCACAGAGTGGGAAAATGTCTTCACCAGTGACACACCTGACAGAGGTTTAACATCCAGAATATATAGAGAACCCCAAAAACAAAGAACAGAGAAAACAAATGATCTATTCAAAGATAGGCTAAACAACTAAATAGAGAGTTTTCAAAAGAAGAAATAAAGATGGCTAAGAAACATCTTAAAAAGTGTTCACCATCATTAATAATTAGGGAAATGCAAATTAAAACCACTTTAAGGTTTCACCTTACCCTAGATAGACTAAACTAAGATCAAGAGAACAAATGATACCAAATGATGGCAGTATGTAGAGAAAGGGGAATGCTCATTCACTGCTGGTGGAATTGCAAACTTGTGCAACCTCTATGGAAAACAGTGTGGAGAACTCTTAAAGAACTATAAATGAACCTAACATATGACCCAGTTATACCACTCCTTAGCATATACCCAAATGTCTCATCCTATTGTAGAGATACTTGTACAACCATGTTTGTTGCTACTGTTTTCACAATAAGAGCTAAGAGATGGAAGCAACCTAAGTACCCCCTCCACTGATGAGTGGTTAAAAAAAATGTGGTACATTTATACAATGGAGTTCTATTCGGCTGTAAAGAAAGATGAAATAATGAAATTTGCAGGTAAATGGATGGATCTAGAAACTGCTATACTAAGTGAAGTAACACAAACTCAGAAAAACAAAAGACATATGTTCTCCCTCATTTGTGGATCCTAGCATCAAATCCTTATAATAGATGGAATCCCACTGGAGTGGGCCAACATTTTATGAAAAACAGATGAAGTAGAGACCCAAAACTTCAGTGCCTTGCCACAATGGGAGGAAGATCAACCCACACCTATCACCCCCCAAGACTTAGGTACTTTTATGGAAGAGGTTGATGGAAAGAATGTAGAAGCCAAAGGAAGGGGTGGAGTGTTAACTGGACGTGTCCTCTGACCACTATGCTGGCAAGCTATAGTCATACCTTTCCACACTCCTCAAGGAGTTGATGGGGTCATGCATTACCCCTCCTACCCAATCAGTTGACAGTAGTTGCATGTGGGTGAGGGACTAAGTATATATAAGTGAAGAATGCCACGAGGAACCTCTGTCATCATTTTTTGCTGCTGTCAGGGAGTCACAGGACCTCTATTTGAGTGGGGACTTTTCAACACAGCCATAAATTGGGTGGGGGGCACTCTTCTGTAAATATACTCTGTCAGCATGCCCAATAACCTCATTAGGATTTTCCAAAACCAAGAAAAAAAGAACAGAGCTAAGGGAAACTTTCATCATTCCACCAAAGTTGACCCCATTTTGGCAAATGCTTTGGTCTTTTATTTCTTATTCCTATTTTCAGCTCCTTAAACTCGTGTGTGTGTGTGTGTGTGTGTGTGTGTATTATGTAACCTGCTTCAAATTATTTCTGGAAAAATGCCTGTCTTTGGAATAAAAAAAGTTTGTTCCTTGAGATCAAGCAGCCTGAATTGAAATTTCATATTTAAAGTTTATAAACTGCCCAAATATTGTTATTTAAATTCTTGATAATTTCAATTTTCAAGCTAAAAAGTAAATAATATTAATATTTCTAATTCTAGATGCAGAAGAATATTGGAATGGCACTCTCTTTGGTATGCCATATTTTAGGTAATAAACCATTATCTTGTGCTAATAAGAATAAAAGTATAGCATCTCATCTATTATATATATTTTCCATTCAAAATAGTCCATTTTTCTTCTGCATTTCTAAATATTACATCAGAGGAATGTCAGTGGTTAAGACCACTGACTGCTCTTGCAGAGGACCTGGGTCTGATTCTCAGCACCCACATGGCAGTGAACAACCATCTGTAACTCCAGTTCCAGTGGATCCAATGCTCTCTTCTTACCTCTGCCTGCATTGCATGACACAGGTGCACTTACACACATGCAGGAAATCACTCATACACTGTTAACTGAAAAGGATCAAGAGTCACCTAGAAGACTATCCTGTGAGGAATCAGCTTCATTATCGTAGCCTCTAGGAAAGCCTGTGAGGGACTTTCCATACGGTTAGAAGACGACCCTAAATGTAGGTGACATCATTCCTGTGGGCTGGGGTCCTACACTGAAGCATAAGCAGAATGTGAGCTGGGCAACACCAGTCACACTCCACTTCTTGACTGTGGGTACAATGTGAAGAGCTCCCTCAAGCTCATGATGACGACTTTCCTACTGTGATGGCTAGAAACTTGAACTCTGAGTTAGCCAAAAAAAGCCTTTTCATCCTTAAGTTGCCTTCTTAGGCATTTTCTTAGAGCAACTAAGGTATATGTGAACACACATTTTTTCACTTACTGCTCTTTCAGCTGGAAGAATCTGGCTTTATTTTCTCAAATATAATAATAAAGAGGGAGGACACATTTTCATATTTTTCCATGTTGACCCAACTTTTTAAAAAATGAGTTTTTGCAATTGTCATACAATATACTTTGATAGCATTTAGACCCCCTCTATACCCATCTTCTCTCATTATTTCCAACTTTATCTATGATAGGTCCTCCAGAGTCAGATCTGTGTCCCCAAATGTCCTTCAGTATACATCTATCCACTGGAGCCTGCTTAACACAGGGAAAATCACATCCTTAAAAGACAGTGGTTCTCCCCCTCCATGCAGCCATCATTTGACAATAGTTCCTCAGGTAGAGTTGGGTTATCTACTTCCCACACCTATACTGTGATTTTGAATGGTTTGAACTAGCATAGTGCTTATGCATGCTGTAACTGTTGCTATGAGTTCATATGAACGCACAGAGTTCTAAAAAACTTTTCCTTTGGTCATTCATCACCTCTGGCTCCTACAAACTTTTCACTCTTGAGCCTTGGGAGGCACAGGTTTGATACAGGTGTCCTACTTGGGGATAAGTACTCCACATCCTCTTGTTTTCTGCACATTGGCCAGCTGTGGGTTTTTGTGTTAATCTCCATCTGCTGCATAAGAAAGCTTCTCCGCTAAGAGTCGAGAGATAGATCAATCTGTGGCTATAACAATAAGTCATCAGGAGACAGTTCAATACTATGCCTATTAAGGAGAATCATAATTTTGGGCATTCCTCCCAGTCTATAAATGGTTTAGCCTCAAGTTTCTAGGCCTGATTTTAATGTCAGCTATGGGCTTCATGTTATGAAGCAGACCTTCCTTAAATATAATGTGGTTGATTCTTTTAAGCTTACTAAAGATTTAAACGGATTATCATATTTTTCAATTTTTAAACAAAAATTTATACTCAGTTTTTTGGATTGGGGTGAGGGGCATGTGCCTGGACACCCATAAAGAGGTCAGAGAACAATTTGGAAGACTTGGTTCTTTCCTCTTAAGTCTTTCAGATGGAACTTTGGTGGCAAGGCTTGGGAGCAAGCACTTTTACCACTGAGTCATCTAGAATGTCCCTGGGCAACCATTTCTTCACAAAAATCCTCCCCAAACTCGTTCCTCATAAGCAGGTGTGTGACACCAATGAAAGGCATATTATTGGAGATTAACTAGGCAATGAAGTATTTTATCATGTCATATCTTGCAGATTCTCCCCAGTCTTGTCTTTCCTCATGACTCACAAATCCAGTCAATCTGCCATCACTTCCCTTGATGAACTCAGGAAGAGACTGACAATGTAGTACATCCTCAGCCAGATGGCGATCCTGCTAAATAACAGCCAAAACAATAGATTTCCACATAAGACCAGCTTAGTGTAGTAATAAGTTTCAAACCAGACAGGGCTACCAAGTGACACCCTGTTCCAAGTAGCAATAATGCATCCTAATGTTTAGAAGAGTTACCTGTGCTCAATTTGGGGGCCTAATTTTAGGCTTAGGGTTTTAAGTTCCATATTTATCTTGAAGTTTAGTCAGGCTCTTCACCTCATCCACAAATAATGAAGTCAGAAGATATGCCAATTGCAAGAATTCAACAAATAACTGATATTTCAGGTCACTTATGAATAAACCTAAATTATAGCAAAAAACAAAAGTGACAGGCTGACCTTTATGTAATGGGCTTGTCTGATTTTGAAATGTCTTTTTTGTGATATCTAAAAATTAAATTTACATTTATTTCTGCTTGCATTTAAACTAAATAAATACTTGTGGAAGAAAAAGAAAATGTAAATGTAGTTTTACTGAAATTTCGTATGATTTCCTTAATTTTAAATGCCTCTATATTATCAACCATAATTATTATACAAAACAAATCAAAATGTGCATTTCTGGCTAACTGAATTTTAAAGGATTTGAACTAGTTTTCTAAGTAATTTTCATTGCCACAGATATTTCTGCAGAGGATAAATATAAGTGAGAAATCGCTCTGTGGTCTAGGGACAAAGGTTGTTTGAAGAAAACAGATACATAACTAATTTTAATGACATATCTACAATGTATAGGAAAAGGATATCTACAGCTCAATCGAGCTCAGTGATAGTTCAGCAGATGATAAACATGGAAGAAGCTTTAAAAGATAAGAGGTTTGCAGAAGAAATTAAGAAGGGTTTTTAGAAATACCGTGATCAAAGGGACAGAGTTGCAGAGCATTACACTACAACTAAAACCCGTTTAGACTTAGAAGCTAAGGATAAGTGGTGAGAGTCTCAGAACTGACAGGTCTGTAGGTCTGCTTATAGAACTGATTATTAAAACATCAAGGTATTATGATTTACAAAACTATAGTACCATGTGCAATGACTTTTCTAATTAGTCCATGGAACAGTCAGGCAGCTGTCAGCAACCCAGAAAACCAAATGGCTATCCCTTGTGGTTAATGATGCTAGGATATCTTTTGATTGGTTACTTTTTCTCATTACTGTGACCAAATGCCAGACCATAAATAACTAAAGGAGGCTGTTCATTTGGGCTTACAGTTTAAGAAGGGATACAATCTGTTATGGGCAGTAAGGCACGGCAGCAGGAGTGTGAGGCAGTCAGTCACGTTACCTCCAGGTTCAGGATGTAGAGAGTGGATAGGAAGCAAGGCTGGGTTATTAAACAAGCTCCTTCCCCAGTGATCTGCTTGCTCCAATAAGTCTCTACCTCCCTAAGGTGCCACATGCTTCCAAACTGTGCCTCCAGTTAGGGACCAGGTATTCAAACAAATGAGCCTATGGGGGATATGTCATATTCAAACCAAACAGTCCTGTATAATATGATATCACACTTAAGAATTACAATGAAAATCCTGCAGTTGTAATGTTTCACCTGAGTTTTTCAAATCATGCAGAGTCAAAAAACAGATGCTACAATTACTTATTCATGTGAAAACTATTATTTACTTCATTAAATGAATGCCTTTACTGTTCCAAGGTTTTCCTATGGCTCTATTTTCCAGCCTTTGCTTTTTGTTCACAGAGGAGCAATTTGCCTACTCTCCCTAGGTTAATAAGATATTCTCCCAAATTATAGCAAAGAAATCTCTAGGCCCAGGAAGGTATACTTACATGGTATCACATGAATTCATGGACACAAAGAGAGCATAAGTTTAGATTTTGACTTTCAACCAATAGTCCAGCTGTTATAACAGTATATTTAACAGTACCCAGGGGAATGGATAAGCGTGATGTTTAATGCAAACTAGCTTATAAAAAATATGATCACTTCTTATTATATTACAAAGCAGTGAAATATTAAAAGGACTCCGTTGAGAGATATTTAATGTATACTGATAAAGTTGATCACATGGGGAATTGTACACTAGCTGAAGAACATCACAGTATAGGAAAAATTGTGACCAGCTATTTCATCAAAATTATATAGAATATGAAATGTATGTTTGCGCAAAACTGAAATATATATCTTATTGCAATCAGGCTGCACAGAAGAGTAAAATCTACATTCAGCCTCACTCCATGATGCATGTAGACTTTTAAAGAGTTTATATACTTAAATTTATAGAAGCATTATTCTAACAGTTAATAATTCTTACATATAAATAATGTACAAGCATGGTAAGTGACAGCCATCATCCTGGTGTGGGTTCAGAATGCATCCCAGGTTCTATCCAGGTCTTAAGCACAACACTGACCAGCATAGTGACTGCTTGAAACAGAGCCATTTTATAGTTATGGAATTGGGTCAAATTAACATGTCAGTGTGAAGCTTATCTGAACAAGCTCACAAGTTCAAACTTACATATTAGGTAAGTTCTTTCTTACTCTACTGAGACCTAGCTTTTCATATAACTGTTGAACTGACATGGGATCAAAGTTTTCAACCACGGCTATTACTAGAGAAGATGCCTAATGAAGAATCTAGAATTTCTTTATCGCCACTGAACAATAATATGTCTACCAACTAGGTTCTTCAACATATTAATTTTATAGAGAAATAAATTGAAGTTTAAGGAGACACCATTCTATAGTTAAATTGCACATGGAGATAAGTTCTGGAACATGATAATTCTAATCATGCATATTTTATAATGAAAATAGTTCAGTAATTCATAACAATTCCAATGCAATAAAAAAAACACCCATAGAGAAAGGCATGAGAAGGTGTAAGAATTGCCATTTTTCTGTTTGTTTGTGTTGCTAATTCTCAGATAGGCTTATACTCTGTAGCCCTAGCTGGTCTAGAACTCACTGTATAGTAGGCTAGGGGCTGGTCTAGAATTTCTAGTGCCTGTTTCATCTCCCCACAAGCTAGAATGATAGGTGTGAGCCATCACCATACTCAGCTTAATAATTTCAACTTTAAGTTCTTGTCTTAGTATGTAGATAATTTTGAGAGATACTGACATGGGGGACACCAGCATTCTTTCTGTCACGGCGTGTGACTGAGAAAACTGAAATAAAACAACGGATGACATAGCACATTTCACCAGGTTGCACACCAACGCTAGTGGCCTTGCTCATTATCCCTGGAACTTGAACAAAGCATGAAACATGATTCCCATTGTCTTTACCCTCCCCCTTCCATTCCTATCCCTCAAAAAAAAATAAATAAAATTAAATTAAAATAAATAAATAAATAAATAAACAAAACATCTAACATACAGATTTCTGTAAATTTCTATTTCTTTAATTGTCTTGGGAATCAATGCAAAGACATTATCAGAGGAATAAGAAACAACCAAGGATAGAAATATTACATAATATACTTAGTTTAGGATTTGGATAAGAAATCCAAAAGCATTAAAGGAATTCAATGATAAGAATATATTATTCAAAAAATTTGAATCTGTATGTATAAATAGATGAATATACATGAAATAACTAGAGAATACATCCCCACGTTCTCTGATAAAAGTGTTAGGTGACAGTGTGCTAGTAGATATTTAAAAGTAGAAAATATTCACAGATATCTTCATTCCTTAAATCTTCATTGTACTGACTATTGCATGGCAGAGTCACCTCACTTTGTTCCTGTGCTAAATAGCCTGTGATTGTTTCCATCTCCACCCGGAGTATGACAGAGAGAAAAATCAGTTCCATATGTTCAATGTATTGTTTGTCTGTTTAAAGCAAGCCCTTAAAAGCATGTAACAATTCACTTATATATTTTGCTTCCTTTCTATAAGATCTGAAAAGAATATAAAATAATAGATGATGTTCTTAGTAGTTCCTATTTATTCACTTATTTATTTATTTATTATTTATTTATTTATTTATAGCCTGGCTGACCTAGAACTTTGACAACAGTGAGGATCAAACCCAGGTTTACTTATTCTTTAAAGATGGTCCTCTTGAGCATCTTTAACACTTTCTTCTACTATGTACTAAGAAGAATACCCTGAAATTGTCTCTGGACATGTTAACAACAATAATGCAATAACTAACACTTGTTGAATGTTGACAAAAATCCAGGTACTATTTTAGTTGCTTTATCAAAAACACATTTTTAATACTCATAATAATCTTATGAGGTAGGAGTCAAACATGTTTCTCAAGTTACAAAACAAGAAATATGAATCCTGTACACTAATCTACACAGAGAGAATTGGATCCAATACTCTTAACAATTTCACGATTAAGCTTATTTCAATTATCTTAGCAGCATGGTTACCACAATAAGCTGGTCATCTGATTTCATTACAGAGCAGTGAAATCCCTACTAAACACGAGACACTATGTTGCTGCACAGACACACACGCACACATTCATATTCATACCCTTCAGACTAATAATGACAGACTGAGAGATAGGCAGTTAGGTAGACATATTAAATAAAACTTGACTCAAAGGTTTTAAGTAAGCTTTAAAAATTGCCCAGAGGGAGTGCACCAGCTAAAATCTGTATATTTATAACATTTAAGAAAATGAGAATTAGGGCCTATGAAGCTTTAAAATTCATACGTCAGGAAGCCCAAAGCATTGATTATAAAAGAAAACAAAATGATACAAAATTTAAGTGGATTAAGTGGAAATAAAATCACCTTGGGGTGGGGAGTGTCTTCAATCAAGTCAGGTGCTGAAAGAATAGAGTTGATGATATAGAAATGGTTAATAGTTATATGTCTAGTGAGATCAGCTCTATTCAGGTGATTTTTTTTCTGTTTTTTTTTTCTAATTCTTCATAACAATTTGGTAGATCAAGAATATGTGGGACTGTATGAGTCAAAAGTTCTCTAGATTTAGAAATCAGTAGATTTCAATATGCTTGAAACTGAAGAGCTAGAAGAAGAGAATTGATATATGATTGATATATAATCAATTGATATATAATCAAACCACAGCAACAACAAAAAGAGGTTATGTTTACTTGATGTCACTCTAAAGGTCATCAAATGAGTTTGATTAAGACAATTATGTAGTAGCAGAAGCTGCAAGGAAATGCAGACTTATTTGAAGTGTTCCACAAAGGGAAGGACTTCAGAGGATGGGGTGATAAGAATGGGAGGCAGCTGGGCGTAGTGGCACAATCCTTTAGTCCCAGCACTCGGGAGGCAGAGGCAGGCAGATCTCTGTGAGTTCAAGGCCAGCCTGGTCTACATAGTGAGTTCCAGGTCAGCCGGGGCTACAGGGAGATCCTGTCGCAAAAAGACCAAAAAAAAAAATTTCCTTAACTGAATCCTTGCCCTTCACCACTGTAGAAGTCATCAGTGTGTCTTCCCAGTGCAGTATGATCGGCAGTTTCTCATCATCTGAAACTGGGTAGCTCTTCGTTCCTGATCTGAACAGTAGGTATTATAGTTTCCTGTAACTATAACTATTTCTCAAATTTTCACAATAGATTGCAGTCAGAAAGTTTATTTCCCACCAAAAACACAGATGCCTGTTGTTTGCAGGTAGGATTTAACATTCTGATGCAGGATTTGTCTTGGTACAGATTCTCACCTTATCTCCTCACCAAAACTTTGATTTCAGCTCAAGGGTTTAAAAAGAGGTGAAGTCAAAGGCAATTTTTTAGAAGCACTTCGGAACAAAACAAGGAAAATAAAACATTCTTCTAAGGAATTTTATGTATTGTTATTATTTGTTTTTATTTATTTATTTATTTATTTTATTTATTTATTTATTTATTTATTTATTTGTCTTTTTTGAGACAGCGTTTCCCTCTAGCTACAGCTCTCCTGGAACTTGCTATGTACACCAGGCTGGTTTTGATCTCACAGAGCTCCTCCTGTCTCTGTCTCCTGATGCTGGGATTGCAGGCATGTGCTACCATGCCCAGAGGCATTTCATGTTTTTAACATGATCATTTAAAAACATAAAACTTCTGTAAGGGGATGGAGTGATGGCTCATTGGTTAAGAACTTGACTTCTATTACAGAGGACTTGGGTGGGTCCTGTTTCCTGCACTCACATGGTGGCTAACAACCATCTTTAACTACAGTTCCAGGGGATCTAACATCCTCTTATGCCCTCTGTGGGTACTGCATGACATGGGTGCACTTACATATATGGAGGCAAAGCACTGCAGTGTCATTTAGAAGAGACCTCCCTTAGAATGACAAGCATGTCATACAGCACTCATCAAAGAAGCTTCTTTTAGCAACAGATGGAGGCTACTGCAGAGTTGCACATCTGGTCAGGCACAGAGAACATACACCTGGGAGATGCCCAGTACTAGATGACACATCTGCAGTCAAAATCTCTACAACCAAGGCTCCTGGAACATAGCAGAATAAGGGGTACAGAGAGGAGAATAAAATACTGTAGAATGGGTTGGGACCCCTATACGGAACTTCACCTACTAACAGCTCAGGGACCATTGCAGAAGAGGGGGCAGAAAGGCTGTAAGAGCCAGGGCTGGTTCATGAACACAGGGAGGTGGAGGCCTCCACACCACTGGAGGCTTGCTCATGCGAGCCTGTGGCAATGGGGGCATTGAACTCCAGACCTATGGGGGCATCGAGCTCAATGAAACAAGGGCCCATGGGGAAGTGAGAAATAGGTGGAGGGCCAGCACTAGATTGAGAACTATTTGAGACTGACTGCTGCTGAGCGAGGGAGAGTGTGACTGACATATGATCACTGGAACTGGTGCCTAGACTTCAGTGGATGCATTTACACTGAAGGACATTTGGGTACAAACACCTGAATGAAGAGGCCTCAGCATGTATGGCAGAGTGCATAGGGTTTGGTGGGGAGATAGAAGAAGGCATGGATAGGGGAGGGGGTCTTGATTTGAGTGGGAAATATTTGAAATTTTAAAATCTCAATAAAAAATAAAAAAAAAAATAAACATATGACAATAATAATAATAAACAGCTATAAGTATTTACAAAGCTCATACTAAATTAGAATGTTTCAAACACTGGAGTTAAACATGTTTATGAACTTGAGAAAATGAGTATTAAATGGAAGAAAGACAGACGGCATAGTACACACACATGCACCTGCTCATGATAGACTATGTACATGTTTTGCAGCAAACTGGGTAAGCAGAGAGATCCTGGACATGAAACTTTGTGTTTGAATGATCACTCCACCACTTTATTATCTTATGAGACTAGGCCATGTACATAAACTGTATACTTCAAATTTCTATCTATACAAGTGGAGATAAGAGTATTATTTCTAAGGTCATACTGAGAAGTACTTAAGAAAATGCTAATGCCTAATGATTAACTTATGATATCCTTGATTTATTATTTTGAATTGTGACAAAGATGCATGGATAAGTTCCTGTGGGATTTTTTTGCTGATCCATTTTGGGTGGGGGTAGAAAACAGCTATTGTCAGGGAGTTCTTTGACGAGTTCTTCAGAGTACCATGATTTGGTTGCATGAAGAAGGAAAAAGAAGGCTATTCTAGAGAGTTGTTGCAGAGACATGTGCCTAGACCCAGTTAATTGTAAGGCTGAGGTTGTAGGCTCAGTCGAGCCCAGGAGTTCTAGAACAGCCTGTGCAACATAGAAAGACTTTCTTGGAGGAGAAGGAGAAGCAATGGGAGGAGAAAGAAGAGGGAGGTCACAAAGATGAGAAGAGGTAGCAAGGAAGGAGGAGGAGAGAAGGAGGGACATTGAGAGAAAGAGGAAGAAATATAAACACAAAAACGAAAGTAAGACAAGCAAATTAGAGTGTGCACTAATGTATTTTGTTTAATAGTCCATTAGCTCAAGCTGCTTCTAGCTTGGCTTGACGCTGGCCGAAACTTGGGATATTCCTTCCTCAGCCTCATGGGTGCTGTGATCACAGTTGCACACTATCCTTCTCAGCTTTATTTTTAAGCAATCTTGACACTGACTTCACAATTCTACAATAATTATCAATAAAAAATAAAATTTAAATAAGAATGAAATTTTGCATATATGAAAATTATGATATATTTAAGAAACAAAGACACTGAATCTGTTGAGTATGATACAGATTACCAAGAGAGCCTATTATGCCTTTAGTTTTGTATGTGCATCTAAGACCAAATTAACTTGATAGAAGATACATGAAATAAAGATTTTCAAAAATAGCTGTTTCCCTCCCCATAAGTAAAAGTATATTTGCTAAGCTCTCTAAAACCCTCATTCACAATTAACATTTATTAAGTACAAATAACAGACACTTTGCAGAGTTCTTGACATAGAAAAATTTCAAAGAGGGAAGACTTCTTTGTTTAGTCACTTAATTTCCATGAGTATTTAAAATTCTGTCAGTCCCCAAACTGTCCTTCAATTATGATTTTTATATGAATAATGAATAAACATTTCATTGTATTTAGTTTTCTAGAAGCACATAAAACATTAACTTCAGTGAACACATGAGAAATGGAGGTCAATAAAAGTGTTCCACATGCCAGGAAAAGACGCCAGGCATCTCCAGATGTGGGATTTGAGTGTGAGTCTGGGTCTGCCAATGGAGAAGGTCGCTCCTTGACTGCACTTCAACCTTGCCTACTCTTTCCCTCAGATCTGCAACAGAAAGAGAAGCAGATGCTCTGCAGGCACAGACTCTGCGTCCAGCATTTGATTCGGTGCCTCTTAACTTGTCATTCAATGTATTTTTGTTAAATGCCAAATTCAGGGTTATTTTATTTCACGTTAGCATAAATTATAGGTCTCAAAGTTCTTTCAGAAATAAGCCAGTGGGAAATTTATGGATTTTCAATTCAGTACTTACACTGAAGAAAAAAATCCCCATTGCCACATAAATGTGAATTCCAACTGATGAGCATAAAATAATTTGCTGAAATGCAATCATAATCTATTTTAAAAAGACAAAAACCCTTCCCTGAGTTTGCCTTCACATTACTGAGGATGACGATGTGTCAGTTTCTTCGTACAAAATACACTATTTACAGCATTGTAATTCACTTAGAAAATGCATGCAGAAAATTGACAAGTAAGAGCCTGGTGTGAGCCACCCTCTAACAGACTTTAAAGTCCTTTAGTGAATATCATCATAGCTTTTCCTGCTGTGCACTGCTTTTTGTTGGAAATACTCAGAAGATTAGCAAAATGTTAAGCATCGAGATTTTTTAAAGTTGCATTGTTCTATGATGATGGAAGGCAGTCTTTGTGAATCCTGCTACATTCTCCTCAGGCAAGCTTTTTTAACAATCAAAAAACATCTTGTATGAATACAGCACAATTTCCTTGACTTCAGTTCTAGATATGTCAATTCAAGTATTTGATGTCTGCTCCTTGATTTCTAAAAATGAATAGTGTACTCTCCCTATTCCTTACAGAATCCCTTGGATGGCACTGCATATAGGAAAAAATTTTAGAAGCTCTCAGGTACTATGAAAATATAAGATATGAAGCAGGCATGTCCAAAATTGTGGGGAGTAATTTCCCTGATCTATTCTAATACATTCTTACTACTTTCTTCCTTTTACAAACTCACACCCCCCAAATTACTTGACTCTGAATGAGATAACTAAAAAATCACTAACTCTTATAGGGTTTATACTGAGTACAATATTGTATAACTGTAATAATTCAACTGTAAACCTAAAAATTTACAGCCAATTTTGAAAGAGATGCATCTTAGCTCAGAAAACTGTTATTGAATATGTCAATGCTGTTGTAATGAAATGCTTCTTCTAAGAATGTGGTTATTAAATAAATAATTTTTAAAAATTACTAACTCCATTTTAGCCCAGATGTTAAGAATCGTAATCCAGAAAGAAGCTTCTGCTTTCCTCTGTGTTCTTTATTGATGCATGTTGCTCTTAAGATCAAAATCAAATTCTTGTAGTGTGAGATTAGGTTTACTATATATGGGCTCCTCCTTCATTCCCATTTTCCCTTCTAGAATCAAATCACTTTAGAATTTATACATTCATGAAAATATTATGCTTCTTATACCCTTGGTGCTTTTTAAAATGTCATTACACACATGTTAATTCTAAGTCTTTATATGCTGTCACAGACTCTCCTAGAAGGAAAGCTATTAACACGCATGAGAAAATATGTATCTTTTTGTAGGTACACTAAATATAGCTAATCGAATTGCTATAGACAACTAAGATCTGATTCTAATGTAATTTTGGAATAGAAGAGGAAGAATAGAGGTTTAATAAATGTCAATAGATTGATTTGAAACCTATGTATATGAATACCAATTCAAAAATTATAAGGAGATATAAAAATGGATATATAACTATGAAAGAATAATTCCTAAATATCAATTTTATTGTAATAAAAGAGCAAAATTTGATCTAGAAACAAAAATGCCAGTATCATCCCCTACAAAAGTACTTGAAATACCCCTTAAATACAATCCTTACATATCAATTTCAAAGATGAGTATGCTAATATTCAGAGGTGTTGTCTTAAATTGTATAGCTGGTAAAAATGTACGGATTCAGTCTGCATTATTATCACAGTTCCAGGCAAGGAAACCTCTTTTTAAATTTTTGTTCATGTAAGTTCAAGAGACTCTCCAAATAATATAGGCTATTGCCACAGCCCTTGGCTGATCCTCAGACCTTGAAGGTAAGATCCTTGAAGATAAGAAACAGTATACGTTGAACACAAGACTTGGAGCAATTAAGCTGAAACTGACCTGGAAGTCTCCTTCCTGGAAAAATAGCTCTCACCGTATCAGGGGGTAGTATGGGAGGAATCATGTGACAAAACTATCAATGGTCCTACCCAGCTGTAAAGCCTATGAACCACAGCAATGACCAGTCCAGCAAAATATCTCCACTGGTGCAATAGTGATACTTTCATCTTGGGTGTAATCAGTAGTTACCTAATTTGACTTTGTTTAAAAGGAGGGAATATACCTATGGTATGGTAAACATTACCAAGTGTATATAGTTGGAAAAGGGTGTAGAACCTGTAAAAGAATGTACTATTGCCACTTTCCTAGTCCAGTGTAAATTTTTAGTATATTTTGAATATGTATCTTTACATATTATTGACAAGAATAGCTGCCACTTCTCATCAAAGAAGCATCTTTGGAGATGGAGATTATTACAAAGTTCCATATCTGGTCAACCGGAGAAAACAAGTTTATAGATTCACCAGCCCTGACACATCTACAATGCAACCTCAACACTTTAGGCTCAGGGAACAAGAAGAAAAATGGGACAGAAAGACTGTAAGAGCCAGGGGACACCTGTTGCTAGATAACACATTTCTAGACATGATACAGAAGCTGCACTCATGAAATACCTGACAAAATAGCTGACAAAAGCAACTTAAGGAAGCATTTCTTTTCACTAACATTTAAAGGTACAGTCTATCGTGTCATGGAAGTCAGGGCAACGGAAGTGGGAAGCAATTAGTCACAATCCATTGATAGAGTCAGAGAGTAATATATACCAGTGCTCAACTAGATTTCTCTTTTTTACTCAGGTACATCCACGGAATGATCCTGTCAGCAATTAGGGTGGGTTCTCATACCTCAATTTACCTCCCATAGAAAATCTCTCACAGACATGGCTAGAGAGTTGTCTCATTGTTGGATCTAGATTCTGTCAAGTAGACAGTCCATATTAACTACCACACAAGGCAGGAGTGGGGGTGGAGAGAAGAAAGGAGGGAAAGAGATTGCTTCTAAAGAAAAGGAAATATTTGCCAAGCCAGTTGTTAACTGTAGCTCTCAGATTCACAGTTTCACAAGGTTGATGATCATCTTTCTCTGTCGGTAACATGCATAGCACCTTCTAATTCTATGAAAACCAGCAGAGAAGTAGTTTCAAGGTCATTTATTTTACCATATGTGTTCCATGACTCAGGTATAGAGTCCCATCAGGATCACGATCTTAACGGTACATTCTGGTGGGTAACAAACTGCAATGGCAATAGTCAGTATTATTTAAGAATCTAAGGGGATCTCTGTGGTCAACTAATCCAAAAGAAGGAGTCCATTACTGGCATTGGGCTTTGCCTTTACTAGCCTTTAGCATGTATTTGGTCACTGAACCCCTATTATAGAGTAGCTGCATTTAAACTCTTTTAATATTGCATATGTAAGTGTAAAGAGAAGCTTCCACAGTAAGTTTTCATGTCTCTCTCTCTTTCAAAGGCTATTAGTGTTAGTTATCCCTCCTCTTACTTCCTCTTCTGCCTCACCCTCCCAGTCTCTATGCCATTAAAACCATCCTACTAGTCCCCTTTCCCATTTAAATCTCTTCAATCAATCTCCTCTCCTTTTAATCACTCCCCATCGCACCTTATTAGTTTCCTTATCTCTAAGAATTTTACAATTGAAACATATTATCTGAGGTGGTATCCGCTTATGAGAGAACACGTGAATTTTGTCCTTCTGGGTCTGTGTTACCTTACTCAGGATGACTGTTTCCAGTTTCATAAATTTCCCTGAGATTTTTATAATTTCATGTTTAACAGCTGAATAATATTCAGATGTTTAAATGGATCATACTTTCATTGTCCATTCATCATTTGATTGACATCTAGGTTGTTTCCATTTCTTGACTATTGTGAGTAGGGCAGCAATGGACATGGATGGACAGGTATCTCTGTAGTAGGATACAGAGCCTTTGAGTATATGCCCAAGGCTGACATGACTGGATCATGTGAGAGATGTATTATTTAGGTTTTAGGAGAAACTCCATGCTGATTTTGAAAAATTATTGCATGGTTTTGCACTCCCACCATCACCGAAAAAGGCAGTGGTCCTGTTTATCCACATCCTTACCAGCATTTGTCATCCTATTTTATGGAACTTAGTCACTGTGACTAGGGTAAGACGAAATCTAAAAGTAGTTTCAATTTATATTTCTTTGATGGCAAAAATGTTGAACAATTTTTAAAGTATTTCTTAGGCATTGTTTCAACATTTGTGATCTCTCTGTTTATTTCCTTGCTCCATTTTTAAATTGGGCTATTTTTTTATGTTTAGACATTTTAGCTCTTTGCATATTTTAGATAATAACCCTCTGACAGATTTATAGCTGACATGGATTTTTCCCTGTTCTCTAAGTTGTGTTTTCACTCAAATGATGATGTCTTTCAAATTAGAGGAGCTTAAAATATGCCCAATTGTGTAAGAGTGCCACAAATATTATGGGAGTAACCAACCTTCTTATTGGATTTAAGTAGTACTTCATAACAGGGAGTACACATCTGACATTATTATCAGGTCAAAAACCTCTGGCTAAACAAGTCACTGTCCATAAGGGGAGAACCTACTATAATCATTCTACTAAGCATACATAACCTTCAACTCACTCATAATGGCTTATTTTTATACCCATAATGCAACTCTTAACTCTCAACAGAGAAAGTCCTTGCAGCAAATGATGATTAACATAGAGGCCCACAAATGGTCAAAGTGCAGAAAACAAGAGATGGGGGTATACTCAGTCTTAAATGGGACACCGATAGTGTAACTTCACTCAAGGCTGGGGGATCATTGGGAAAAAGGGGTAGAAAGATTATAAGTGCCAGAGGTGGTAAGTGAATAAAGGACACTGTGTTATCTGGACACCACATGGTAGTGAACCCACAGCACTTATGATAGGTTTATACAGGGGAGTGAAAAATAAGATAATTAGCCTATAGATTTTGTGAAAAACTATAGAAAATATATTATTGCAAAGTCCTACTGAAAAACACACATACAATAAATATGAATACATATGTACAGTTGAAGACTATATAACAAAAAAATCACAATGACAGGAAAGAGAAATCCCCTTTTTAGTTGTTGGTCAGTATAGTCCAAGAGGCTGGGAGCCCTTAATTGCCTCCCAGAATTTGAAGGTGAGACCCTATTGCTGAAGACAGGACATACTCGGACACAGGAATTGGAGCAATCAAGCTGAGTATGATCAAATAATGCAGAACACAAAATGGGGGGATTGAAAGGGGTGGGAAGGGGAGGGGTTCAGAATATGATCAAAATGCATTGTATGAAATTCCGGTATCCAGAAAAAAATAAAAGGAAACATTATTGTTAGCACTTATATTTGTATCCTAGGGAGAAAAACAATCAGTGTTCCTACAAAGCCGTAAAGCCTAATAAACAACAATTACTGGTGCAGCAAACTATTGCTATTAGTGCAGTGGTGGCACATTTATCTTGGGGTAATCAACTGCTGTCTAATTGGGACTAAGACCCGTTCAATGGGAGGGAAGTTAAGTGTGGTACTGTAAACACAGCCAAACACACATGGCTGGAGAGTTCATAGGTCTTAGAGAAAAACTTTTTGTCACATTCCTAGACCACCATGATTTCTTCCTGTATTATAAGTATGTCTTTATATCTACAAACAACTGTACCTCTCACCACTCATCAAAGGAGCTCCTTTCTTCAACAGAAAGAGACTAACATAGAGTTCCACAACTGGTCAAATGCAGAGAATAATTGTCTGTGAGACACCTACCCATAAATGACACATGTTCAATGAAACCTCTACACATAGGATGAATTGCATCTTTCAACTCTCACCAGAGAGGATTCCTTATGCAGCAGATGGTGATTAACACGGAAACTCACCACTGGCCAATGTGCAGAGAACAAGAAGCTGCATAGTGCTTATCCCCAAATGGAGCACCCATATCAATCTTCTTTTTCCCTGGGCTCAGGGATCTTCACAGAAGAGAATTCGGTAAGATTGTAAGAGGCAGAGGGAGCAGGATGAGCACAAGGAAAGTTTCCCAGACAGCTGATCAGTTACACGTATGAACTCACAGCAATGATGACAGCATGTACAAAACCCATGCTAACTCAATCCAGACAAAAATTCCATCATAGACATGGGAAAGTGGGAAAGAAATTCCAACCCAGCCTACAGAACTTTTGGCAACTGATGGCTGCTGGGAGGGGGAGAGACAGTCTTACAGGGATGGGACATTTGATAAGTTGACCAGTATCCAGTAGATGGACCTACCTTAAGGGACATGTGGGGTCACAATTCAGACTCTAATGACTATATTATATTATTGGGTGGGCTTTAGGAAGCTGCAAATTGGGGAGCAGAAATAAATACCATCAATTATATTGCATGAAAGTCTCAAAAATTCACTATTTTTTTAAAATAATAAATTAAAAACTTGTTTCTTTTTCTTTTTCTTTTTCTTTTGGTCTTTTTGAGACAGGGTCTCCCTGTAGCTCCAGCTGCCTGGAACTCACTGTGTAGATCAGGCTGGCCTTGAACTCACAGAGATATGCCTGCCTCTGCCTCCCAAGTGCTGGGATTAAAGGCATGCACCATCATGCCTGGCGTAAAAAATATTTTTAAAGAACAGATAATAATGCAGAACATGAAATTGTAGAGGGGAGTCTGAAAGGGGAGGGATCTGAAAATGATCAAAATAAATTATTTGAAATTCTGGAATCAAGATTAAAAAAAAAGAAAAATAAATACTTCTGTTAGAAGTTACATTTGTATTCAGAGCTTAATTCAATCAATAAAGGCATTCAATTATAGTGCTAATTACTCTGTTGATTTCTTACCTTTTTCTTTCATGTTATTAATGAATTTAGCTATTATAATTTTTTGGTCTATTGTAAACTCAAGGAAAGTAATTAAATAGCTGCTTAGAGATTATTATGAAGGACATCAGCAACACTTCATCTGAACAGCATATATAATCTGAAAATTAATGAACTGTTTAAGATACATGTAAAGACAGTATGACCTTCTTACTTTTAAAAGTGCCACAAGCCATCAAAAGTATTAAGTAAGAAAAGAGAAAAGTGTATCACAAGTGTACTTGGACTGATAGATTGATGAAAATTCAATGGGGTTCTAACCTAGGAACAAGGAAAACTTCATGCATATCTGGAAGAATTTAGTAAACACCTCTGGAAAATCTCATGTCTCTTCAGTTTGCAGAATGAGAACCCCCAAAGAAGAGTGGAAAGTGTACTAGGCTAAGCTGACTGAGATAAGAAGCCCAGTGTGGGAAACCTTCCCCAAAACCTGATCCTCAGCTGAGCTCCGCCTTCAGTCTGTACTCCACTCTTTCTTAGTCCTTGAAGACCAAAGCTTCCTTTCCCTCTAAGTCTGCTATCTAGGTCCCCCCATTACTTGTTTTTGAGGACAAAATTTGATTCATTCAAGCATTACTTATTTTTTCTTTGGGTAATATCTTAGTTGTTCTTTAAATTTTTCTTCCTCTCACGGTGACACAAGGAAGGCAGCTCTCCTGCATCTCAGGAGACAGTTGCTACAGGGTTAATTTCTGATTTTGGCAATGCTTCCTACTACTACGGGCTTAGAAAAATAAATGACATACCCAGATCAAAAGTTGTAAATGGACACGGCCTGCCATCTGTATACATAGCAACTTAGTGAGATTGCTAAACAGAAAGCTCAGAAGGAGGATGGCTACAAGTCACCCAACCTGCTACAGCTGTTGAAACCCAGAATGCTAATCATTTCTTTATGTGATCACTTTATTGTCTGAGTCTATTCTCACTTTCAGAATTAAAATACATCTTCTTTTTCATTCATAAACAGGCATCCAGATATGCACACAGGGGAAACAAAACACACTGTAATTTATACTTTCATATGAAGGGAAAGGTCAGATTAAAGCAAAAAGCCAACATTTTGTTTTGCTAATAAATTCATATATTTCAACTGTATACTGAAGAATTTTTTACTCTTTCTACTAAGCTAGATATAAGCTGACTCTATTAGAGCTCAGTCATTTGATCCCTAAGTGATGATGTTGATATAAGGTATGTACAGATAAAGAGAAATAATGATGCAGGTAGGAAAAGAAAAATAATCCAGGGTATTTTTTGTTTAAATAGCTGTTATAAATGGTTTCAATATTTCCTTGAGTCAAGAAATCAGAAAAAATTATAATAGGAATATAAAATACAAATCTACAGTCTACTTCAAAATAAATGTCTATTCTACTTGAAAATTGGATGCATGCACACACAAAGGATATGGTATATATTTGTTGTTCAAATATTCTGTCCTAAGGAAAATAAAGTATCTGTTTTCAAAGCTGGTGAAAATAGCTAACATCATGGGATTTGCAAACAAAATTTAAGGGATTCCTAATATTGAGAGCACAATGTATGGAAAATCATAGTCTTCAACTTGGTAGTCCATGAAGATAATTTATCAATTTGCTTAAGAACATGGACTGTGGTGCTACCATACTGGGACTAAAACCCAGTACTACCATTCATTAACTATCTAAGTTAACCATAGTTAAATCACTTAACTATTCCATGCTATAATATTTTTACCAATAAGGTAAGTTAAATAACAACATCTATTTGAAAGGGTTTTAATTAAATTGGTAAGAATTAGCAGCACATCTGCTACACAGTTAACTATTAATACTGCTGTCATCACCATTATTGTGTATCAACATGATCATCACTAGTATTATGTCTGTGTGGAGGTGTACATGCATGTGGGGGGGCAGATACATATCTATATATCATATATACAAATATATGATATATCTATATATATCCAAATAGAAGAAGAATAAAAAGATGCAAGGACTGAAAGGTCAATGAATATATGGAATACAGTAAGCCATGGGCTTTAATTATTAAAAAAGTCACTGGGTATATATAGGAAAGTGTTTATGTGTATGCTCATACAGAAATTATCCTATTGGAATCCAGCAATACAGAAGACTCCCAGCAGTGCTTGAGCTCAGACCAGTAATTAATGATCAAAATGAAGGCCCTGAACTGTCAAAGAAAAGTTCAATGTATTTCATTTCTTGAGAACTACTGGAATTCAGCACTTACTAATGGCTGTATATGGAAACTGTTTCATAACCATTTAATAAATTATTATGAGCTACTTACTCAACACTATCACTTAACCTGCATTCACTATCTGAGAGTTTTTAATTCACCATTTAAGATCAGGAATCACTAAGTGAGGTGGAATGAAGCCTATAAGAGGTCACAAAGCCAGTGGCCAGTGGTGTGACATCCAGAAAGTGACTCTGGATGCATGTACCTTCAGTTTGTGCTTTTCATGTTTCTTGTGATTCTCAGAGCAAAATGTAAATATGTAAGTCTCAATTTTGTTGATCACTAACTCATACAAACTATTTTATTTATTTAATATTTTTAAATACATAATTTATTGAGAATTTCATACAGGCATATAAGGTGTTTTGATCAAATCCATGCCTACTTCCTCTGCTCCAACTCCTCTCATATCTCCCCATCACTTTTTTCTGATGACTTCATGTACCCATTCTTCTTCTTTGGTTTATTTATTCTTTTTATGGGGCTTTTGGCAACTCTAACATTCCCCCTTCTGAAGAGGTAACCCTAAAATCTTTTAAGGATTAGATAAAAGCTCCCAAATATTTTTGACATTTTTGGCCTTTGGAAGGGAGTAGGTTGCTAAGAGGCCCAAGGACATTGTGAGTTTTAGCCAAAAAACTGGCTACTTTTCTTTGGGGCCTTTTTACCCTAACTGCCTCCCGAATTCCTATCTCCTATTTTTATCACAACACCCTCTGAAGAGGTTACCCAAATTTCCAATAGGGCATGGGGACGCAGACTGCTCTGGCTTCTTCCATGTTGAACAGGGACTCAAGGTGAGGCAATTGGAGTAGCCCTTCAGTGGGTCTATGTAAAAGACTCCCAGATTGCATAACTCTTATCTCTAGAGGGAAAAGGAAGTCCTTGAATATTGAATAGGAGATGTGAGGGAGAAGTAAAGGCAAGAGTAATTAGCATTACAAGTTCTAGACAGGGAACTAGAAAAAGTCAGAACAGGGCAATTTTCAAATGTTCCTATAAGAATCCATTGGAATTTCTTGACAAAGGCTTCCAAAAGCATCCCTCTATTGGATTCCTTCTCATTTTTCTTTTGTTTTCCAAGGCTGGACTCTAGAGTGATGGATTCTGGATTTGCTTTCAGGTATTTTGATAGCTGTTGGAGAGGTTAGAATAGTGTCAGTTCCCTCTCAAAGGCTTCTAGATAAGGGGAGAAAACAAATTTATTCCTCATTTTAGAACAAAAGCTGGTTACAGTATTGGAGACCAAGATTTGAAGTCTTATCATCTGAGCAGCACTTTCTGGTTAGGAACAAAATCATCAATGAGAAATAATTGTCTAACTTTTTATATAGACTTAAGCCTAATATCTGGGAAGTGTAATCCCTTGAACTCTTAAAGAAATATACTGACTGTATTCTTTGGTTTTACTATCCTTTGGGGCATTTAAGACCATACAGTTGGCCCAAATAAATCAATTTATTTTTACACTTAAGGCCATTTGAGGATCTGTACCTCAGGGGTCACATGGGTGTGGAAGGAGCTCCTGGCTCTTCTTTTACCAGTTCCATCTATGTGAAGATAAGTCAAAAGTCCTCTCAACCCTGTCTGGCTTCACTTGGAAGCATGAATGAGATGTTTCCTAAGTTGACCCTCCTCCCTGTAGACTGGACAATGGTTCAGGTCCATCTCACAGGGTCTCCATGGCCTCCCTGAACAAGAGCACAGGTGACTCACCACATTTACCAGACATTTTGAGAGATGTCCCACAGTCCCCTGAAACTTAGTCGACCTTGGAGGGCAAAGGGCAAAAACTGTCCTTTAAATCCCTCTGACAACATTAGTATAGGCCTCACACTATGGCTGTTAAACATCCAATAAGATTAGTTCCACCAGTCTGGTACTTTTTTTGTTAACGTTTTATTTTTATTTTACGTGTATGTGTGTATTGCCTTCATGTAAGTAAATGCACCTGTGTCGTGCAATGACCGTAGAGGACAGAAGAGGCTATCAGATCCCCTGGAACTGGAGTTACAGACAATTGTTAGCTGCCATGTGGGTGCTGGGATTCAAACCCAGATCTTCTGCAAGAACAGTCAGTGTTCTTAACCACTAAGCCATTTCTCCAGCCCCAATCTGGTACTTTTACTTATCATGTGCTATGTATATAAGGCTTGGGTAAAAAAAAAAATATGCTCAGATAAACTTTGACTAGATATATATTTTGTTCCATAAAATAGTTGACTAAACTATGACCATAGACTTTTTAAATTGTGTATATTATTTTTGTCTCGTCCTTTATATATCATAACAAACCTAAACAACCCATTTATTAATAGTAGTTAATTCTTTCTCTTTTTCTTTTATTCTTTTGCTGTTGTTTTGGAGACAGGGTCTCCCTGTAGCCCCAGCTGACCTGGAACTCACTATGTAGACCAGGCTGGCCTCGATCCACC
>NW_008339519.1:1607663-1631567 GCF_000622305.1 Nannospalax galili
TTTTAAAGTAATTATGAGAAATAATAGCATTAATAAAGTCTTATAGCAGATGGATATTTTATTTGTTAATGCTATTGTCTCATAATTATTTAATATTTTTAATTTATTTAATATTTTATTTATCATTTTATTTCATGTGTATGAGTGTAAGTACATCCGTGTTGTGAAAAGCCTGCAGAGGTCAGAAGACAGTGCTGGATGCCCTGGAACTGGAGTTATGGATGGCTGTTAGCTGCCATGTGGGTGCTAGGAATTGAACCTGGGTCCTCTGCAAGAGCAGCCAGTGCTCTTAACCACTGAGCCATCTCTCCAGACCCATCAACTATTTTAGATATAAGGAAAATTACATGGAATTGAAAGCTCTTCATGCATTTAAAAACAACAAACAACAACAACAAAACAAACCGAAAAACCTTCAGTTCCTTTGTGACAAATATGAACTCTATTTTGATCCACTTTTCGCTGCAGGCACCCCACATGAAGCAGAGTTCACTAGGTCATCTTCCTTCACACTCTCTTTACTTTCTCTTGCCTTTTGATTACTAATCTCACAAACATCCCAGCAAGATAGAACCTTCAATCCAATAATTATTGATGCCACCAGAGAAAGGCTTGGAGGCACACACAAATGAAGAGGGCTCTTGGGGAATGCGAATCAGTTAAACTCACTCTTCCACTCTTCTCATGGTGAACAATTTATCACCCCCTTAACTGTGAGGCTATCTGGAACCCAAACCCTTGATATCCTGTTGGTCTTTTCTAGTAATTTTCCTCCTGGGCATCTTTCTTGTCATCATTGTTTAATCCCCCTTTTAAACATCTCCACAGTTACAGCAGACAAAATGCTACAATGAATGAGTCCGGAATTGCACACTTGCTTTTGAATATGTGTTGCTAGCACTTTGTAGGAGCTTCAGACACTACCCAGGTATAACTTCTTAGAGAAGCTTTAATGTCAGTCATACACAGAATGCGAATGTGAGTCCAGGATAAATGCATTGCCTCTCTGCACATCTCCTGTATGCTCAGAGCCGTAGTTTCCAAATTTCTTTCTTTTTCAATATTTTACTTATTACTTTTATTTTATGCGTATGAGTGTTATGCCTGCATGTAGATGAGTGCGCCCTTGAGTGCGCCCTCCATGTTGTGCAATGCCCGTGGAGGACAGAGGAGGCTGTCGGATCCCCTGGGACTGGAGTTATGGACAGTTGTTATCCGTAGTTTCCAAATTTCTTTTTTTTTTCAATATTTTACTTATTATTTTTATTTTATGCGTATGAGTGTTATTCCTGCATGTAGATGAGTGCGCCCTTGAGTGCGCCCTCCATGTTGTGCAATGCCCGTGGAGGACAGAGGAGGCTGTCGGATCCCCTAGAACTGGAGTTATAGATAGTTGTTAGCTGCCATGTGGGTGCTGGGATTTGAACCAGGTTTTCTGTAAGAACAGTGCTCTTACCCACTGAGCCATCTCTCCAGCTTCCAGTTTCCAAATTTCTAAAAATGTCACAGTATGTATAGCGATGGTGACAGAAGATATTGAGCCCTTATACTTTATTTAAATAAAAAGACAGCAGATACTGGAAAGTGAATTCAAATTAAAAGATCAAAGTTAGTAGATTTGATTTCCATTTCATTAATTTTGAAAGATGTCCAACAATTTTAGAGATATTTCATAGTCATTTTTATTTTTTTGGAAAGTATCTGTTCAGATCCCTAGGTTATTTTTATTTGTGCCACTTGTTTGCTTTTTCTTTGTTTTTAGTTCTTTTTCATATTCTGGATAGTAATCTTCTGTGTGATGAATAGCAAGTGGCTAGTGAAGATTTTCTCCCACTCTGTGGGCTTCCTCATCATTTGATTAGCTGTGTCCTTTGCTGTACAGAAGCTTTCTACTTTAATGAGGTTTCATTTGTCAATTGTTTAATTTTTGAATGACTGAAGTCCAACTTTGAAAGTCCTTAACTATACCTATATTTTTCAGGGTACTGCCTATGTTTTCATCTAATAGCTTTACCTTTTAAGGCTTTACATTGAGATTTTGATTCATTTGGTGTTGCTTTTGGTGCAAGGTGAGAAATACAGGTTTAGTTTAATTTTTCTGCACCTAGAGACCAAGTTTTCCCAGTACTATTTGTTGAAGGTGCTGTCTTTCCTCCATGTTTGTGTTACTGGCACCTTTGACAAATATCAGATGGCTGAAAATGCATTCACTCATGTTTAGGTCTTCTATTTTGTTCCATTCATCTACATATCTGTTTTTGTGTCAATACCATACTGCTTTTATGATTATAGCTTTGTAATATATTTTGAAATCTGGAATGGTAATCCCCCAGCACTGCTCTTTGCATTCGTAATTTCCTTTAGTACCCAGGCTACTTTGGGGTTCCATAGAAATTTTAGAATTTTTTTTTCTTCTAATTCTGTGAAGAATGACATAAATTGCTTTGGGTTAGAGCATGATTTTCAACATAGTGCTTCTATCAATCCATGAGCACCATCTCCTTGTGTTTTCCTCAATATCCTTCTTCAGAGATTTAAAGTTTTCCTTATAGAGATCTGTAATATCTCTGGTTAGGTTTATCCCTAGATATTTTATTTGAGGATATTGTAAATGGAAATATATCATTGAACTCTTTCTTTGATGGTTTGTTACTCATATATAGAAAGACTAGGGACATTTGTGAATTGATTTTATATCCCGTGACTTTGATGAACATGTTGATCATTTCTAGCAGTTTTCTGGTGGAATTTTTGGGATAATTTATGTATAATATCATCTCAAATAGGGATAATTTGACATTTTCCTTTCCAATTAGTACTCCTTTAATTTACTTCTTGTGTCTTAATGCTCTAGCTAGAGTTTGAAACACTATATTGAAAAGGAGTGGGGATAGTGGACATCCTTGTCTGGTTCCTGATTTTAATGGGAATGCTTCCAGTTTTTCTTCATTTAGAATGATGTTGGCTGTGGGTTTGTTGTATAAATCAGTAATTATGCTGCAAAATGGTCCATCCAGTCCAATTATCTCTAGAACTTTTATCATGATTACATCTTGGATTTTGTAAAGGACTTTTCTTCATCTATTGTGATGGTTATGTATTTTGTCTTTAAGTCCATTTATATCATTAATGTGTAACTGACATACATACATTGAACTATGCCTTCATTTCTGGAATAAAGCCAACATGATCATTGTGGATAATGTTTCTGATGTGTATTTGTATGTGGTTTGTAAGTATTTTGATGAGAATTTTTATATCTATGTTAGTTAGGGATATGGGCCTGGATTTCTCTATTTTGTTGTGTCTTTACCTGGTTTTGATATTACATTACTAAATTAGTTTCTTTTCTGTTGCTATATAGGAACACCATGACCAACATAAAAGAAGAGTGTATTTAGCTTACAGTTCCAAAGAGGCAAGAGTCAGTCCAAGATGCCTGGAGGAGGAGTGGAAGCTAAACACTCATTTCTTTAAGCAGGTACAGGAAGCAAAGCATGGAGTGACTCATGATCTGGCAAGGCTTAAGAACTCTCTAAGCCCTCCCCACTGGCATGCTTCCTCCATGATGGCCATACCTCCTAAGACCTCTCAAACAGCACCAACAACCGGAGAGAGAATGTTCAAATACTTGGGGGACATTCTCATTCAAACAACCATATTCCATTCCTTGGCCTCCATAGGCTCATGACCATATAAACTGCAAAATGCATTTAGTCTCTCCTTAAAACTCCCCATAATCTTTACCACTCTCAATACTATTCTAAAGTCCATAGTCCAAAGTCTCTTCTGAGATCCAGGGAAATCTCCTAACTGTAAGACCCTGTATAATCAGAAGATAATTACATAATCCCAAAATACAGTGGAACTGAATACAAATTCCCTTCCAAAAGGGAGGAATAGAGGCATACTGAGGAAATAGAACACTAAAACAAGACTGAAAACCAGCAGGGCATACACCAAATCCTGAAGCAGCACATCTGACTTCTGTAATTTTACTTTCAAAGGGTTCAGCCTCTACAGATGTGTTGAGTGATTACATCTCTCTCTTGGTCTGGTACCACTCAATCCCTGTATGTGGCTCTTCTTGGCAGATGTCTCATAGCTCTGCCATTATGAATGTCTTCTTGGTCTCTCCATTACTAATCAGGCTTCACCTTCACAGCTTCACACAATGGCCTAGCATAGCCTTCTTCATGCAGAAGTACCCCTGCTGTATACTGCCTGACCTCAGTGGTTCTCTGAAATCATGGAGGAAAAACTGATGACCCCTTTACTGTTGAATCTTTCATGCCTCTAAAGCCTGCATCAATAAATGACACTTCCAAGTTTGGCTGCAAGTTAGGGATGGACCCCATCTTGCTTCATCCACTTTAGAAGCTTTTCTCTTCAATGGTTTTCTAGTAGAAAATCCCTGCAGCATTTTCTTTTCTTAAATTGGAAATTTAGCTGGGTGTAGTCTTGCCCTGGAGGCACTCTCTCCATTGTTTGAGTGCAAATCTCTAGACCTCTCCTTAGTCACTTTAATCTCCCTATCAAAGGGATCCTCTCCTTCAGCACAAGCCTTGATTCCAACATTAATCTTCCTAGTCTCTTTTCATTCCAAACTGTACATTCTGTATTTCTTTCTGGCCATTTGCTCTTTTTCACTGTAGAGGTGCATAATATCCACCATTAATAGCCATGCTACAGTTCCTACATTAGGCTGTCTTGAAATATCCTCTGCCAGAGAAATTAGTCCATAGCTTTTCAACTTAGCCTCAGGCAAGTTTTTTGGCTGTAGGCAGACTCCAGCCAGACTCTGCCAAAATATCCCAAGTGCTGCTTAAGTCCTTATTTCCCTCTGGAACTACAGTGTTTTCAGCACTCCTGTCTTCCAGGCACCTACCTCTTGGCTATGGTCAGTCTTTTCTCCAATCCTTTGCATTGTTTTCAGTATTCTCTGTGGAGCTTGTTTGATGGTCATAAATTTTTCAGCCTATTTGTATCATAAAAGTATTTTCTTTCTCTTTCAAATATTATGATGGATAGCTTTTCTGGGTAAATTATTCTGGGTTGGCATCTATGATCATTTAGAACTTGGAATACTTTGCTTCTCTATTTTTTAGCATGTATAGTTTGTATTATAAATTTTCATGTAATTTGGATGGATTTTCCTTTATATATAACTTGCTTTTCTCTTGAAGCTTTTAGTAGTCCCTCTTTGTTCTATGCATTTAGTGTTCTTACTATGATATGCCATGGGAATTTTGTTCTGGTTCTGTTTATTTAGTATACTGCATGCTTCTTGTAATTTAATAGGTATGCCTTTCCTTAATTTAGGGAAGTTTTTTCTATAATTGTGCTCAACATCTAGTCAATGCAATTAACCTGAGATTCTTCTCCTTCTTTTATGCCTCTAATGCATATTTGGACATTTCATAATTTTGCAGATTTTGGGCATATTCCATTTTTTTTTCCTTTTTTATAAGCTTTCATGTGCTTTGCTTGAGTGGTCAAATTTTCCAACTTTATCTTGTAGTCTTGTTATTCTTTTTTTTCCATTTGATTCATTTTGTTGGAAAGGCTTTTTCCTGCTGTTTCCAAACTGACGTTTTCAATTCCATTTTTTAATTTCAGCTTGAGTTTTCTTCAATATTTCTTTCTTTCCTGATTTCACTTTTCATATTTTGAATTGTCCTTGTTATTTCATTCTGACATAGATTTTTATTTTGTTGAGCTACAGGTAAGAGTTTATTTCTATTTTCTTTGAGTTCTATGAGTTGTTTCTTTGTGTGTTTTAAATCCTTGAATTATTTCACTATGTTTAAGATTATTCTTTTAAGCTCTGTCTCCTGGTTTTCCTCTGAGTAGTTCCCATTATAGAGCATTTCTATAGCACTGATGGGATTCAGCAGCAGCATTTGCTAGGAATTTTTTATTGGTTGATTTGAAATTTTAGCCTGCCTTTGCTGAACTGAAGTTTTGTTCTGTTTTATGTTTGTTTGTTTTTCCTATTCTGTAGCTTGGTTGCTTTCTGATTGGGTATTAATAGTTAGTTGGTGTTGATTCAGGTTATTGGAGGGTTGGGATGGTTCTAGGCAGGCTAGTCAAAAGCTCTTCAGGAAAGTGAAGGGACCTAGGTTCAAGGAGCAGTAATGGGGACCAAATAGGTGGGTTCCAACTAGCTAAACACTGTAGATGTGATCCCTAGAACAGCTTGCAATGGACTGGTTACAACGCAGGGTGATAGTGAGAGAGTGGGAGGGATCTGACTAGCACTAACTTACCTGGCTAGTTAGGAGTTCTCCAGCCAGGCAAAGAATGTAGGCCCAAGGTGGAATATGGGGACACAGCAGGCAGGTAGTTTCTGGTTGACTAAGCAGAGTAGATATGAGCCCTGGAGCAGTGCAAAGGAGACTCATGAATCATGATATTAAATACCGTTACCAAAAAGGAGAAGCAACAAGCAATCCCTTTTCTATAGCATTCAGAATATGTGAAAGGCTAATAAAGATTTCAATACTAAGTCAAAATGGTTAGCAAAACTACTGTGAAACTGCTATTATGCATTTTTAATCTATTGACTTTTTAAAAACTGCCTATACACTTTCCAATAGGTTTAAAGTGTTGAAGATAGTAATGAATTTTTATCGTACCAATAAATCTTCAATAGTGATAAATAAAATGTCTCAAAATTTAATCCAATATAGATAAGATTGCCTCTATTAGAGAACTAATTGTGACATTATATTAAAATTGTTTAATATAAGTAATTAACTTCATCCATCAGAAATCAAAACTATTAATAAAATATGTTCTATCTAGGTAAAAAGGAAGGCAAAGATATAAAATTGCAAAGAATATGTGAGTGTTGTGGTTTGAATAAGAATGCCCCCCCCATAGGCTCCAATTATTTGGACATTTTGTCTTCAGTTGGTGGTATTGTTTTCGGAGGTCTTAGAATGTGTGGCCATGCTGGTGGAAGCATGCCACTGTGGGTGGGCTTAGAGAGTTCTTAAGCCTTGTCAGATCTCCAGTCCTGCTCTGCTTCCTGTGTCTGCTTGCAGATGTGAGAGCTTAGCTTCTGCTCCTACTCCAGCCACCTCTGCTGCCATGCCTCCTCACATGATGGACTCCTACTTCTTTGGAACTGTAAGCTAAATAAACCCTTCATTTTACAGGTTCCCTTGGTCATGGTGTTTCTATCACAGCAACAGGAACGTAGCTAATACACTAAGACAGTGAGGTTTGTTTAGAGGGCTCAAATATTATGGGACAATGATCAAGGGAAATGTAATTGCAATACACTATTCAAATTTCTATGAGACAATATTATTCACTTTGTGTTCACAGCTAAAGACAAAACAAATCATTGAGAGGCTGGAGAAATGGCTCAGCAGTTAAGAACACTGGCTGCTCTTACAGAGGACCAGGTTTGGTTCCCAGCAGCCACATGACAGCTAACAACAATCCATAACTCTAGTTCAGAGGATCCAACACTCTCTTCTGACCTCCACTGGCATTTCATGACATGGGTGTAGTTACATACATGCCAGCAATATACTCAACACATATAATAAAAATAATAAAATATTTTTTAAAAAATCATTGATGTCCAAGAGGATGTCATTTCTAAGTTGGAAGCCCAAAGAGGACTGCATAGTGAAAAAAAGGAGGGAGACTGTCTCAGGATAAGAGAATATGGCATGTGCAAAATCAAGAAGTTAGTGAGCCAGACTGGTCTCGGTGTAATCAAAACCATGAGAGCACTGACCACTGAAACTAATCACACCTCAGCTCTGGGCACTGTCTTACATCAGTTTCTTCCAAACCCTGGGTAGAGTCCTACCTATGGCTTCAAATGTCTATCTATATTAAATTAATAGTTTTTAAATGTTATCTGTATCAAAAAGCACAGCAGGACTGAGAGTAGTGCCTATGGAAAAAAAAGGATTACAATGTTGGCCATGGTGGACACCTGGGATGCTAGGTTTCAAGAATGACCTCACCCTCTGAAAATGATAAGTTACAGTCATTGTGATGAATATACTTGTATAAGAAAATTAGTTTCTGCGGAATTCCAAATTTTAGAAATTTTATTAGAGACTTCCTGATAGCCTCCAAATAAAATAGAACTTAGTAACTTTGCGTGTGTGTGTGTGTGTGTGTGTGTGTGTGTGTGTGTGTGTGTGTGTGTATCAATGCACAAAAGGGGGAACAGAGTTTGGGGAGTTTTCTGGAGTAGGGGAGAGGGTGTCTCCACCCATGTCTATGTATGTAGAGCCCAGAGAAGGACATTAGGTGTCTTTCTCTATCAAATTTCTTCATTATTCACTTGAGAGAGTCTCTCTCTCTCTCTCTCTCTCACTCTCTCTCGCTAGCACTCACTCTCTCTTGCTCTCTCTCACTCTCTCTCGCTCTCTCTCACTCTCTCTCTGTATTTTTGAAACAGGGTCTCCCTGTAGCCCCAGATGTCCTGGAGCTCACTATGTAGACCAGGTTGGCCTTGAACTCACAGAGATCCACCTGCCTCTGCCTCCCAAGTGCTGGGACTACAGGCATGAGCCACCATGCCTGGCGAGACAGAATCTCTTACTGAACCTGAGATTTGCTGTTTCAGTTAGACTGGCTATCCCCAAAGGTACAGAGATACTTCTGTCTCCACCACCACAGTACTGACCAACAGTGTTAAGAATTGGAACTCAAGTCCTCATGCTTGCACAGTGCTCTTAACTACTGAGCTATGTTCCCTGACTGACACCAAGTATATCAGTGAACTTTCTGGAGGGCACCATTTCCACATGATGTTCCATGAAGAATTCATGGAGCCATATCTTATGTGACTCTGCTCAGAGAGCTCTCAGGAGTTGGTCCCTGGCTCTGACTGGATCTTCCCTTTGCAGATGTTGCCTGGTATCTTTTCACCATGGGGAAATTATAAATGTGATGTTTAGAACTAAATGCTGAGTTATAAATTTCTAATATATTACCAGATCTAGGACCCTTAAACACCTCTATCACTGTATGTTTCAAAGACTGTTCAGAAGAATCATGGTTATATTTTGCTTTCCTTAATGAAGGACCCCTAACTGCCTGATCTTTTAACACCACAAATTCTAGATCCATTTCTGCTTAGTAGAAAAAAAATTATACGAGGGACACTGATAACTTGTAAAGTGTGCAACCAGGCATTTAACTGGAGAGATTAAACATCTTGGGAGCAATGGGAAAGTTTGAAATATATATCTAGTAGAAAATTGATAATATTTTTCTGTAAGTATGACTATATTATTCTAGTTATTAGCTTAAAGCTTAGGAACTCATATTAAAAAAAGGATAGACACTTCCCCATGAAATTAACTCTATGAGAGGTGCAAAGGCAGAGCAACATAAAGACTTTTGTGAGCTGTACAGGTAATGGTCAAACTTGTATACATAAAATTTACTTCATAAACTGTTAAAAAGAACCAGAGGCTAAAAAGTTCAGAGCCATTCATCTTTTTAATTAACCTTTTTTTAGCGACCTTGAAAATAAGTAGTAAGAGCAGAGACTTTAGTATCCAAGTGCTTTAGGTAATATTAATGACTTTAATTTGCAAAATATAGGCACTGAAATACCTATTGTGGAAAGGTTAAAGCCCAGATTCTCTAAAAGATTACTTAGTATGACTCCCAGTCAGGGAGGGAAATCTGTGGCTCTTTGAATATTACTCACCTAAAGCCACTCCAAGAAATAAAGTCATGGCTCAGCAAATTGTTTCTAGTATTAATTAGGTGAATTAAAAATTCTCCAATATACTTTATTAGAAGTTGTAAGTCATATATGATTCACTTGATTAATAAAGGAAGCTTAGCAATGTTTACTGAGGTTGGATCAAGAATCAGGATCTGTGCTCATTTAATTAAGGTTGTGGAGTTCTCTGGCTGTTTTCCCCTTTCCCTCTTTCAGGGCAAACTACTTATGCATAGTTGTAAGGAATGACGTTTGGTGACATCTAAGAGCTGAATTCTTAGGGACTACCTGGGCAAATGGAGCTGCTTTCCCTATGTTAACCCTCCATCCTGGGAGCCTGCTTCATTCACTGCTCCAGAAAAGGAGATAAAAAGCCCAACTTTCTTGTTACAAAGAGGGGAACCCAAGGTGTCATTCTAGTTCCAGAACTCCTTGTGAGATCAGCTAAATTTTTCTTGCAAGTTCATTGCTTCTTCTTCCTCATCTTCTCCCTATAGTCTCTCACAACTGATGTTTCCAAGTGAACTCAAAAATTAAGGGAACTCTGTAAGGCAACCTCCAATCAGATCTATTTCCTAGGGAAAATGACTAATAGAGTCAGTAAAGTGAACGAAAAAAAGATAAAGACATTGCTTTAGTTTTGTGGCTCCTTCCCTTCAGTTGGAGATCAAGGGAGAGCAAGAACCTACTTTCTGTGAAAGCACGGAATCAATAAAAAACAAAGAACGACAAGAAACAAGGTGTGCCACAGTAGCAGTAGCAACAGGGGTGCACAGGAGGAAGAAATAAATTGGTTGCTTGAAAAAAAGTTTCATGGAGTGGGTTTTGAAATACTTTAAAAAATCTAGAAATTACAAACATTTTTTTGTGTCTGTCCATCAGGCAAGAGGAACAGTGGGGACAAAGTAAATGGCCCAGAGGTCTCACATGTGCAGCAGATGGAGGGATAAAGATGTCCCTGTGGCCAAACATGGAAGCTTATGAATGTCAGGGGAAAATGACATTTTTAATGGGCAGCAGGAGTCTTTCACAGGTGTGTGAACGTAAGTGTGTTAGACTCAGATTGGGCTAAAGAACTGGACAAGGCAGGAAGCCCGACCTCGCAGAATGGCTCCTGAGCTTGATTCACTTTGAATCTATTCCAGGACTGCCTCTCAGGGTGGGAAACCAAGGCCTACTTGCCAATATGTCTTATTATATCCAATGCCAGCCAAGGGTAAGGCACGAGAAAAGACCCCATCCACATAAGTTGGCAATGTTTCTCTCAGTTTACATGCAGATCTATATTTATGGAACAGAAAGCAAGAGAGAAGTAAAAGGATCTCAGAGTAGGCTGGAAGTCAAACAATGTATAAAGGATAACACACACCCTGCAACTTGTAGTCAAAGGATAAACAAGGTCATAATGGAAGGAATAACTGTGACAGACTGAAAGCAATGAGGGCCTGAACATCATGCTCTAGACAAACATAGCTTCATTAGTTAATCTCAAATGTGTATGAAGTAGAACAAAGTCTCACAAGTTTCCTAACCAAAGAGAAGCTGCACACTGAGGCTCTTAAGTGAGAGAGTATGAAGACTTTTATCCACAAAGAAAAGACATATGCTGACAGTGTGTCTAAGGTAAATTGTAGGTACACACCACTCTATTATAATAAAACATTAAGTCAATGTTTCCTAAACTAAGCCTAAATGTCATCTTGTACCAAGAAATTGATAACATACAAACTGTAGAAAATGTCATAAATGACAGGACAATCATGGGTAGTCACATCTTACTCTGGCATGGAAACAGAAGTCAGTGTCCAGACAATCTGGAATTTGGTACAAGTTCCAGAAGGGGAAGGGTAATTCTGGGGTTGGCTGCTGAGTTGTGGCAAATATCGGTGATGCCCTGGGTTGAGGCAGGTGGAAGCTGCTAGCAGGACTCCAAGAGTAAAAATAGCAACATCACCTCTATTCATGGCCCTCATTCATTCACCTACACTGGAGCCATATCTCTGCAGGAAAGCTGGGACAGGACAAGCCACAAACTGAATTTGAAAAGTGCTACAGGTCACCTGTCTAATTAGATACCAGGGGTGCTTCTAAATTCCAGCCTGTATTCCTCCTGGACTTCACTGGACTCCACAACTGAAAATTCACACCCAATTATAAAAACAGAATGGGGGTGCTCTGCTAAATGACTTGAATCCAGGCTATTTTGCATGCCCTTCGTTGGAATAATGGCAATAGCTAGACTAACTGTCTAGTCGCTCCAAGTAAATGGCTCTAAGAGCTGGAACAGCTAGTGTGCCAAAATCTTGCTCAAAATCTCTTGAACTCTGGAGGATTTAGCTGACAATTTTAATGAAGATCTGTTCACAAGTGAGTACTTTGCTAGGATACTGCTTCATGGAAGTGAGCTGACCATGAACAATTTATAAAAGAAAATGTTAAAAGGCTGTAATAATTGACTGAATTTTTGTGTATTTCTTTATCATATTTAGACCAGCCTCCCCATCCACACCCCCTAGAGCCCCACCACCACTAGATTTTGTGCCTTGTTTCATATATGTTAAGGCCCATCAAATCAAGTTTGTCCCTTGGTGCAAGTTCATCCACTGGAGTCTACTCAGCATATCTATAGTTTCTCCCTTAAAGAAGATCAGCTCTATGTCACCCAGCAGTGATCAGCTGCCAATCAGGTTTGGGAACCTGTGTGATACAGATGAAATGCCAGAAGCAGTAAAGTTCAGACAAAAGATGTGGAGGTCAACTGTGTTTGCTGATCATTACTCATGATTCTGGAAATGATGGGAAAATATAACTGAGCTTGGTTTCAAAACAGATCACTGCCTGAATAGAATAAAAATTTGAAAAGAAATAAACGAATAGTTGAGTCTCTGTTGACAGGAAGTAAAATAATTTTGAGACATCACTGCCAGAACAAAATGAGATTGACCTACTAAAGATTGTAGTATCTAAGGCCAATGGGAAAAGATGCCTTGGGTTCAGGAATCTGCCATCTACCTGTTTTTTGTTGCTCAGAAGTCTCCTCCTTAGGAATAGCCTCCTCATTTTCTCCCCAGACTGCTAGGCATATTACTCCTCAGAAAACAATGGCTTAATTACGGTGGTTTCTTGACAAAGGTTTGTATACTTAAACCAAATTAAAGAGAGGGAAAGAAAGCACCTTTGTGAATCTGTAAAATATTATTTCATAGTGTCCATGTCCACCAACTAAGTACATTGCTCACTGCTCGAGCTTTGGCTCCACCTAAAGCAAGCGCAGATGGAGTGTGCATACACCTGGAACACATTAGTGAAAACTGATATACAAGCATCAAAGAGATGAAGAGAATGAACTGTCAACCTCATCTAAGAATCATTTGGAATAATTGACTCAGAGTTGCCTAAAATTTAGGTCTTTCATTAATGTGAAATGTTTCATATAATCTCCAATTCAGGGACTGTCATTTACTTAACACCTATTATGTTTCTAGGATGTCATCTTTCCTAACAGAGTGCTGTCACAGCATAGTTCATTTTTCTTCCGCCATCTTCATTTTGTTATAATATAATGATTATTTTTAGAATTGATCAAGACAACTTAGGACTAAGTCCTAGAGTTCCCATTTACCATGAAACTTAGCAAATCTTTATGTGCCTGTTTTCTATGGAGATTGAGAAAAATGGACCTATATTAAGATTGTATTATCAATTACATAAGAAATTACATGTAAAGCTTCAACAACAGTGTGGAGTATGCACTATTATTCTCTCTTCTCCACCTATATTTTATATTGTTCTTCACTATTACCTCTAGCGTACATATGCCAACCACAAAATTGGTGCCCAGGATTTTTTGCTAAGTACCTTTTCAAAAATAATTTAAAATACTTGCAAAATGGATGAACTTAATTTAATATACACACAGGTACCATAAGGCAGATATAGTTAATCTAGGATTACGATTGAGCACTTCAAGAACTTCAGCAAATCGGTTGTAGAACAGAGATCTGAAATCAAAAGAGACTGGTATCAATCACATAGATGCTTTCCCACTGCCCCATACAGAAATGAAGTATAACATAAGGCTTTGTTATTCAGAAGACAACCGCCTGAAAGGTTCACTGGGGAAAATCCCAACAAAGACAGTCCAGTACAAAGTGTTTACATGTTCTGTTTCATCTGACATATTCTTATTGTGATTTAGTAATTAGGCATCTCATCTTCAGACTTTTATTTCGAGCACTTGTTCTGTTGTCATAATGAGAACATACTAGAGAGGGGCAATGAGCATCATGGTCTCTCACGATGGAATGTGGTTCACAAAAGAGAAGAAAACCTTTGGAATAAAAATGAAAGGCAGGAATAAAGAACCGAATATAGACGGACTTAGGAGGGTGGTGTCCACAAGTAATGAGATCTCAATTTGCCCACATCAATTATTTTCTTAAGAGATGGTTGAGTATGAGAGAGATGTGATTAGAAAATAATGTTATCCATGCTGGGTCTGTTCGAGAAAGAATGCCCGGCTGTCACAGTAATGTCCCACTTGCTCTGTAGGCCTGCTTCAGACTCCAGAGAAAAGAACTTGGAAGAGACTGAAAGGAGCTGAGTAGTTGACAAGAAACCAGATTAGAAATCTAAGGAGCTACCTGCCATATGATGTTCATGCAAAATGTCTATTAAAAGATGCCTTTGTCATATTTCACACTTAGCCAAAGAGAAACTATTCTCTCCTGGTCCAAGAGCGCTGGTTTAGATTGACAAATAAAAGCATAGTGCATAAAAGACTGTCTCAAACTGGGGCCTTGAGGAACTTGCTGCTTTTAATGCACACAGAAAAGGTACAGTGCAGCAGAAATATGTTTTAAAGTTGCAACAATGTGTTCTTTGATGGCATCCTTACAATATGCTTAACACTAAAAGGATTATATGCTTTCATTCTTACTAAAGTGGTTATAGAAGAAAAGGAAGTCTATTCTAAATAACAAGCTTTTTACATATAAACACATATGGCCAAATCATATGTTATAATTTTATTTTTACAATTAAGCCCTGTTGTATCTAGTTAGTAAATTTATAATGATCTCAGGACCTGTTTATTGCAAAGAGTTCATTAGCATACTATTTATAAAGACTCAATTCTAATTTTAATGTGCATATGCATATATAAGCTATGAATCAAGATCCATAATTCTTTCCTAATAACTCTATAGTGCCTGCTGGCAGTGTACTCTAGGTAAGTACACTTTACTGATCTGCGAAAGCAATTAATTAGCTAAAGTTGTGCATGTACTTACGAGTGAAATTTAAAGACACAACCCAACAAAGAGGGAAGACATATCAATGATAGAGAGCACAAAATGGTGTCACACTTGATAACATGGCTCAGAAAATGAGGCAACAAACATAACACACACACACACACACATAAAATTGGAAAAATGTCATGATACACATTATAATAAATTTCTAGGGGCAGATTAAGTGGTCACACTCAGAAGCTTACTTCCCAAGGAGGAAAATATTTCATATTCCCAGGCACTGAGACTTGAAAATGAAAGTCTGAAAATGGGGTTGAGACAGAGTTTGAGTGACAGTCCTCACCTCTTCATATGCTATACTTCACAACTAGATACTTACACTGAGGACTTCAGATGTATATATACAAATATGAATTTATATCAATTATTGATGCATATATACACATTTATATTAATAAATCTAGGAGAATCATGCATGTTGTTTCAGTTATTCATGTTGAAAACAAGACTAAAAATGTGAAATTTTTCAGATGAATGAACACGTAACTACGTCTAACATTACTTCTGAATATACGCATATGCAGTGGAAGAGATAGTATATATCAGTCCATTTGTAATACTATAACAAAATACCTAAGTATTGGTAACTTATAAGCAAAAGAATTGTTCTATAGTTTTGAAGGCTGGGCAATGTAAAATCAAAGTACCTGACTTGATCTATTGTACTGAAGGCTTTCTTTCTGCATCCATAGGGTGGTAGGGAAAGGCAAAAAGTGTTAGGTGAAGAAGAACTGATATTCCTATAACAGGGGACTCTAGATAGGCTGTGTAGACCTCAGTGGGTAGATTTGCACTGGGGAACAACTGTGGATACTGACTTGACTTAGTGGGCTTTAACAGGGTTGACAAAGTATATGAGCTTCAGGGCAGGGGGTGGGGGGCGCTATGGGAAGGTGCCAGTGGGGATAGGGTATAATGATGGTTAAGATTGTTCGAGATGTTCTGAAATACACAAAATTCAATAAAAAAAATAAAATAAATAAAATTTATTTTTTTAAAAAAAGTGTTAAATAATGTCCTGCCATGGCAGGGAGCAGACGTGAAGGGAAAGAATGCCTTTATACCTAATTTACATAGACATTAATTACATTCATGAGAACTATACCATCAGGGTGAATCAATTTGTGAAGGCCTAAACTCTTCATATTATTACATTGTTATGTTTTAACATATGAATTTTAGGGACATATTTAAAACATTATGGAGTGAGCAATTAGGTTGAGATGAGAGGCTCTTCCAAACATGCCTGTAGCATTGAAGAAGGCTGGCTGTGATTTCACATCCCCAATAAGATGAAACTCACAGTAACTTCTCAGCTTGTTGCATGTGCACACATACGCATGCATTTCTGTGTGTGACTCCTTGACAGGAAGGAGTCAAAATTAAAGATTGAAGATAAGATTGAAGATAAGAGATAAGGAGTCAAAATTAAAGATTGAAATAATAGAAGAAAGGTAAGGAAATACTGTGCAGATCTTTACTTCTTTAAAAGTAATGACAATAGAATTGTGAGTAAAGGTATTCATGGCATGACAGAAAATAAAAACACATGAAAGGAGTCCTGGGTAAATTTTATGGTTTATTTTTTTGTTCTTTGAAAAAAAAAAAAACAAGTAAGTCAGGATCAGGCAGGAAAGAGCGTGAGCCTCCATATTAAAGCCTAGATACAGATCCGTAATGGTGATTGGGACAGAGTCGGTACTATGATCAGGCAGAGTCACGGGTCCAATACCAGGAAGGTCACTGTATAAAAACAGAAAGCAAGAGAGGAGTGAGGGTACAACAAGCCCAAAAAGCAGATAGATGATATGATTTGTTCCCCAGTGATAGGGCTCAGATCCTGGCGACCCCAGACCCAGAAACCATGAGGCTCCTGAGAGGAGCTGAGTCAACCAACGCCGGGCCACCTGCAAGTTAACAAAAGCAGCCCCGGGAAGTTAATGACCAATGTATTGTGATTAGCAGAGCATGCCCCGCAGGCTGGCACACAGGTTTCCCAAGCCCTTAGCTGCAATTAGTTCCCGGAACCCTGTAATTGTTGAAAAAACATGTTTTACAGTAGATGTTTTCCCAATATGCTTCTCCATGTACACACCCCACGCCCTCCATTGAGCAAGCAGCCCCCCCAAACAGTCCCAAACAGCATAAAATTATCCTCTTTTTCACATTCTTTCCCTTTAGAAGCTACCCCTCTGCAGCCACTAGGCCAGGGTTCTTCCGCACTCACTAGTTGAGGACCAGCCCCTCCAAACTCAATTAAACTCAGCTTTGCTAGTCTGTTTCCGTTAGAAGCGATCCGACCCCTGCCACCTTTTTATCTAACACCTAGGCCATTGACAACAGACCCAATTAATAAATGCTAAAACAATAATACTAAATAAACATTGGTGATTACTACTTGAGTGTTGCTCTTCTAAGCACTCAAATATAGTAGTTAATTGAATTTTATCTTCATAGAAACCTTGTACAATTGAAATTATTATAATTACTATTTTATAGATGAATAACAGGATGGTTATGAAATGTATGTGTTAAAATATATTTTTATTGTCAGGGATAAGAATGATTAAACTTTATTATAGTACTATATTCCATTTCAGTAAGTACATTAAACTATATATTATAGTTTTTCTCACTATTAGTTTCTTTTACTTCAGGAGAAAATATATACAAACTAGACAGACTGAACTTGATTTATTTCCTTTACCACAAGGAAAAGAGTAACAAACCAAAAAATGCTGAATACATGATTTGAATTTCTATTGTAATTATTTCAGCAACAAGCTAAAACAGGAATAGGAAAACCTAACATTTATTGAATAGTTATGGGTATGCTTTACACTGGGCAAATCTTCACATATGTTAATCTAGTCCCACATGAACCCCATGAGATAAGTAACTTAGAAAAAAATTATCATCGAATCAGTGGCAAGAAATAATATCTAAACAATAAAAAAACTATTATATGCCCCTAAAAGTTACAAAAGTAAAATGCTTTTCTGTCTAGAATCAGAGAAAAGTTAGGAATTGACACTGTTATTACAGCTTATTAATTGTGTGTCCTTTACAAGTTGTTTCTTGTTGCTAGTGTTCAATTTCTTCAAATTCAATTCTTTGGTTTCTTTTTGTATATGAAGACCTCAATTTGGAAAGTAAATTTATTAATTCATATAGAAATTCATAAGATTTCCTGGCATGGAAGAAGAATGCAGTGAGCATGATACTGATGATTAAAGTTTTGGAACATAAAATGGATTAATTACCAAAAACAAAAACTATAGAATGTCATTATCATTCATCCTCTACTGGATCGCAAGGAAATGCATTGCCTCAAGAAAATACATTAATTTTGGAGAATTACACATAGACACAAAGCTACTGTATATCAGTATTTTTATAGCAATAAAAGGCCCCATACTGGAGGGTTATATAGCAAAAAAAAAAAAAAAAGTTACTTTTCTTGTTAGAATGGTATGTAAATTCTATCAATTACCTCAAGCTCACACTTAAAATCATGCCTTAAAGATTATAATCAGATGTGTGGATGAAGTTCAAAAGTAGTGAGTACACTTGACAACTGTGTGGATGGCACTGTGGTTAATCTATACAACAGAAGGCAAACAGGCTGTTTAATACAGAGAGAAATGTAGAATATCATCTTAGTTGAAAAAGTGTGTAGAACATTTTTGCATGTTTATGTTTTGTGCTTATTTCTAATTAAATATCACTGTTACAGAAAATTGTTCTTTGAAGAGCATAGATACTGTCCTGAAGTTCTAATGGTGGCTTTATTTGGTTGGTATAAGCATGTCCATTTTTACTATCAAATATCCCAGCTTTTATACTGTTGATACTGAAAATGCAGACAAGGATACTTCCTCTGTGTGATGTTCTGCATCTTCTTGAGTTTAACCTCATTTCACTCATGTGATGGTGAATCTTCATTATCAAATTGACCGAATTTAAAATTTTATATGAGACACAACACTAGACTTATTTAATCTATTAGGCCATTTCCAGAGAAGATTCACTGAAGAGGAAAAATCCACTCTGAAGACAGATGGGGATAAGAATGGGGATAAGTGTGACATCCAGAAAAGCACTGGCTTCCCTCTCCTCTGTTTCCTAGTCAGTACCATCCAACAATCCACTCCTATCACTATGCCTTTTCTATCATAATAGACTACATTCATCTAAAGTATGATTCAAGTATGCCCTTCTTCCCTGAATGTGTCCCTCCCTCCTGCCCAGTTATTTGGTCACAGCAATCAGAAGAGTAACAAACAGAAAATTAATTCAGAACTAATACACTAACTTCATTGGTACCATAAATCAATATGGGTGGTTCACAGGCCTTAAGAAATTGGTGTGTAGGAGGAATGTTGAAGAGTTTGGTGCTATGAGCTAGAGATGCCTGAGTACTGTCAAAACCTAATGCATGTGAAATTCTTGAGGAAGTTGGTAAGTCCTAGAATACTGATAGATACTAATGAACTTTCCAAACGAGATCAAGGACTGCATTAAGAAAAGGTTGGGGAGACATTCATGATATATTCTGGCAAAAGATTGAGTTTTGTTTTACCCAGTTCCTGAAAATTTGAGTATGACTCAATTCAAAAGTAATGCTTTGAGAAGGAAATTTCAAGGTGCATGACATTCAAGCTGTGGAATGGTTATTGCTCACTGTATTTATTCAGGTTTATCATGAGACTTTAAAGCGGGGTGAAACATAAAATGTACAGTTAGGCAAAGAACGGAACATGAACATGTTAAAAATTACAGATAAGTATGGTGTACATAAAACAGAGGTAATTGTTAAAGAGATTAGCATCATTAAAGAAAATCCATGTACTATGCACGAGGACGATAGGAAATGTGTCCTTATGGCAAGATCCCAAGGCTCCAGCCTTTGAAAACACAAATTCATTTAAAAGGAAAGAGCCTAAATGGAGAATGTTACACAGAGTTTCTCTACTGGAAAATGGCTACCTAGAAAGTATTTCCCCAGTTCGGCCACTCATACAAACAGTTGTGTTCCAAGTGGGGAAGGCTACATACCACACTGTATCATCATCATCTATGTAGTGTTGGCTTTTTAGGCATGCAAGATGCAAGCATGAGGCCGTGATGCATGTCCCAATATTTCAGAAGGAGTCTGAATCTGGGTGATATCTGGCAGTATACAGTTCTTTGTGCTGAGATTCTGAGAGGTCACTATGTGAAGCTGTTAAGGTCAAGTCTACCTTGTATTATAGACTTTAGAATACTGAAGATTTCAGAAATATGAGACTTTCACAAATGAGAGTGTAGGTGCCAAATGAAACCAGTCCAAAAGAAAGGCCCACATGTACCACATGGAACAAAACTGTCAGTATGTGACAACTCAAGGCTGCTGGAGCTTAGAATATGCCACCAAGAACTGTAGATGCTGGACAGAGGTTTAAGATTTGGTGTTTGCTCTGCCAGGTTTCAGTTTTGTGTTGGTCCAACCTTTCTTTCTGATTCCTGCATTTTATCCTTTTTGAATGAGAATATTTATTCTCTGCCATTATATATTGTGTGATGCTTAGTATCATCAACTTGAAAGGACCTAGAATTACCTAGTAGACAATTGGGCATGCATATGTGGGATTCCCTAGATTTGGTTAACAGGAGCAGGAAGAACATCTTCACTGTGGGTGGCTTATCCCATGTCCTGTGTTCCTGGACTGAGGAAAAGGGAAAAAGCATGCTGAGTACTTCATTTATCACTCAGCTTCTTGACCATGAGTGTAATGTGACAAGATGCTTCCGGTGCCTGTGACCAACATTTTCCCACTTGGTGGATCTTACCCTTGAACTGTGAGACAAAATGAAATTATTCTTTCTTAAAATCCTTCTCATGGGTCTTTTGTACTGTAATGAGCAAAGTAACTAATAAGTATCAGAGGCAAGTAATTATTTTTTCTTTTTTTCTTTTTCAGAGGTTCACAGATAAGATATTGTTTGAATCTCAGTAGAGACTCTGCACTTAGAGTTTTGAAAAATGTTAGAATAACTAAGACTTTGAACCTTTCTAGAGATGGACATAATACATCTGGCATTATGAAATGAACATAAGTCTTTAGGGGCTGGGGTGGAATGTTATAATTTAAAGTGATGTCTTTCAGTGAGAGAGACATGTGATGATTAATCTTCACTCCAAAATTAAATGGTTTTAAAATCACCTAGGAGACAAAGTTCTGGGTGCACCAACCCAAGGGATAGGTGACCAGACTGACTAAACGGAGGATAAAAGCAAAAGCCAGATGAGTGCAGACATTGCCTACTCTGCTTCCTGGTCAATGCTCTAGGGTAGTCCACTATTGTAGCTATGCCTGCCTGTCAGAGTGAACTGCGTCCCCGTGAACTATGAGCTAAAATAAACTCTTCCTTGTGTAAGTTGTTTGTGTTCAAGTAAATAATCTAACCTTAATAATGCTAATTTAATAAAGAATATTCTGGCATGAATCGAAATAGCTGAAAACTTTCTGATTGGCTTTTTAAGGACCACTCCACAGGATGGAACCTACACCTGGCACTGTTATGGGGACCAAGAACCTGTGGCTATATAGGTCATAGACACTAAGGGAGAACCTACTACTACTATTCTGCTAATTGGATATAGTATTAAACTTACTCCTGATGACTTATCACTTTACTCATAGATTAGTGCATCTTTCAGCCCTCATCAGAGCAACTTCTTATAGTTGATGGAAATTAAGTTAGAAACAAACAATAGTCAACATGCAGGGAATAAGAGATTACAGAGCACTCAGCTTTAAATGGTACAAGTATACACCCCTCTCCCCAAGTCTCAAGAATTACTGCAGAAGAGGGGTGGAAATATTGTAAGCATCAGAGGCAGTGGATGATATCAACAAAATAGTGTTTCTTGTATACAACAAGGCAGTTACACATATGAACTCACACTAGTTGTGACACTGTTCACAAGACCTGTGCAAGCTCAAGCTAGACAAAGTTCCAGCATGGACAAGGGAAGTGGGTCAGAAGTCCCGGGGAACTATTGGCAATTGATAGCTTCTGGGATAGAGTCAGTTTTCTTTAAGGATATGACCACGGGAGGTCAACCACAACTCAGGGGATGGCCTTCCACCCAAGAATATTTGCATCACTAATTGTAATCAGTGCGTTTAGAAGGAAAAAAAGAGCCAGGTATGATGGTGCATACCTTCAAGCCCAGCAGTTGGAAGGCAGAGGCAGATGGATTGCTGTGAGTTTGAGGCCAGCGTGGAATGGTCCACAAAGTGAGGTCTAGGCCAGCTCAGTTGGAGCTACAGAGTAAGACACTATTTTGAATAAAAAGGTCAGGAAATAGGGGTGAATATGACCAAAATGCCTCATATAAATTTCTCAAAAATTTAATAAAAATGTTCTTTAAAAGAATATTTTCAGGGCTGGAAAGACAGTTCAGTGGTTTAGAATACTGGTTGTTCTTGCAGAAGACCCGGATTCAAATCCCAGCACCCACATGGTAGCTAACAGCTGTCTGTAACTCCAGTTCCAGAAGATCCAATGGCCTCTTCTGTCCTCCCTGGGCATTGAACGACATGGGTGCACTTACCTACTTGCAGGCAATACATACATAGACATAAAATAAAAATAATAAAATAAAAAAGAATATCTTTTAAAAAAGAATATTTGCTTCAAAGAGCTAGGATTAATGAAAGAAACCATTCCATCTCTCCAGTCAGTCTTTCTAAATTTTTCTTAACTAAATAAGTATTGCCTTTAAAGTTTTAGAAATTTCTTTTTCATTATGTATTTATGGAGCTGTTTCTGAGATTTTCATAACTTTCCAACTAAGGTTGCTAAGTACTGTGAATAAAATAAACAATTGGTAATGCTTGGGTAGAGTATATTTCCTATTATGGAAATAATCTGCTAAATATAATATTATTGAAACATGAGAAAATTAAAAGAATAGGGAAGAAATATTTAAACAATTCTCTAGTTGTTCCCCTGGGACACATCTTTCATGCCTTTTCATAAAAACATTAATAGTACAAGAAAGTTTGTCATTTACAATGCATCTCAATGAATGGAATCTCCTTTGCAGTATAACATGCGTCATTTAGTTTTTGAAAAAAAATAGGGGAAAGTTTTCAAAATTTTTGAGAAAGTTTTGAGACATACAATTCACAAAAAATAGCTATGAAGGTCAATGAAAGAAACTATGTAATAACAGTCTAAATTGTTTAGGGGCCAATCATTATAAACATCTATAAGAATGCCATTACCATTAAGATTATTTTCCCCTGTTTCTAACTCAGGTATGTTGTTGACTTCCTACTTGTCTTCAAGACACATGTTTTATTCAGACTTGTTTTTTCAGTACCTAAAATGTGTGGCAATTTTAAAGCAATCTTAGCCAATCAGAGAAATAAATATTTAAAGCAATTTCCTAAGTACTATATTATTTACTATCTCTCAAAGATTGTAGCTCTTTGATCAAATCACATGAATAGCTTATTTTCAACATGTTATACATGCTGAAAGCTTTTCCTGAAATGCATGTACTTAGAATAAGAGCCACATTTTCATTAATCATTATAGCTATGCTTTTTTTTCCAACCATTTTTCAGTATTGTACTATTTTTCCATTGCCTGGTGACACTTCCTTTTTAGTGGATGAATATTATCATGCCAGAGCATTTGACAACATCACCCAGGAGACAACCTGGAATTGTACAATTCCTAATTCTTCTGTTATTAAATTTCAGGTTTTTAAATCACTGCCTTGAAAATTTGTATAATTAAGCATTGAAGATGAAATTGATTTTGTTCTTTGCAAGTCTCCTAAACTAAACATACTGGATGAACACTTAAGCAAAT
>NW_008339519.1:1632202-1651610 GCF_000622305.1 Nannospalax galili
CAGTTCCACGGAATCCAACAGTCTCTTCTGGCCTCCACAGATATCGCATACATGTGGTGCTCTTATGTATAGATAAGCACAAAACAAGCGCATAAAAATAAGAATAAAAAAATTAAAAAGAAAAGATGTCCTTGTCTAATCCAGTATTATTCTAGTTTTTGAGTGTGGACGTTCCAGTGAAGCTGTAAATGGGGGGGGTGCCCACTCTTCTGTACATAAACCCGCACTCCGTGCTCTGTTAGCAAGCCCAATAAACTTGTTAGGATTTTCCAAATGGTGGTTTTGGAGAATTCTTGCCTCGGGTTGTCTTAAGGATGGTGGGAGAAGGCAACCAGATACCAAATCTTCTCATCAGCATTTTTTAGTACATCTAGGTTCAATGAAATGCTGATAAAAAGATACAGCCTCTGCTCACAAACAGTTAATATACTCATCTTAGAAATGCTTTTAGGCCAAGATTTTGAAAACAATTCACCATTTTTGAAGAAAAGAATACATTGTCAGGTGCTGTGTTCCTTTCTGTTCTACCATGGGTCTTCATGGTAAGACATGGTAAGACCCATGATGGGAAAAAGTAGCTTAGCTATTCAGAGAAACGAACAAGCAAAAGGCAAAATAAGAAATTGAGAACTACAAAGCATTCAAAGGGATATTCTTTGCCCAGCCAATTCACCCGAAAAGTGGCAAAGATTGAAATTTACAATGTTGCTAGTACAGAGATAAAGCAGAGAATGGTGATATAAATACTTAAACCTTCAACACAGAAGTGACAGCATATCAGGAGGCTGCTTTTCATACACTGGGCATTCAAATTGTAACAGGAAGGCTGATAGGCACCCGAGCTACTACAACAAGAAACAGAACATGCTATCATGAGTTCAAGTTCCAGGTCTCTGATACAGAGGCAGCTCTAAGGATATAATAGAATAATGGAATTCAGGATGATGCTAGGTGTATGGTTTAGTCAGGGTTAAGGGCTAGATTGGAAGTCTGGGATTACATTAACTTTTCCTGAGACGATGCAAACTAATGTTTAGTCACCTCAAGTAGGGTAACAAGGACAGATAGAAAAATTGGTTCCCTGCAAGTCTAGTTTGCTGAACCAAGGTGTTGACTTAGGGTTACTTACAGGAGTATGGATGGGGGTTGCTTGCAGAAGTGTGGGCAACTTACAGGCAGCTATAACCCTGAAGCTAAGTCTTTCTTCCTCAGAAACCTCATGGGGCTGGGGTCTTTTACGCCTAGTGCACTGGATGGCCTACATGTGGCTTCCTCACAGGTATTGACTCATGTGCCCCCCACCGGCAGCACGGAATGTTAGAGGGGCCAATCCTGAGTAATCACGACTGCTATAATTTCAAGATAGGAGTAGCCATGCAATGTCCAGAGTTCATTGTTCCACAACACTGTTAAATATTATTTTTTTTATACACAATATATTGAGGGTGATTTGACTTACAAGCCAGTGTCAAATATTCTCTTCTTATTTTTGTTGCCCTGTCTTACTAATATAATCCTCATTGACCCCTCAAATGTGTCCCAGATTAGAAAACGGTTTGTCAAACTTTTTCCATAAAGGGTTAGAGAGCAAGTATTTAGTAGACTTTGCAAGGCAGAAAGACTAAATTCCATCACTGTTTCAAGACAATTGCCAAACAACATGCAAATTAATTATAAATGTGTCCTCATTCCAATAAAACCTACTAGTGTATATTAATATTGAATTTCATATAATTCAAATATCACAACATACTGGTTCAAGGACTATAAAAACATGTAGCAGTACTTGAACCTTTTGCTTTTTCAAGCTGATATTCAGATGACAGAGGAGATGGTGCCTGAGTATTAACTGACAGTTGACAACGTCCCATGCAATCATTACAGGAATCCCACGCAGTACACCTAGTATTGGATGTGTTTTCAGTGAAGAGACCTAAGCATAGAGAGTCTATGGAACTCTTCTAGTGCCCAAAGCCAATAAATGGCAGAAAGTTGGTCTTGGCATTCACATTCTTAAGCTCATTGCTTAAGAGATCAGAAGAGGGCATTGGATCACCTGGAACTAGAGTTACAAGGTTGTTAGGTTGTTAGTGCCATGTGTGTTCTGGGAATCAAACCTGGATCCTCTGCAAGTGCAGCCAGTGCTCTTAACCACTGAACCATCTCTCCAGCTCCTCCCCCACCCAAAATATGCTTTCACTTTGGCCCTTCAGTGTCTTAGTTTATTTTTTTGAAACCTTGCATATTTTGAACTTCCCTTACTTTTTTCATCTCTCCCTCTTAATTTCATTTTAATTACCTTCATTTCCCACCATCTGTAAAAATTATATGCCTAGAGTTAGAAGAAAACAAAAATCTAAAAGACAGTGAACCAAAGTTCTTAACTTCTATGACCATTTAAAATTCTTACAAGTCTTTAAATACATTGAAGATGCCTATTTTCTGCAAATTCCATGAACGAAATCTGTTCTATCATTAACCATTCATTTTCTTTGTAGAAATGTTATTAATAACTTCCCTGTGTTCTTTTATCAATTAGTCTTATAACAGTTGTTTCCATTACAATGGTGATTCTGAGCAAATTCTCTACTAGTCCTTATTTTTACAACAAATAATGTCAAGTTATAAACTGGATAAGTAACTCCACATTCTTAAAATTATGATGCTCCTTTGTGATCACAGTTTCTTAAATAGGGAATTTTCCCACAGTATGTGGGTATATTCTATATTTCAACAACTCTCTTTACAAATGAAGTCTTGGAACACTGGTTGTTTATAAACTGGGACCTTTCGGCATATTCTATCACAATCCTTCACGGTATTAAAGCACTTGACAAGTGTTTATTTAACAGTGCCTGTCTATTTTGATAGCACAGATGGATAAGGAGAAAAAAAGAGGAAGGTATTTAATTCCAGGGATTCCTCCACTGTTGAAGCTTCTCACCAGCAATAAGGCATCAATAAAGTGCAAGCAGCTAATAAAAGTGAGCAAAATCCTTTGAATAAATTACTGTCCACATTGTTTGACTAAGTATCTTTTATTTATCAAAATATATACTTTTAATGGTAAAGAGGAAAAGATGGCATTTGATTGTTGATACACATTACCGTTTTCCACTTAACTGTTGTTAAATTCAAAACAAAATCAAGCTGCTGATTTAAGTTACTCATTCCATACTAATTTCTGAAAATGTTAGAATGGCATTAAAATCAAGGACGAATCTGAGGAGAAGCCCAGTTTTGTGGGAAGAAAGAGAACATGCTGTTTGGCTGCTAAAACCTTGCAGATTTATCAACATCGGGCACACCAGGGAAAGACAGAGCAAGAGTTTATGAGCTCTCTGAAAGAATTGATTTTTACAAGTCTCTGATTTAGCTAGAAGGGGTGCCTATATATTTAGTTAGCAAAAGGGTTAATGGATTCAACCTTTTGAAAAATGCACTTCTTTACACCCATCTAGCATGATGGATAGTTAACCAAATGCACACAGGTAAACTTAAGTGAAAACAAATTAATTGAAGGTATAGAGCTTATTGTTTATTTTTTTCTTGATAGATGGATCTCATTATTTTCCTTAGGCAGACAAAGCCATAACAGTTTCAAGAGAAAGGAGAAGTGACAGCTCCAGGAAACTGCTTACAGATAGACAGCCAGCAGGCTAAAATATTACTTGTGTCCACCTCATCAATAAGCTGGCTCCACAAAGAGTGGCAATTATTCTTTTCCTGCTTGTGCTGCCATTTGAGAGGCATAAAGATGATTATTGATAAGGGGATATGTAGAACAAAATACACACGGTAACACAAACTCATTTACTATGGCAAATATGTATCAGGGAACACTATTGCCTTTCATGCCATTATTTAAAGTGGCAACATGCACCCATCAATGTCTCAGAGGATTATGTTGATAACTGTGTTTTGTTACAATCCTATTAATTATTAAGGATGCACATTTATTATTCACCTGCACTTAGTCTGTATTATGCACTGCAAAGAAGGGAGACAGGACCGAGTTGATGGTATATGTTCTCAATTTCACACGCATCTGAATATCCTAGGAACTGACCTTTATATCCTTTCACTTCTACCTGTGCCAATGAGCTTTTTAAACTTTTTATTGAATTTTTGCAAGTTCCATACAATATATTTTGATCATCTCTTGACTTCATCCACTATATGTACCCAATTACCCCCCCCAACACACACAGAGGATTTATGTACTTTGCCATTGATACTGAGTCTTATCAGGTCAAATTTTTGTCCACAAATGCTCCTTGGTGTGGGTCCATCCACTGGAGCCTGGCTCACATATCTAGCATCAAATCCTTAAAGAAAACTGACTCTCCATCTTTCAGAAGCTATGGGTTTGTGCCAACGATCTTTAAGATATTTTTGTAGTGATAATACTAAAATGAATGAATGAAAATGAAAATTTATAAAAACAAAGCTGGCAATATTTGATAAGAGTCAAGGAAAAAGATAGATGGCTCTTAATTTTAAAATGAAGAAAATTTGTAGTACCAATTACTGTGCAATATTACAAAAAAAAAAGCTCTCACAATTAAAGGCATTACAAAATAAGTGACAGTTTCCAGGCGTCAACATAACACTAAATTGATTTCAATGGCCTCATTACTTTTATTACTTTTCATTGCTCAGCCAAATATATGGCAACGTTCTGTTTAGGCATAGGGTTTGGCCTGGTACTTGTAGTAATGGGAGCAATGGATCAGCTCACCTGGAATGAAGAAAGCATGGCAAGTGCTGTATTTAAGCAGCCATCCTACTTTCTACATATAGAAGGTGCTGACCAGGAAAAGTGTTAAAGTGAATCACAAAATCAACCAGAATAGTCACATCTTGGCAGATAAGATCATGTAGTTTGAAATATTTGAGCCTAGTCTCAATATCTTTCCTTGGGAATACCCTATCCCTTGGCATTTATCTTGTAAAATCAGTGAAGATGATACACATTTTTGTTAATTTCAACAAATGGCAGACTGGTTACATGATCTTTGAACAGCAGTCTAAATGAGAGAATATGCTCCACATTCTGCTGAAATGTTCTCCTGGGCCCAAACATCACAATGATTAACTGTACTATGTGATTTCAGGGATGTACAATTATCCAATAAGCAAGGATTCCACCCAGAGCTGTAACAACTTAACTAAGGGGTCCCTTGTTCCCAGTTTTCCTAAATATCTTCTCTCTGTGGACAAAAGAGAGGAGTTCACTTAAAGGTGAGCTGACTTGCTGATTTAAAAACAAAAACAAAACAAAAAAACCCCTGCAATGGATAATTACAAAAAATAAAGAACTAACACCCTTCATGCAATTCTTAGATGATATGATCAACTTAAAACATAATCATGTAAAACTAATAGATTTCAGTTTATGATAAAAATATTAAAGACTGGCATGGCAAACTACCTCTATTGGTGCAGTAGTAGCACTGTTACTTTGGGGGCAATTGACAGCTATCTGATTAGATTTAAAGTTCTCTCAATGGGAGTGAACTCATGGGTGGCACTGTAAACTCAGCCAAGTACACAGGTGAGGACTTAGATCCTAGAGAAAACCCTGTGCCTTTCTCATCTCTAGACAAATGAAATTTCTTACCATATGCTAAATATGGATTGTTATATTTACAGACAACTATACCATACACCACTCATCAAAGAAGTTTCTTTCTGCAACACATGGAGGCTACAGCAGAATTCCACAACTGGTCAGCCACAGAGAATACACGTCTGAGAGATGCCCAATCCTAGGTGACACATCTACAGTTGAACCTCTACAACTAAGGCTCATGGAACTTAGCAGAATGAGAAGTAGAGAGAAAACCAATGCATCCCTCAACTCTCACCAGTAGAGCTTCCTTATACAACAGAGTGTGATGCACTCTGGCCACAATTGGCCAAGTTTTAAATAACAAGATATTGCATAGTGTGTATCCATTGCAGAAGAGGTGGTGGAAATATTGTAAGAGCCAAGGCTGGTCCATGAACATGGGGAAGCGGAGAGGGGCTATCAGGCTACTAGAAGCTTGCACATGTGAACTTGTGGCAATGGTGACATTGAGCACAGGACCCTTGCCAACTCAATTAAACAAGGGACCAGAGGGGAGAAAAGAAATGGGTTGTAGGCCAGCCCTAGACTGAGAATTATTGGAGACTGATAGCTACTGGGTGAGGGAGAGCATACCTTACATACAATCTCTAGATGGGCTAACTAGACTCCAGTGGAAAAATTTACACTGAAGGACATCTGTTTGACTGTATAGGACTTAGCATGTATGGCAGAATACATGAGGTCTGGTGGGGGAATTGGGGGGTTGGATGGGGGAAGGGGGTCCAAATTTGGTTAAGAACTGTTGTATGAAATGTACAAAAACTCAATAAATTTTTTTAAAAAAAGAATTGTGGTATCTTCGAGCTGGCAGAATCCATTATACACATTTGTAAAATTGTCAAGTAAAATTAATCAACAAAAAAGAAAGAAAAAGATTGTGATTTATTTTACTTATTTTTTAATGACAGCAGCACAAATTTCTTCACGACAGCACAAATAAAGTAGCATTTGGAGGAATTACACACCATTATAAGCATAAAATTCTAGCTCTTTGTCTGACTGATCTTTAAGACTTTGGCTTGTGTCATTCTGGTTACTAACAGGAGTTTTAAAAGATGATGATGAAAGTAATTATCCTAACAGTGTGGGTACATAAACTTAGCCTTAATGTTTCTGATTCAAATGCTTTTTGATATGTGTAGATCTGTAAGTATTCAATCAAATATAAGTTGCCTTTAGTTATACAATATTTTAATTTGCTAAAATAAAGACTATTTCTTCATCTTCAATTCCATTGTCTGAAGCCAGTTACATAATGCATATTTAATGACTCTTTAAGCCTCTTTATTTTGCTCTTGTGTTTACATATGGAAAATGAATATATTCATGACTTGTTTGTGTGCTTTGTCTGCATGTATGACTTATGTATATCTAGGAAACTACTGAGTTTAGCAAAATCTTAAGAAAGTTGCCATGTTTAGTAAAAATTGCCCCTATACAACCATGCATGCTAATAAATGATGGATGGCAATGATGCTATTTTAACCCTCACATCTCACTTACCATGTGAAGGGTGGAACACAGTGATGGATACTACTGAATGGATCAAGTAAGGCACAGGTTACTCAGTGTATTTTTTTTCCTTTATGAAATTTTATTTAGTTTTCTCCTTTGGAACACTGTGTTATTTATAAGCTTCATTTTCTTACAGTCATTATCTAAATAGAAAAATAATCATATAAAAATTAAACTATAAGGGATGGAGAGATGGCTCAGCAGTTAAGAACACTAGCTGTTCTTGCAGAAGACCTGGGTTTGAATCTCAGCATCCACAGGGCAGCTAACAACTGTACATAACTCCAGTTCCAGGGGATCCAATAGCCTCTTCTGTCCTCCATGGGCATTGCACGACATGGGTGCACTTACCTACATGCAAGCAATACATGCATCCACATAAAATAAAAATAATAAATAAAATAATAAAAATTAAACTAAACAAAAACAAATTATCCTTTATTTATATAAAATATACTTTAAAAAAGACATTTGAAAATACATTAGAAAAATAAAAACTAGATTTTCATCAAGTATAGACTGTAAACTTGATAGTCACCTCACAGAACCTCACTGTTTTACCTGTAAAAGGCATGAATCTGACATCTTCGTCACACATTTATTTGTGCTTCATGTTAAGTATCTTCAAGATAGCATAGTGTAATACAATAATTTTTCTATGAATCAACGAATTTTAGAATGCATCATTGGAGACTATTTGAATCAGCACTATCCCAAAGGTAGTCAAAACACATTGGAAAGACTTTCTCAGGAAAAAATAGGTTTGACCAATACTATCAAGAAGAGGTTACTGGAACTGAAGAGATAAGTATGAACCAACTCCATAGATTCATAGAACCACATTCTTGTTCATTCTAATTTATTCAGGGAGGAGTTACAGCCTATAATTTTATATTACAATTAGCACTCAACTGGAATTAGAAAATTGGGGTCCCCACATTATTCCCATGCTCCTTATTAGTTGTTTATTAACAGAAAATCAGATTATTATTCTGATCTCATATCTCAGATTCATATGGATAGGCACCACCATGCCCAGTTTAGATTCTTCATCTTTAGAATAAACATCATCTGTACTTACCTCATGGAATTGCTTTTATGATTAATTTTGTAAAATCGAGTGTACAATATATATAACATTCAAAGAGTTATAAAAACCAAAAGATTACTAACATCTATTCCCTACTATTCACCTCTCTTGGGCTCTTTCCTACCCTTTACCTCCATGGTTCCTTTCCACTTTCCAAGAAGCTTCTTTTTGTAACAGGTGAAGACTATTATAGAGTTCCATAACTGTTCACACTTAGGGAATAAGTGTTTGAGAGATGTCCAGCCCTAAGTAACATATATAAAATGAAACTTCTACATCTAAGGCTCATGCAATAAAGCAGAACAGGGGTTACAGAGAATGCTAATGCATCTTTCAACTCTCACCAGTGAAGCTTCCTCATGATACAGAGTGTAATGCACACAGAAGGGAACAAATGACCAGGGCATAGAAAATAGGGGACTGCAGTGTGTGTGTTCCTGGATAGAACTCCTATATTAAACCTCACCCCTCCCCCATGGTTCAGGAACCATTGTGGAAGACAGGGCACAAGCCGGGAAGAGCCAGTGTTGGTGCATGAACATAAGGAAACAGAGTCTTCCAGGCCTCTAGGAGGGAACTTGTTCCCATGAACTTGCAGCAATGGTGTCATCATGCACAAGACCCATTCAAACTCAGATAAAAAACCCAGCTTAGAACTGGGAAAATGGGCAGCAGTCCCCATCTTTAGCTGAACTTTGGGCAGTTGATTACTGTTGGGTAAAGGAGAGTTGATCTTCATGAAGAGAGAGACTATAGAGAGGCTGACTAGACCCCAGTGGATGAACTTGCACTGAGACATCTGGGTACACAAAATTAACTTGATAAGCCTTAACATATATGATAGAATGCATGAAATCTTGGAGGACATGGTATTTGTGGATGAGGGAGGGTGTATAAAGATGATAATGTTTGATATGAAATGCAAAAATTTCAATAAAAATATACATTGATGACAAAAAGATTACTAACATTTGCATATTCAAAGTATAGCTTAGAAAGGGATGGAATAATACCTCCCACTCACGATCTGCTTTCTTCAAGCTCCTAAGCAGTTAGAAGTCACGTGTAATGATTTCCATGTATCATTTTTGATAGCTTTGCTTACCTTATTTAAATCATCATTTCTACCTTCCCCATACCTATAAGAAGACAAATTCTATAACCTTTACCTCTTTTTCTTTTCATACCTAACCACTTACCCAATGACTCAAGGAGAGCTAAGACAAAGTAAATTTGCTCACTGCCCCTTAAATGAACTTAACCAATCAAATCAACTCATCTTGGTCCTTTCATGTCATATGGTTTTTAATCTTGGTACCAGTAAATTCTTAGTTTCTTTCCAAGACATCTAGTGAAAGAAAGATGATTTTCTTATTAAAGAATAAATAACCATTTTTAACATATAATTCTGTTTCTCAGTGGCATTTGTGAGTCATGATTAATAAAAATAATTGTACCTTTAAACTCTCACATTGAAGTCAGCAGTAATCATTTTGACATGATGTTTCAATCCTTTTCTCTAAAAAGTGCTAAGCACCTGGGAGACACTTTCTAATTAGTTCTAATGTATGAATAGAGGTTCTGAGTGGGTGTTTAGGAAGACAAAAATGTCTATAAAGTTCACCATGACAATCATTAAAATATTATCTGTTCAAATTCATGTACAAAACAGAAGCCTTTAGCCACAGGAATTCATTTAAAATATATTAAATAGCTTACAAAATAAAATGAATTTCTATTCACATCTACTATATGCTATACACTTGACCCATTAAAACAGATCCCTATAGAGGTACAGCCTTCATATTTAATCCAGTTTGGTTCCCATGCACTTCTCTATCTCATTAAAAAGTAAAAGACAAAAGAGACAAAAGAATAAGAATTTAAATACTTTACTTTTAAAATTAGTGAATGAATTTAATTTCTTTTTTCTATAAATTCCACTTATTTATTTCTTGTGTGCATTTGGGGGTGGTCACTTGCATGCCATGATGCATCTGTGGTAGACAGAGGACAACTTGCATGAGTTGGTTCTTTCTACCACATGGGTCCCAGGGTTGGAACTCAGATGACCATGTTTGGCAGCAAGTGCCTCACCCACTGAGACATTTCCCTGGTTCATAAAACTAAACTTCTTTGTTATGAGGGCCAGGGTATAAATTGGCCATGTTTTTAGCTTAAACACATAGACTGGGGAAATTTAGGACATAGAACACAAATTGAAATTTATTTGCAAATCTTTTTGTATTGTAGTTTTCTAAAGTAACCTCATGGACCTTGCTGGCTAAGCTAAAGGGCTTGTTTAGCCACCTTTCTTGGTAATGTAGAAAGCTCTTTAAGACTTGGGAACAGCAATGCATTTTATACTACTAGAGGTATAATCTTCCACCTTCTGTTCAATATCACTCTGAAATTTTATATACCCCATTTCTTCAATAGCCACATCTCGCTCAGGACCCTGGTTGGTCAGTCAAATCCCCTCAGTAGAGCTTCCATTAACAAAGCACTACCTTCATTTCATCTGTGGCTAGAATCATCACCTGTAGAATGTTGCCTCCATGTATGAGGTCCCCACAGAACTAAAGTCTCATATAATCAAAATGATATTTCACTATCCACTTCCCTCTTAGCACATGTTCAGCACAGAGTAAAATTCATTCCAGCTGTGTGAAGAGTCCATATGCTGACTTTGCTTTCTGATGGGGTTCCAGAGCATCTATTGCATGGTGGAGAAATTTCCATATAAGTATTTAGGTGAGCAGGCATAAAGTTACAGTTTCCTTAACCATTTTGTTTTTTTTTCACCTACTGTTAGAGAACATTCCAGGTCACATGCAAACAAGCATAGGATTTAGCAGAACAATGAAAAAAGTTTTCCACACAATGTGAAAAGACAATATTGGAATTTCTACCACTATAAAAAGACAGAGAATTCACTTCTAATTACATGTGTGTCTAAATATATTCTTATATGTGTGTTGGAGAGCAAGATGCTTACCCTAGCAAAGCAGTGGAGGCCAGAGTTTGACACCAGGATCTTCCTCTAGTAGTCTCCATATTTTTGAGATAGGCCTCTCACTGAACCTGATGCTCACTGTTTTGAGTACTGAATGGTCATCAAGCCCCTGGGATCTGCTCTGTCTATAAGGCCCTAGTGCTGGCATTACAGACACATACCATTCTACTTGGTATTTTATGTGAGTGGCGGGGACCTCAGCATCATGTTTATGTAGAAGCACTTTACCTACTGAGACATCTCCTCAGCTCTATCTCCAAATATTCCAGTGCTAGGAGAACTTAGAAACAATATTGATTATAATTTATTTTAAGAATTGTTTCTTCTTATAAATAAAAGAACTAGGCCAAAAGCAGAATGTTTTGATACATGTTTCTGGCATCTGGAACATTTAATAAATTCATACCATAAACAATGTCAAATTTATTATTAAATATTCCAGCTTTTAATGATCAATAAAGTCTAGAATACAGACTTACAGTGATTGAAACCTGCACTTAGGAAAATTACTGAACAGCATTAAGTAATTTGCCGTGTCTCTCTAAATACATTCCTTTTTCCTTTGTTTGCTTTCCTGTTGACAACTGAACTTTATAATAATTCTTTGATTCAAGATGGAAATTGCTTTCAATCAACTGATAAGCAGCATCACTGAGATTCAAAAATATCCTCAAAACTGAGAGGCCAGAAGATATTTTAGTCTGTTGCACATTTTCAAAATGACTGACAGTCTTGTGTAGACACTAGCTCAAAGAGTTTGAAGAAAAGATTCATTAGTGAGAAAAGAATGTTACTCATTCTGTCTAAACAGTAGTCATGGCAGAAAATTCTTCCTGAAACACATCTTTCTCATTCTGTTTTCATGCTATAAAGAAGCCTGCCTACCCATGTGCATAGCAAGTCATTGGCCTCCAACACTCTTGCCTCTCTTCTCAGTGCATTCACAGGACCACGTCAGTCACCCAAATAGGTGCTCTGCCCTCTATGTGACAATTACCTTCGGTGCTATGACTCTAACTCTGATTACTTTCCATTCCCTGTGTAATTTAATTAGAGTAGTTTTCCCAAATAAATCTATCATGTTTGGTCATTCAAAATTTTTCATTCGATATTTTATACAACCAAACTCCATATTATGTCACAGAGAACTTTAAAATTTATCTTCAGACTTTTTTCGATGCAACTACTGCATCTCCATTGTTCCGAGTATTTGAACTGCTTCACTTGCTGTGAATCAAGGGCTGCTTTTGTCTTCCTGTTCTTCTGCTACTTTTCCCTGCTGACACACTTCTTTCTCACCCCTTCTAATGTCACCACACATTCAGCCCATTTCCTTTCAAGGAGTGACTCTCTCCTACAGTTTCATCATGATGGAATCAGTGACTTGAATAGCCAGTGCTTCTTTGGTATTTCTTTGGCAATACACCAGGCTCTCTCTCTGACTGAAATATTTTCATTCATCACACATCCTACCTCAGGCTCTTTCCCCTTCTTTCCCCCTTCAATTTTTATTTTTCTGCCTCTGAGAAGACACATCTTCAACTATGTTCTTTCTTCCCTTTCCTACTATATACTTTTCACATTGTTTCTACCCCTCAATGAATTTTAAAGTGCCATGAACAAAAATGTCTTAAAGTTGTGTGAAGAGAGTGGACTGATTACAATTCAAATTACATGTAAAGAGTGATGATAGGATCATTCCATTTCTTACCCCAAACTCCAGTCACTGTCAATTGGACCATGATTTTCTCTTTATACAGTAGTATGAATGAGCATTCTAATGTACTTCCTGGATTTAGAAATCTTATGCTTTCACAAGCAGAATAGTCATATTTCTGTGAGATTCTATTCTTCAGCATCAGAAATGCATGTAAGCCCAGCCTGAATATGTCTCGTGTCTTTTCTGAACCTTCTTTGTATACATTCATGCTTCATGTCTTTGTCTACCTACTGTTATGTAACATTGTGTTCTTCACAACTAAATGAGTATTTATTACTGTTTTTGAAAACTTAAGGTAGTAGTGGCTATCATCTATCTATCTATCTATCTATCTATCTATCTATCTATCATTTATCTATCTATCTATCTATCTATCTATCATCTATCTATGTGCATATTTACTGATCTTTTTTCTTCAAGTTAATAGTAAATTATTTATTTATAATATTTCTAAATTGTCCAATTTTTCATATCTATATCAATCAATGGAAATGGTTTCTCTATAAAACTTACTTCAAGCATCTCATATAAATTGATAGTTTAACAAGAAATAAATTAGGATCTGATGATGGAACACTGGTACAGTTCATGCTTAGCATATGCAAGCACACTGAGTTTGATTCCTAACACTGGACAGAAGAGGAGGAGGAGGAAGAAGAGGAGAAGGAGGGGGAGGAGGAGAGGGATATAGGAAGAAGAAATCAGAAAGACAAAAATTGCTAAGCATTATCTAAATGTTTTTGATTGTTACTAGGTTTCCAAAAGCATATAGAACCTTGGTGATATTATGAAGTGCATGTTAACACTGAAATGCATGCGCATGGTAGAAATGATGGGGTATCAAAAGTTTATTCATTAAGATTTTTCACGTGTGCTTGATGCTGGTCTTTGAATCCAGGACCCCATACATGCTTAGAACATATTCTACTATGAACTACATTGAACCTTACATATATATATACACACACATATGAGAAACATATATGTGATGCATATCATATATATGAGAAATATATCATATATATGAGAAATATATATGATATATATGTCATATACCATGATATATATGAGTAAACACAATAATATTAAATAAAATAAGGTCATAATCTAAATATCATATCAGAGCTTGTAAACGTGTATATTTCCATGGGGGAGGAGTAGAAAAACAAATACACTTAGGGCTTGTCATGACTTGAAAAAATATGTCCCAGCATTATACGTGATGAAGACTTGGTGTTTAGGGCAGTACCATTAGGAAATGGTTGACTCTTTATGATGGAGCATGGTGGGAGACTCTAAGGTTATCAGAGATCTGTCACTTAGGTCATTACAATGATGAAACCAAGATTTCTTGTCTCTTATTCTTTCTCTCTTTTTGTTTCCTGACTATGAAGTGAGCAGTTTTTTTCTAACACAAATTCACATCATGATGTGCTCAATTGAGCTCTATCAACTGTGGACTACAGCTTTCAAGCCATAGCCAAAATAAAACTTTGGTCATAATAGTTTAATTATTTCAGGTATTTAATTGTAGCAATATGAGATTGACTAACAAAATAGCAAATTTCTGGGTAACTGAAGTACAGTTTATGAAAAAAATTGTTTGAGTTTAAACACGGATGGATTCAAGCATCCATTTTACTTATTTTTTATTGAGCTTTTAAAGTTTCATACAATACTTTCAACTCACATCAAGACCCCCTCCTCCATCCATGCCAGAACCCTATGCACTCTGCTGTACATACTGAGTCCTTTTTGTTCAGAGGTTTGTACTCAAATCTCCTTCAGTGAAAAATTCAAGTATATTTGTATAGGCTATTAAAGATGGCTTGGTTCCTACATCTCCAATATGGATTATTATCATTTGGGTATCTTCAGAGATGTTTCATTTTAAAGGAAGAAGAATATACATAAAGGAAGGTGTGGAAGAACTATGATGGAGGTAGGAGGGTCGGAAGGGCACTGAAAGCTGTGGAGACATGCGTGAGAAAGTGCAGTGTTCAATCCCCCAAAGGAATCAAGGATGCCAAAGACAGGTAAACACAAGATAACTGATACTGGCAACCACATCACTGTGAGAGCTCCAATACACCTGAAGTCCAAAGACAAGCTGAATCTAGTTAGTATTTGATTCATAGTCCTTGGATCCTGAGAATGCAGGAAGATTTTTTTTCTGGTCTGCCAGTGTGAGAATCAGCATACGGTGCTGATTATTTATACAGAAAGAAAATGAATAATGTTGGATGGAAAGAGAAAGACTGATCAAAGCTCCAACTCTCTACCACTGTTGAAGTCATTGCTTAGAATTAGCCTGATGTGATATATTTGGTCCTTGCCCTTTGCTTAAAGAAGGAATTAGTCACTATCCAAAATATCTTGGGTGCCAGAGCTGGTATTATTCATTGCATCACTGAAGTTAGATGATAAATAGGTTGTCTAGATTTACAGTCTCTAGAAAGGTGCAGCCAAGTAGACAGATGAGATGCTGATCTCCCATGCTGCATTTTGTGATGTGCTACTAAGCCTCAGAACAGCATTCTCACCTTGCCGAGGTCTGGCAGATTGTTCTTCATTATGCATTTGCTGAGTAAATTGTCCCCTTATCTTTACTACACTGAAGATCTTATGTGAACTGGATTTTATTATAGCTTTATGAAAGGTAAACATACACAAAATTTTCAGATGATAATATACAATTTGTTGTTTAGAATACATCCTTTATTTTTGTAAATGACTAAGATCTAAAGGATTCCATGTTGAGGAACACAATCTTACTCCATTAAGATTGATTCTTGTGAGAAGGAAAATAAATCACAGAGTAAATCTAATGACCTCCAGCCTCAAATATTGAACTTATCTGAGGCACTTCTGGTACAGAAAAGTAATTGGATTGTAAAGGACTACAACAAAAGTATATCATGGGGAAATGAAAGCAGTTTGGTACAGGACTTCTTTAACAAACTACAGATTGGACAGGTGAGAGCTCTGGTCTGACATGCAGAACAGCTCTGGTCTGACATGTAGAACAGCTCTTTACCGAGCAGGGTAGCATTTTTGATAGGTTGATGCGCCCACTGTCACCATGATAGACAGCATAAAACTCCTCCTCTGCTCCTTGGCATCTTTTCAACAAGGCCTTCAGAGATCAAGTTTTAGAGCTCATTCATCACTTGAAGAGACCTGAGAGCTCACAGTCTGTATTCTCTTGGTCAGATTCTCCTTTCTCCAAGCATTTCACCCATAGATCAGTCAATTCCCAAATTTAGTGTTTATGAGAAGAATCTGCACAGATCACTGACCTTGCTGTCTTGCCACTCCTAGAATTTCTGGTTCAGTGGGGCTGGAATTCCTGCATTTTAACAAGATCAGTGACCCAGGAGCCATATCCTAAGAATCACAGCTACAAACAGATTTTTAAAATGTATTGGGATCAACCACTTATCCTACACTTTACATTTGTTTCTCCTAACCTTTGTTTTTCAGTCTTTCTTGTCATAAAAATGTTTTACTTGGAATTTCTACTCACAAGACAGCTAGTATGGCTTCAGATATTGTAGCTGAGTACCCCATTCTTATATTTGAAAACATTTTTCTTTGCCAGTATGTCTAAGATCATTCTCTATTACTTATAGCATCACCCCCGCAACCGAGAGATGAGATAAATGATTCATTCAAATTAGGTAAAAAAATTTTTCTATTAAATATCTTCAAAAAAGTAATTTTATATAGTAAGTTTTGTGTATATGTGTGTATGTATTATTAAATGTTGATAGGTATTTAAGATAGTAACATCAGTCCAATAGATTTAAACCCCAGTTAAAGTCTGCTTTCATTAAACTCATTGTCAACCAAAATCCATGAAAACCTGAAAGAAAAAGAAACACATTGTTCATTTCCCTCTTTTGAACTAGGTAGTTAATATTAGGGTGCTTGCTAATTATTTAATTTATTCTGTACTAGAGCTAAGCCAGAGGCTTACAAAAGCCTTACAAGTTTCGATTTCCCTACAGACCTAATTTTTAAATCAAATTTGTGAGTTTCATAATTATTTCAATTTAAACTCACACATGTCCCTCTAGTAATATATGAGAAGATTATTAAGCTATTAAGTTAAGCATTGGATATTTACAGAATGGGACAGAGATTGATAAGTGTTACTGTTAGTAACCTTTTAAAACCATAATGTATCTATTTCAAATTATAGAACATTGTTTAAATCCATTTATACATTAGAATAAGCTGAAACACTCAATCACCAGCTCCATGAATCACTACTTAGACTTATTTTCTACCCTCCAACACAGACAAAGGTTAATAGATAACTGACTTTGTTTTGTTATGATAAGCATTAAGTGCTTATTTTTAAGGGTTTCCTTGATCACTTTTATGAAGACAGACACAACTGTTTTCTAAACAAGAGAATAAAACTGTGTATTTATATCCATATCTATAAAGATTTCCTCTCCTTGAGACTCAATATTATTTAGAAATCAAAAGCAGAGCAGTTTTTTTTTTGTTTTTTTGTTTTTGTTTGTTTTTGTTTTTGTTTTTGGTCTTTTTTGAGATGGCTCAGAGGTTAAGAGCACTGATTGCTCTTGCAGAGGACCTGTGTTCGATTCCCAGCACCCACATGGAGGCTATGAACCGTCCTTAAGTCCAGTTCCGGGGTATCCAAACCCCTTTTCTGACCTCTGTGGTACTCACATATATGCAGGCAATACACTCATACACATAAAAATAAAATAAATAAATAAATAAAATATTAAAAACATATTTTATTTAGTATTTTTATTTTATGTGTATGTGTGTATTGCCTGCATGTAGGTAAGTACACCCATGTCGTGCAATGCCACAGAGAACAGAAGAAGCTGTCTGATCCCCTGGAACTGGAGTTATGGACAGTTGTTAGCTGCTATGGTGGTGCTGGGATTCTGCAAGAACAACCAATGTTCTTAACCTTTGAGCCATCTCTCCAGCCCCCAGTAGAGCAGTTCTTATCTCTTTGTAGGATGTAACGTAAATTTCAGAGAACTCAAGTTTTCAGTGGCAAAGGGGCATGAATTCTTTCTTTCATGCACTCACGCATTAAATCACTGTTTATTCAAGTTCAATAGTATTAAAGAGTGAAAAATGTCTTCTCCTTGCATGACCATGTGTATTAAATATCAACTCTACTAATTAAAAGGGAGTTATCTTCTGATTTTATGTCTCTACTTCAAGTAAAAAAAAAAATTCACCCTTAGCATCTTTCAATGGCCATTTGAAGGTGGTGCAGAAAATAGAGATAACTGATCACCACTCAGAAGAAGGGTGAGTGTTCTGCCAAAGCTATTGACCTGCAAAGTAGAAGGTCAAAAATCCCATTAAAATTCTGTCCAGGTGAATGGCCTTGTTTAATGCACAGGGACCTTTGAAAGAGCCCTACAGGATTCTACAGGGCTCTACCTACAGTGTTATTAATCACAATGGCTTGTCAGAAAAAGGCTAGGAATGAATGAGTAGAGATTTCAGAAGAAACTTCCAGGTTCTAGACTGCTTACTTACAGTTCTGTACTCAAACAAAGTACTGAGGGGCAAGCATTTCAAGACGCAGGGCAGGTCTTGATATTATAGAACAAGGCATTTTCCAAAATATAACAATGAGAGTGTAGTTTAAAACAATACCAACATGATGTTTGAGAATCTTTCCTGCGGTTTTTCTATTTGGGTGATTTCATTACCTCTTTTCAAAAATAGAGGCTTGTGCTCATTGTTTAAAACTATTACTTTTGCTTTGGCTGAATAACTAATTTCATCATTAATGGTAACCATATAAAATATCTAGAGTATGTTGTGAAATCTTACATAATTTTGAGGATTTGCAACCCTGCTGGGTAATAAAATTATAAAGTAGGAGAAAATAAATAATAGAGACCAAAATCTGCATGTTTTACAAGGAACTTTAGAATCATATCATCTTCCTCTGCCTCATAAAACGCTAAGTGTGAAAATGTTAAGTGATTTGCTAGAAGTCACAAGTGCCTACTAATTAAGGACTAAGGGCAGGTTTTGGCTGATAATCCCTTTCACTCTGCAAAATCTTGGCAATTCACATAAGTAAACATTAGGACTAAATGCTCATATAGATAATAACAAAGAACTAGTAACAATTTCCTACATTTGAAGTGAAGGATAGAATTTTTTGCTTTCATTTCAACATGGAAGTCAGTGATTAATACTGTGCAAATCCACAGGTATGCAATATCCAACACAAATACTATCTTCAAGTAAAGAATATCTCATTCCTTAGTCTCAATATTTGACACTGTCTTTTACAAACTAATATTCAAAACAGATTTGTCTGTATTCATAAGAAACTATTAGAACTAATTAAATAATTCAGTAAAACTACATTATGAAAATCAATACATAAAGTCAACATTTCTATATACA
>NW_008339519.1:1651723-1656177 GCF_000622305.1 Nannospalax galili
ACTGATGAAACAAATGTAAGAAGACACAAATAAACAGAATGCTATTCCAAAAGTATAAACTGGAAAAGTCAGTACTATGACAGTGTATACTGTCCAGACTCAAAAAGTTCCAAATCAGCTGAATTAAGCTTTTACAATTTTATTAGAATTTTAAAGAAAAGAAATCCTGAGGGCAGGTGAGATAATAATCTTGGCAGCTGCCTTGAGGAGGTGAATGGTAGGAAAAAAGAATGAAAGCCATGAAGCTTTTGATGAAATGCTTATGAAAATGTCAATGTCATTCTCACAGACATAAAATTCCCACGAAATCACATTCAAGAAATTAAGGAAAAAAAAACTTGACTAGCCAAGGAAATCTTGAGAAAGAAAAAGCATTACATTTACTGACTTGAAATTCTATTACAACATAAGTATAGTAATTAACGTATATCACATTGTGGCAAAAGCAAAGAGCAGCGAAACAAGTCAGAGAACAGGGATGTGTTCAATATGTATGACCATCTGATAATCAACAAGGGTATTAACAAGACAGATATGATGGGTACTAGAAAAACTAGATCTGTAGTTACAAGGGAAAAATACTACTCAGTTTTAAACCAAAGAGAGAGATTCTGTCATGTGCCACACATGAATAGAATTAGAGGACAAAAAGCTATCAAATAACCCAGACCAAGAAAGTTTAAAAAAGATAGCCTTCAAACACACATAGTTGGAAAATGAACAGTTACTACCTATGTTAGAGGGAGAAAAAACAGATGCGGAGTGCTGAGATGCAGTTCATAAGTTACAAAGCACCAGAGGTTTTTGTTTTTTTTTTTTAAATAATAAACTAAATCAAGAGAAAAACTAGAACTGTCTGAATGCTTAGCATTCTAGAAATATAAAGATAACTGAAAAACTCTTTCCTCATGCTCTATAATCTCAAAAAACTGTAATTCTAAAATCACAGGATCCTAGTTATCATCTGGGTCTTTGATTCTGACAGGGAAAAACTGAGCTCTGTTTTAAGAGGTATTAGTTTTTAAATTCTCTCAATGGATTTTGACTGGTAAAAGGCTATGAGACATGCTGTTTATTTGGTATCCATAAAAGACTGAACTTAATTAGTAAAATGTTGTATGCTGTGGGATTTTACTGGGAGACAGATGGGAAGATTTTGTTTTTGCAGAAGAGGGGGCGGAAAGATTGTAAGAGCCAGGGCTGGTTCATGAACACAGGGAAGCAGAGGCTTTCAGGCCACTGAAAGCTTGCACATGTGAACATTATGGCCATGATGGCCTTGAGTACAGGACCCATGCCAACTCAATTAGACGAGGACTCAGTGTGGAGTGAGAGATAGGGGTGGCAGGCCAGGCCTAGACTGAGAAATACTAGAGATTGATTACTATTGGATGAGGGAAACTATGAATTACTTATGATCTCTATATAGACTGATTAGACTCCAGTAGATGAATTTGCACTGAAGGACATCTGGGTACAAATGATTGACTAGATAGTGCTTAACATCTATGGTGGCATACATGAGTTCTGTCTGGGGTTGGAAGGGCATGGATGGGGAGGGTGTCTAAATTTGATTAAGAACTGTGGTATAAAATGTACAAAAGTTCAATAAAAATTTAAAAAAAAAAGAGCTTAGAGACTCAATAATGATAAAATAAATGTGGATATCCAAAAATACCTTTAGATGTTAGTAATTTTTTTCTTTTTTGAAGAATATTTTATTTATTTATTTTTTTTATTTTATGTGTACGAGTGTATTGCCTGCATGTATGTAAGTGTACCTGTGTCTAGCAATGCCCACAGAGATCAGAAGAGGGTGTATCCCCTGAAGCTGGAGTTACACATAGTTGTTAGCTGCCACGTGGATACTGGGAATCGAACCTGAGTCCTCTGCAAGAGCAGCCACTGCTCTTAATATCTGAGCCATTTCTCCCATATAATACTTATTCATCACGAATAGGGATACGACTTGCTCTAATATAATAATTTTCTTCATCAAAATGAGTTACCACTTATATTAAATATACCAGTGCAAATTATTCACCATGTAATTAACTTCATTCACAGCCTTTATTGTTCATCCCAACAATATGAAAAAAGCCTATCTGTCCTAGAGCCAGCAGCTTGCTTGGGTAAGTTTGGCTGCTGTGCCCACTGCACCTTGACATCCCCAGCCTCATTCACCCTCCCAGCTCCCCCACCCCATCTTTCCTCCTAGCAAGGAAACTGGCACATTTTCTGTCTTGGCACCGAGACTTCTGGACTGACCTCTTGGCCCAAACTCTCCACTGCTTCCTGATCCTCTGCATCCAGACCAACCCAATTACTTCCTGTAGGCCCCAGGAACCCTTGGACCTCTTCTCACCCCCACCTCCAATTGCACCCCTGGGGGCCAGCATCTTTCCTAGAGGGATCCAGACCTTAGGAGAGAACCTGAGAGCATCTGATCCTCATCCAACTTGGGCCTCCGTGGAAACTCCTGAGCACCAAGACCAATGCAATTGGGCCACTCCAATATAAAATTAAAAGAGAGAACCTGAAGCCTAGACCAACAAGCTTTTCATACCCAACAAGTAAACCACAAAGGCACATAAAGTTTAGAAAAATAAGCAGACCTAATCTCAACAAAGGAAGGCTTGAGTCTCACACAAAAACGAGAATCTACAAAAGAAATCCACTTGTCAAAGTCACAGAGAAAAAATAATAACATGAAAAATCAAAATAATATATCCCTACCAAGTACCATCAGTTCTGTAGTGGAGGACAACGAAAACCCCCTAGAGATAACACAGGACATGGAACTCAAAAGACCAATTATAAACATGATAAAAGAATTCAGTGAATTTAAAGAACACACAAAGAAAGAAATCAAAGAACTGAAAGAAGCTAGGGATAAACTTCTGAATGAATTCAGAAAAGAGTTAGAAATATTGAAGAATACTCAGGCCAAAATGAAGAAGGAAGTGAAGCATTCAATAAGGCAATTAGATAGGACAGGAGACAGCCTCACCAATAGGATGAATAAAATGGAAAACAGAATATCAAGTCTGGAAGATAAAGTGGATGAATTAGACAACTCAAGAAAAGATTATGAAAAATTTAAGAAATCACAGAATGGAATATGCAGGAATTGTGTGACACCATAAAAAGACCAAACTTATGAATCATAGGCATACAGGAAGGAGAAGAATTCAGGATAATGGTATGGACCAGATCTTCAACAGGATTATAGAAGAAAATTTCCCAAAATTAAAGAAACACGTGCCCATACAAATACAAGAAGCTTATGGAACAATAAATATACAAGACCAGAAAAGAAACTCTCCAAAGCACATCATAGCAAAAACACTAAACATACAGAACAAAGAGACGATCCTGGAAGCTGCAAAAGAAAAACAAGTCATATATTAAGGAAAACCCATCAGAATTACAGCTGACTTTTCAGCACAAATTATGAAAGCCAGAAGAGCCTGGAACAAAGTATTCCCAGTTCTAAATGACCACAGACACCAATCCAGATTACTTTACCCAGCAAAATGTCTATTATAGTGAAAGGGGAAAGAAAAATCTTCCATGACATTAATAGTCTGTAAGAATTCAACTCCACAAAACCAGCCCTTCAGAGAGTTCTTGAAGCAATACAAACATTCTTTCTTGAAGAAAAGATCATCTATACCCAAGGGGTTACAGAAAGAAACTTAATGAAGTTGTAACTGTGGAAATACACAGCTACACCAAGAATGTGAACAGAAATAAAAATCATAGGAATCAATACATATCTTTCATTAATAACTTTAAATATCAATGGTTGAACTACCAAGACAAATGACACAGACTAGTTGAATGGATTAAGAAACAAAACCCATTTTTATTGTTGTCTGCAAGAAACTCATCTCACTTTCAAGGACGAGCACTACCTTAAGGTGAAAGGATGGAAAAATATACCAAGTGAATGGTATTAAGAAAAAGGCAGGTGTTACTATTCTAATATCTGATAAAATAGACTTTAAACTAAAACTAACTAGAAGAAATAAAGAGGGCCACTTCATTCTGATCAAAGGAACAATTGACCAAGAAGATATTACATTCATAAACAAAAATTCACCAAACTGTGGTGCACCTAACTTCATAAAATCAGTACTACAGGACTTTAAGACACAGATTAATCCCAACTCATTAATAGTAGGGGACTTCAGTACCCCTTTGTCTTCATTAGATAGGTCAACAGGACAGAGAATTAACAGAGAGCCATCGGGATTAAACAATACCATACATCAAATGGGCCTAACAGACATCTACCGAATATTCCACCCAAACACCAAAGAATGTTAGTGAATATGTTAATGCTCTAATGAAATGCTTCTTCTAATCATGTGGTTATAAATAATTTAAAAATATTAATATAAAAAAAGAAAAAAAGCCTTGTGAAAAGAAAATTTTCATTTGTTTGGCTA
>NW_008339519.1:1657056-1678764 GCF_000622305.1 Nannospalax galili
AATTACAGTTTTTTAAAGCTTTCATTTAGACATCTTGTTGTGACAATTCATTTTAAGAATGTATTCTGATTTTCAATTGTCTGAAAAAATTTAAAGTTTAGTATATAGAGCACCCTATCTATTTCTATTAACTAGTTCTATACTATACACTTTACTGTACTATACTATACTATACGATACGATAAGATACGATTACTATACTATACTATACTATACTATACTATACTATACTATGCTATACTGCTTTGAAGGTTTCTGTTGACTAATAATGTTAATCCCATCTGCCTGTGAGAGTCTCTTCTTAGAAACAGTATAAAGCCTATAGTACCTTAGCTTTTCAGGTACTGGAAAGCAATATGCTCTTCAGAATTTGTTTTGTGGATTCATCACTTCAGTGCAGATTACATTAAAGTTAAATTATATTTCTCACTGTGTCAACAGAATGAAGAAACCTGAATTAACTGGCTATGCATTTTCTAATTAATGAGTAAGGTTTAGGAGTCCTTTCTAAGGCACAGGCTGGGCCACCTATCAATGTGGTTCTGTCTTCAAGTGTTCTAGAGCCTTAGGAACCACACATGAAGTCAGAAGTGTCACGGCCACAGCCGATGGCCACAATGACCTTTTCTGCTTACGTCTCTTTCTAGTCTAACTTAAACATCCTCGGCAACAACCCAGTGAGTTAAAAGTCTCTTTGCTTCAAAGTACATAAGCAATAGAACAAGAATGACTGATGGAAAGATACACTTTTTGCCTTAGTTACAAATAATAATGGCCTAACATTAATCAGGACACAATTATAATCCAGCCATCCCCGTTGGATGTCATCAAACCAATCACTTTCATGTCACTGTGGCATCTCCAAATATCACTCAGATGGTGAGCCACAGGAAGCCATTCATCTATTCCATTTTATTTTTGAATGAGAAATAGCAAGGATCCATTTTATCAGTTTTTTTCAAGGGAATAAAAGGCACACACACTTCCTTTATTACCAATGATTTCACTTAGCAAAAATGCCAAATTTTAGAAACAAATAATCAAAAGTATGAAGTATCAAAACTTATTAATAAGATATAATTTAATTTAATATTATCGCACAATTTTATGTATCATAACACTCCAACTGTTTTATCTATGAAAATGAATGAATAAATTCATCAACTGCTTTCTTTACCTTTTTATTCACACTGTACTAGGTATGAAATCAAACCTTTCTACATTATTATTAGCAAACAAGTTATTTTAAATTGTACAGTGTAACTATTACAGGAATGAAATGAGTAATTTCACACAGGACTATACAAAATTTCAACCTAATGATTATTATGAAATCCCATTTCTTTTTTAGCAGATATGAGACTAACCTATTTGAAATAATGTTTGCATTTTAAAACATGAAAGCCATGCTACAAAACTGGATAGCAAGTTATTAGAAGTCAGCCAGACAGAATTAACGAAATGTAAATATTTACATTTAGTTTAGCCAAACTCAATCTGGCCTTGAGCTTTCAGCATTTTTTGCATTTCAAACCGAGTTTTATAAAGCAGACATCTCTTTATTGTTTTAGGCTTTGTGTTCAGGAGGTACCAATGTTCAAGTATGTGATGATAACCAAACAATTTTCATTTGAAGCATAATCCATTTGGTAGAAGAATAAAGGGGCTGTGTGTACATTCAGGAATCAAAGCCAAAGAGCTCAACAATACCTCAGTAATAATGAGTATCTACTTTGTGTCTTACATGGAGTAAAAGTCACTTAACCTTCATTCATAACAACAAATGAAACAAAATTTGATTTTTAACTTAATCAAAATTTGATTTGCTGCTGTGTCTAAAGGACCAAAAAGAGATGCTGAGCATGTTTCACTGTGTAAATAAAACAGGCACATCATCAAGCAGAGGAACAGGATTGTTCCTTCTGTGTTGGCTTTTGTGATGTACACTTGTATATGATAAATCATATTTTAATTTCAAAAGATTAATTTACTTTAATTTCTTGATACATTGGAAGTACTAGCATATTCTGGAAATATATATAGTAAAGTATTTGAGCCCTTAATATTTAGACTCCAGAGTGTTTTTTGTGCACCACCATCTAGACACAATCATCTTTTCTTTTTACACATTGAAATAGAAATGTAAAAATGATATTAATTATTTGAACTTTGTATTAAAAAATACTTCTGAAGTCAAACTCCACAAGCATCAGTCAGGGCTTCAATGACCAATCAGAAAGAATCTTTAGACAGAGATGTTTTCGAAAATAAATAGAGCTTGGGGCTGGAGAGATGGCTCCGAATTAAGAACACTGACTGTTCTTGCAGAAGACCTGGGTTTGAATCCCAGCACCCACATGGCAGCTAACAACTGTCTGTAACTCCAGTTCCAGGGGATCCAATGGCCTCTTCTGTCCTCCGTGGGCATTGCATGACACGGGTGCACTTACCTACATGCAGGCATAGCACTCATACACATAAAATAAAAATAATAAATTTTAAAAATTTTTATTGGAAATTAAAAATGAAAATAGAGCCTTTAACTAGCAATTATATCTTGCCAAAGAGATAGGGAAAAGTTGAATTAATAGCTAAGTTCTCAAACAAAATATTTAGATTATAACAACAGTGATCTATTTAATCAAAACCTTAAAAATATGTTCTTTTTTCTTTTTAGTTTTTTTTCGCTTTTACCTTTTTCCTTCCTTCCTTCCTTCCTTCATTCCTTCCTTCCTTCCTTCCTTCCTTCCTTCCATTCAAGACAGGCTCTCACTATATAAGCCTAGCTTGCCTAGAACTCACTAAACAGACCATGTTGGCCTCCAACTCACACAGATCTGCCTACCTCTGCCTCTGAATACTGGGGTTAAAAGCATGGGCTACCATGTCCAGGGACAATTTTAAACATGTGCACATAGATATCCACCACCAACACTCCTCTCCCTCCTCTTCCTGACACCTCTTCCAGTGCCTACTCCCCTTCATCTCCATGTCCTCTCTCTGTTTTGCTGTTTTGCTTGCTTCTCTTTCACTCCATGAGCACTTTACCAGCACTCTCTTTTCATGACCTGAAACTCAAGAGAAATGGAATCCAGTGCCTTCTAATTCATTTTTTTCCAAACTCAGAGTCCTCATTTAGAAAAATCAGTTGTGCTGTAGTATGTGGGATTTCAAATGAGAAGGATTTACTTTTGTGGGGAATGGCTGGGGGCACTGACAACACAGTGGGCAGTAACAGGCATGACAAAGTATATGGGCTCCAGTAGGGGTGGGGGAGGCTATGGGAGGATTTGCAATGCCATTTGTGATGCCGGTATAAAGATGAGGAAGATTGTTTGGGATGTTCTGTATGAAATACAGAAAAAAAATCAATAAAATTGAAAAACAAGAAAATATAAAATGAAGCCATGTTTCTCACTAATGTTTGTAACAGTTATTTTTCACAGGAACACGCATTTCTGTAACTATGTAGTGAATTTATTATTATATTATTTTAATACTTAAAAAATCCCTAGCATTTTCTAACTTTAACTTTGATAAAGTTCGTCTTACTGAACCGTAGATTCTCTAACATAGAAATGCGAAGAATAACAAGGACCTGATAGAAAACTTACACAGATTGCATGAGATTTTCTATGATATGGAATGCATATAATTTTATATAAACCTTAGCCATTTTTGTTAAATAAAATCTATTTACTTAAATATTCATTCACATGATTTCCTAAAATAAATATGTAAATATAAATGTTCTTATTTGTGTACATTCACAAATCCCTGGCTTAATTTGTGAACTAATAAAATTAATTAAAATATACAAATTAAGCCAGGCGTGATAGTGCGTGCCTTTTGCAATACCCATGGGTGCAATGCCCTGTGGGTGTTGGAAATCAAACCCTGGTCCTCTTCAAGAACAACCAGTGCTCTTAACTGTTGAGCCATCTCTCCAGTACCCAAATACTAACATTTAAAGACAGTAACCATAAGGTCTTTTCCTGTGGTAAATAATTTCACTGTAATATTTTGTTTACATGTCTTTATATTAAGTACAACTGATTATCATCTCCTTGCTATAGAGAAAACAAAGATCAAAGATTTTATTCATGTACTGAAATCAACAAGTATTTAAAGATTTGAAGTCAGGAAATTACTCTATATCAACCCACAAACTAAATGCAAATGTCATTTAGAAAGTCCTAGAGTCCTCCCCTGAAAGTACCTAATCATAGTTCCTGGTGAACATTCAATGAGAATATGAAACAAGGTCTGAGCACAGAATTTGGTGCCTAGTACATCTGTAGCAAATGCACATTGTTAATGAAAAAGATGGTTGGAGATATGGATGGTTGGAGAGACGGATGGTTCAGTCTTTAAGAGCATTTATTGTTCGTCCAAAGGAACACAGTTCAATTCCCAGAACCAAGATCAAGGGTAAGGAAGACTCAATGGATCTGATATCGTCTCCTGGCCTCTGTGGGTACCTACATTTACTTGTACAAATACAAGCTCAGAGACACATAGGTACACACACAGACACACACACACACACACACACACACACACACATCTTTTTAAAAAAGAAAGGAAGGTGCACAAGGAAGAAAGAGGAATGAAAATGGTGAGAGTGGGAAGGAAAAGAACAAACACAACAGCCAAAGTTGAATGTCTGCAAAGTAAAAACTGTCCTAGAATAACTTTGGCAAAGAGAACATTGAGAAAACACTAGATATTCCTACCACCAAGATAAGACTGAAGGAAAAAATCCATAATCTCATTTAAATTTTACTTAACAAGAAATACGGAAAACTGTACTGAATTTGAAAATTTTAAAAACAATTACGAAGTGAGCCATAGACAAATAGAAGGAATATTCAGCAAAGTTAAAAGAAGAAAATAGGGAAGTTGAAAAATATAAAGTCATCATTTATGAATATTAATGAAATTTATAAATAACTATTATCAATACACATAATATGGGAGCAAAATGTGATCAAGTGAGGCTCATTATAAAGATATGATGAGTTTCCATTAGGCAATCAGCTACTAGCTAGGTTGGTGGTGTAGATCTTTAATTACAGCGCTTGGGAGGCAAGAGGTAGGTGGAACTCTGTGAGATCCAAGCCAGTCTACTCTACTTAGAGAGTTCCAGGTCTGCTGTGGCTACAGGAAGACCCTGTCTTGGAAGGAAGAATGGAAGGGAGGAAGGGAGAGAGGGAGGGAGGGAGTCCACCTGTGGAAGAGACTTTCCTCACCATGTAACATCCCCTCTCCATGAAATACAGAAATCCAGAAAGCTGAAGTACAAAGTCCTCATTTGGTAAATCAAGATGATGGTAAAGAAACAATAATAATATCTACAAAACCTCAAATCCTACCAATGCCACTTCCCTCATCAGAACACATGCACACACAGGTGAACAAAATAATATGCCTCATGAGTAATGAACTTTTTTACTAAGAAAAGTTAGTTATTGTGGAATAATTTGTCACTGCACTTAGATAATTAAAAGAAATTCAGCTGGGCATTATGGTGCACACCTTTAACCCCAGCACTTGGGAGGCAGAGGCAGGCAGATCTCTGTGAGTTCCAGGCCAGCTCGGTCTACATGGTGAGTGCCAGACCTTCTGGGGCTACAGAGAGAGCCTGTCTCAAAAAACAAACAAACAAACAAACAAACAAAACAAAACAAAACAAACAAAAAACAAATATCCAGGCTAAAGATGATGGAATAAGAGAAATTTTCCTTTTTTAAAAAAAATTATTTTAATTTTGTGCTTATGAACGATTTCCCAGCACATATGTAAGTGCAATAACTGTAAAGGCCTGAAGAGGGCATCGGGTCGCCTAGAACTGGAATTCAGTATGGTTGTTAGTTGTCATGTGGGTGCTGGAAAACAAAACCAGGTCCTCTGCAAGAACAGCCAGTGCTTTTAACTGTTGAGCCATCTCTCCAGCTCCAAATTTTCCATTTTTAATAGACATCTGGAATTTATCTTCCATAAGAAGTGCAAAACTTCTAATATAATTTCATCAAATTTCATACTTTACATTGCATATGCAAATATCATTTTTCTAAGGCTAGATTAGCTTCTTTTTGTGTAAGTAAATACTCAATTTCTGAAAGATACTCAGTTGATATTGATTCAATAAATAACTAAATTGCTGATCATAAACCAAGACATCAATCAATGATAAAAATGCAAGGTATAATGTAAACAGCATTAACCTAAGAAAAGTATATTTAGTCTATAGTAGGAAATAAATACTAATGGAATGATCAAATTCAGTTTTGAACATATATAATAAGGTGGAAGAAGAGAGAGATGCAAAAATGTTGATCAGTGGATATTAAGATACAGTTCAATAGCAAGGAGCTCTCATATGTTCTTGCAGTACTGTGATAATAACGCCATACCACAGAGAACTATAGATAACTGTCATGTGCTTTATACTTCAAAATGTTAGAGTAAGGATTTGGAATATTTTTGCCATGAAGTTCTTCTGATACCTATCTGACGAGATATGTTAGACCTGATTTAAATATCAAAATACACATTTTTAAACATTTCATGAGATCTTAGTCTATGAAAACTCTGCTTTTATATATTGAACAACATAATACATTATATGCACATGTTTAACTAGACTATTCATAATAAATAAACAGAAATTGTTTCTCATGTCATTCTATTAACTCTTGAAACTAGAGTGATAGCTTTAAAACTATGATCAACAAGGGCTTGTTTCCCCATATTAGCTCTCATTATTAAACCATAGTAACTAAAACACTGTCATCTTCTGATGCAGTACCTACATATTAGGTTATTTATATAGATGTTTCTAGTTGGTTACATTTCAGATTATTATTTAATGGCAATAGGTAGCAAGCTATCTTTAAAATAAGCATAGATAAATAAGTAAACAATTTCATGAAAAAATTCTCTTTTATAAGTGAAATACAGAACATACAGGAAGAACATACATGAGAAGGATGTCCCCAAATTATTATCTATAACCATGAAAATTCATCTGAAGATATAAATACATGTGAAATTGTAAGCTACCTGGAATCTGTTGAGGAAGGAAAAACCGTGTTGTTTAAATTCTTTCGACTCTAAGCACAGCAAGGTATAAAATACTGAACTTTTCTGCTAAGACGCTTTTGAGGAAAATGGAAAACATCAGGGTATAGCGTCCCTCAAAGGCACCAAGATCTTATGCACGTGCCCATTAAAAGAAAAGTTCTTGGACACATTTCACTAAAGTTGGATATAAGGAATTCTCTTTGACTCTGTTCTCACCTAGCCACTTACAGAGTAGAAACCACCAGCTGAAATGAGGAAGTGAATAGATACATATGTGTTTAAGAAGAAAAGAGGAACAGTGAGGTGGATGAGGAGGAGAGGGAAGAGAAAGGGAAATCCTCTTGAGCATTTGAGCATACGGTGTTGAAGGACTTGGAAAATTCTCCAGTGCTTTCCTGTAGCTTGTCTTAGGTCTTACACGAAGTACAAAGATAAAGCAACAAGTACTGTCCATCTTGAGGCTTGTATTTCAATTTGAGTGCAGGCAGCTCAAATATCCAGGTCAGATCCAGGTAGAAGTTGGAGGGTAAATTGCATAAACACCAAGTAAGAAATTAAATGGACATTAACTGAGTCGTGGGCTTCTCGCACTTCATTACTTACCATATTTTCACTTCACCTAAATTGTTCTGAAATTGTTAATTTAGTTTATTTCAAGATCATAACAAAGGATGTTTTAAAAATCCTTTTGGGTCAATCTCAATTCAAACATCACAAGTCCCCTTCAGGGAACACTCATCCAAGGCTAAGGACTCCCAAGCAAATGGAAAGAAATATGACCCTGACTTTCAGAAAGTAGCTCTACTTTAAACTTCCTCCATTTGATCGTGGTTTCTTTTAAGGGACATTCAGTGAAGGGCTTATTGTACACATTCCACACTTACCCTTGAGGTTTCTGTTTCTTGTATTATCATTCTGGTTCAGCTTGTTAAAGTGGACTGTTGCTCCAAGCACTCTGAACAAATTTACCTGTTTTAGCATAATCCCAGAAAATTACAGAATTCTAAATCCTAGTTTTATATTTTTGCTTTTGATAAATGTTACTATAACATCATCACACCCAAGGATTAATCAAAGATGATTATATGGTTTCCAAGTATGCCTGGAGATGCTATTTGATGACTTTGGGAGATAATATTCATTTACTCTGAACTAATTGCATGGTTAAATTCAATTTGATATGTTTTCCAAACTAGAAAAATTTACAAGGAATCTCCAAAATATCCATGTTTGCAAGAGCCAATAACAAGAGAGAGCAAAGAGTGAGAGAATTTTCAAGAGAGAGATTAAGGAAACAGGAAGGGGAATTTCAATTGGTGCTATTACATTCAAGAAGAAAAAGACTATAGATCTGAAACGACTATATGAATTGTCGTATTGAGACTGCCATGAAAGAATGTTTAAAGAAACCAAAACATAAAGCCTCCTATTTTTAGGTAATAATTTATCATGACCCCGGCCCCCCAAAAAAGAAGCAAACAATGAATTTTGAAAATCTACTCATCTCTTTGTGCATTTTCCCTGATGGTAATTTCTGCATTGGTCTCTCCCACAGTGTTAGGGACTTCTTCACTTTCTGGAAGCTCATGCTGTCTGTCCCCATAGCCACCTAGTGAGTGCCCACCTCCCTGCAAGCTAGCAGGAGAGAGTACTGGGGCCAGGTTTGGAGCCTGCGGTAGGGAATGCAGCATGTATGGCTTTAAAGTGCCAGGCAGCTTGTCAGTTATAACCTAACTAGTGTTCTCTCAGGAATACTGAGCTGCAAGATAAGAATGAAGCTTTGATAATCCAAATACACTTTGATAGAACATCAACTGAATTTTGTAGTGAACAGCAACATTTTTTAAGGATCTAAATTTTAGCTGGAGGCAGAGGGAATACCAGAAGGAAAATAAATGAAAGCTGCTCACCACTTCAAAAGCTAATCTTTGTAATGCTTTCATTAGCAGTTTGAAAAAACCACATGCACACTTTTAAAGTAGAAAAGAAATGATTTTGAAGACTGATTGCTATGGGGTGTCATTTAACTTCCTGATCGGTCTTTCAACAACAGGCAAGGTCAGGATTTCCTTTACAGCTGTTACATCTGTGAAATAGTTTATTTGTAAAGGAAGCAAAACAGATATACATGAGACAGATTAGCTGATGAACTCTTCATTTAGTTCCCTCAATAAAAGATAAGTATCTGGTATATTCACAGTGAAAAGGGAGAAGAAAGTTTCTTCTTTCTGAAGAAACTATCCCCTTAGGCCAGACGGAAAGGCACTGGTTTTGCTTTTAAGCAAATGCACTATAAAAATATTTGGACTAGACTACAGAAAATCTCAATGGAAACAGTAACTAGGAGAGTTTACACTCTGTACTTCAGCACTGAGGGGAAAGGTTGTAAAAAATATTGCCATCTGCGTCCAACAAGGGAAGCATTAGTGTTTCAAATAAAAATATAAAATAAATACCATGAAAATCATCACAAGAAGTAAAAGGTAAAGACAGCTTCACTCCCCCAACGTCTTTTCTCTAAAAGATTTTCTACTCTAAGTTTTGGCCTTGAGAAAAGTCCTGCCTGCCAAATACAATGTGGGTTTTGTGGTTATCAAATCAATGACATTATGGCTGTAATATGCGGGCTGAGGTATAATAGAGAATTCCTAATTATTCATTATGCACATGATATCAATCTTAAGGACAGACAATATCCATTATGTGTTCCTTTAATGCCAAATGATTCTAAATGGTTTTAATGCTATCATAACGCCATGGTTTTTCCAAAGAGATTGCCAGCATTATCTGTTAGTATCTTCCTGGCCTGTCATCCAGTATTCCTGGTTCAAAAATCTTCATTGGGAAACCTGGCCATCATTTCCTCTCTTCCAGGGAACTGCACATATTGTTTGAAACACTCAAGCAGTGCTAAAATATAGTGAAGGCATCTTGTATTTCTTACAAAGAAACAGTGTTAAAGAAAAATCTTCTAATACTTAAACACATGGTAGGGTTTGAATGGGAAGTCAATAGGGAAGTGGAACATTTTGATAGAAGCTGTTTGAATCAACCATAGTTGGGAGTAATGACTTCTAAATTTAAAGCTATTTGTTATTAAGTATGTTTGTACATTAGATGTTTTTATTTATAGCAAGCGATAGATGTAATAAGGACACAGAACTCATATAACTTGCACAGAAGCACACAGAAGATGTTATAGCTGGAAAAAGCAGAGTTTATCATAAGAATTTAAGCTCCTGAGAACCAAATGAGAGTCCTTAAGAAAGAATTCTCCAGAAGAAATACAGACAGAAACTAGAATGCCAGATAAGAAGAGGGTTAAATTTTTATTCTGTAAGTGTTAAGTGGACATGATAGGTTTGTTTAAGCAAGCAGGGGAAAAAATATGTTCCTTAAGAAAAATTTGTCATATCCATAAAACATTCTGTCTTTAATATAAAGGCTATCCTAACATGTGCATCACAATTAATGCCATCATTTAAAGATTTAACTATTCATAATTAAGTATTAGTTTTGTTTTCGAAGGGCCAATGCTAATTTTTAAACATCCATTTCAACATCCTCCTTCACCTCAGATTTTTCTGAGCATATCGCACAGAGAAGGTCCAATTTCTTCAGTATTATAAGTAATAACTATAAATTGTGAATAAAAATTATTAATGTGTATGTTCAAAACATCATTAGGTGTGGTCATCTTTTATTTTTAGTTACTACCGGGGGCCCAATCAGCCTTTGAGAAAGCAAGCTTTTCAGACAAAGTATACCAGAAATAGGTTGTTAAAGGCATTTTTCTCAACAACAGAAATTAAGTCATAAGAATATGGAGGAGGCTTACATTAACATAAACCCTCAACAATGCCACAAGAAGAGCTAATCAAAATATAATAATGGGTCAGCAACAGCACTGTAAAATATTAATAAATAATACGTACCATTAGATATAAAAACACAGATTTCAAATGTTAGATGGAAAAGGCATTTTCCTTTTGGATTATAAGCATAATATACAATACGTGGAGAAAATAGATCATTACTGCTATGCCAACAGAGGTATATGTAATTAAGCCAGAAAATATGTTCCACTCCATTAACGTCACTATTAGACATTCCAGATCAGCCCTTAGAAAAATCAAAAGTGGCAGTTAGAGTCATTTTGTAAGAGGACTATGCATTCAGTTGCATTATTCCTGTTTCCCTGACAACCTGCCAGCATTCATGACCCAACCAAATTCCCAACAGTGTTGCAGAACAGGCTTTTAATAATGCAGAGGCCTTTCTTTCTTTTGGTGAGATTATGTTTTCTTAGTGAGAATGGAATTGCCCATCAGCAATCTGTTCAATTTTCCTTTCAATATCCCAACTGTGGTTTCACCTTTGTTAAATATTCTCACATTATTTTGCATTAGATACTATTTAAGCAGTGCATATATAATTGTGAGCTACAATTGAGGTCCTAGGGCTCTAAGTAGGCAGACACATTGAACACAATGGTGAAGGTTGCTTCCTCAACTCACAAATCATTAATTTATTTTAGTAATATTTCTAAATATTGTAATGGGTAACGGATGAGCAAAATTATCTTTACAGAAATACTTTCTAGTAGATATTTTTAAACTTCTTAATATAATGAATCAAGATATTTTAAGGTTTTACTGAAATACATTTCACTGTCCACAGAGAGCACTGAACTTCCCCTTTCTCAAATCCCAGAAATAGACAATGTGCTTCTCCTGTACATTACAAATGACTAATTGTTTCATTGATTTTTAATGTACTTTAACTTTTTTATTGTGCGTCATTTGCCTTTCGATTCTCTACATTTTTTTCCTAACAGAAAAAGACCAGCTTGCTTTCTTCTGGCTCAGCAGTTTATATGAAACCATGCCTAACATAACAGCAATAGGCAAAGTAGTTATTTCACTAAAAACATGTGGGCATGGTGTTGCAAATCAAAGGCACTTCGTTGGTTTCTTTTTCTGGAAAGCAAACTCACAAGTACAGCATTATATACAAAAGTTCAGTACTAGTCCCACACACAACACCTGAAAAGAGGTTGCATTGTAAAGGTGCTCTATAAGCTTCACTGGTTTGCACAGAGACAATGGGAATAGCTAGAAAGACATTCCAGAAGAAAAACTGATGTTAAGTGTTCTATTTTAAATATTCATTTTTTAATGAAGAAAGCTTCAATTGAGCTAAAAATGTATTCCTCTATTATTCTCAAATGGAAATGCTGATCATTTTTACATTGCTTTCTAATCCTATTTCCTGAATTTAACAGTGTCTTTCCATGTAGGCATTTAACGAATAGTCTAGTATGAATTATTATCTACATACTTATTTTTGTTAAATGATGACAAGAAGGACAAACAACAAGTTGAAAGGTACATAGACATCTATTGCTTTTATTACACAGTTCTAGTATTTTATAAGTTGAAAGTCAACACTATTTAGTAAGGATTTTTAAAAAGATGGTCTTAGTACTTATAGAGACAGATTCAAATCTGATGGAACTATGGCTTCCTGGGCATATCTTTTCACCCTGTGTCATATTTGTGAGGATAGCAGTAACACTGGACATCTAAACATTCTGAACATCAAAAATCATGTCTGTGTTCCACTAAGGTCTGTTGCTTAAAAAATCAAAACAAAACCTTAGCCACCATCACCAAAACTTCAGTTAAAACTTCTGTTTTATCTTTTGGTTTGATTTTGCTTTCTTCCAGGAAATGACTTGGAAAGGGCTGCTGATTCTCGATTCAGCCTCTGTCAAGTGAGCCTCCTTCCACACAAGAAAAACTGCCTAGTTCCTCACAAGGAATGAAAACTTCCATACCGGATTTAAATTTTGGGTATTAACAAAAGGAAAGAAGTAGCTTCTTTCTACTTGGATCCTAGTTATATCCTCTGGTTTAGTTCATTTCTGATCAAAGCTTTATTGATCAATTAATTCACTCCACATATTAACTGAAATCTGAGATGTGTTCCATGGATATTCCATTTAACTAGAAATTTCTCTACATGGAGCTGGAGAGATGGCCCAGTGGCTAAGAAAAGAAGCTACTCTTCCAGAGGACCTAGACTTGGTTCCCCAAACCCACATAGCAGATAACAATCATTGTTATCCAGTTTCAGAGAGATCTGACACCCTCTTCTGGCATCTATGAGCACGACATGTACATGATGCACTTAACATACATGAAAGCAAATCACTCACACAAAATAAAAATAAGTAAATCTTAAAAAAGATAGAAATGTGTCTACAAAGCTAGTTAAGACAGCTAATAGATATTTAAGGCTAAGTAGCATGTCATTTCTGTTCTCTTCCTATTCCTTTCCTTGCCCATGTCCTCTTCCTTTAAAAGAGTCTAAAAACTTTTTGTTTAAAACTATTGATTAAACCCAGTGCCTCAAGTACACTAGTGTTGTGCCTTTTAACTATATCCCTATGCCAGCAGCACATCCTAAATAACTTCAGTCTCCAAAGTAAGCATATTGTCACATAGAGGAAAAACTGTCTTTGTGAATGCCTCAAATCTTCCATGAAATCCTATCCATAACATCACGTGTATAATCCCTGTCCTAATGATTGTTCCCTCAACTTTGGGAGACCTGCTAAGAAGCAGCAATGAAGAATTAGAAGCAAAAATTTGTCAAAAGAATTGGACAAACAATACTTTCTTACTTAATTATTAAATTATTAAGGGAAGGCATTGGAGCATGACTTAAAATTTGTCTTCTTTCTTTCATGTTCATTCTGGCCAGTTTTAATATTAAAACACACATCTCTACACTAAACAAATACATGTTTTATAAATTGTAAAACTAAACAACTTAAGGTCGGGCACATAGTAGGTATGGTGGTTTAAATGAAAATGTCCCCCATAGACTCCAAGTATTAGGACATTTTTCCCCAGATGATGGAACTGTTTTGGGAGGTTTTGGAAGGTGTGGCTATCCTGGAGGAAGCATATCCCTGGGGCGGGCTTAGTGAATTCTTAAGCCTTGCTGGATCTCCAGTTGCTCTCTTGCTTACTGTGCCTGTGGTGATGTGAGGGCTTAGCTTCTGCTGCTCCTGCTCCAGCCACCTCCAGCCACCATGCCTCCCTGCCATGATGGACTGTAATTCCCCTGGAACCATAAGCTCAAATAAACTCTTCCTTCTATAGATTGGTCAGTGTTTATCACAGCAACAGAAAAGTGACTAATACCGTAGGTATCAATAAATGTTTGCTGAATTTGATCTAGATTTTTATCAGATCACAATTTTTAAGACTAGAGAAAGGAATTGGAAACTATTTCTTTTTCCTTTCAAACTGACATTATTCATTGGGGCCCTATTACTGGTCACAATGCTTATGATTTTAATCATTGGGTGTTATAGAACAAGTCCTACTTTACTCCTCATTGGAACAAGATGCTAAACTTAGAAGTTAAATATGATACAACCACTGACTACGAAAGACAAAAAATGTTATTGGTATTAAGATAAAGAGGAATTTGAGAGAGACTGGGACCATAGTAATGATTAAATAAAATAGATGATGTGTATATAGTATCCTAGAGGAACTGTAAGTGCTGGACTAACCAGAGAAACGAGATATTTCTAAGGGTAAAGATACAAATTGTTAATAAAACACCATGGGTTATGGAGAAAACAACACATCCCATGGTATAATAACAGCAACATAAAATTAAAAGTTAATTAGGTAAAACGTGAACTATGAAATGTTGTCTAAACCATGCTAAGGAGCCTGGCCTTCATTTTATATGCATTAGGCATTTAATTTTTTTTACCAGGTGAAAGGCACAGATGGATTTTCATTTAAGATATATTTGCTTTTCTTTATTCATGATGTAAAGAATGGATAGGCAATAGAGTGAGGCATTAAGAGACTAATTAGGAGGTTACAAGCCTTGAGGTAGAGCAGTGATGACAAGAAGAGGAGAGGAGGAGCAGGACCAGGAGCTGGTTGGAACTAATTTGGAGAGAAGCCTTGATTCAGTTGAGGTCAATGAAATAGAATAATGAGTGACAAACAGTTCCAGCACACTGGCAAGCAGACTTGCCTGGGTGATGAGAGCATTCCTCCCAAGATGATATAACTACATGATCTGCACATAAAATACACTGGTGTCTTGTGAGCTGCTGAGCAGCTATGGCCACCAGGAATGTGCTAAGAATAAAACTGGAGAGAAGCGTTAGACAAGGGAAATACATCTGTGAGTCTTTAAACTGAAAAACAGTCAAATCTCATAGGGTCCTAGACACTGGTAAAAGAAGTCCCAGGGGAAATAAATGTTTTGTTTTGTTTTGTTTTATCTTAAGGTACAGACTGTGCATGCATTGTCAGAAGCCAACAGAAGAGAAACATGCTGTGGGAGGTGCTCTGAAAAGGCTGAACTGAGGTGCAAAATGCAGCATCAGTCCAGCTCAAAAGCTGTGCATGCAGGGATTTCCCGAGACTCCCCAGCAGGCTGTCAGAGGAGTAGCTGAGGTAGAAGCCAGACTTTAACAGGGGCTAAGCACTGGATGGAGAGAACAGAGCAATTAGTACTTACAGTGCTGTGAAGCTCAGCAGAAGAAAGCAGGGGCTGAACACCAGAAACCAAAGGGCAACCTCTGGGTTTTCCTTTATTTTTATGTTTTTTAATTTAAAAAAATTAATTTAATAATCACATGATTAGAATAAGCATTGCATTATAGCTTTATCATATTCAGTAGCACATTCCAGAGCATGGATACATCTCTTTCAAAAGTGGCTGTAAATTTTAAGCGGAGAAAATTTCACTGTTTCAAAAGAGTGAATTGGGGGTTGGAGAGATGGCTCAGCATTTAAGAGCACTGACTACTCTTGTAAAGGACCTGGGTTTGATTCCCAGCACCCACATGGTGGCTAACAACTGTCCATAGCTCCAGTTCCAGGGGATCTGACCCCCACTTATGACCTCCATGTGCATTGCACAACACAGGTGCAGGGTGCACACCCATACATATAGAATTAAAAATAATAAATAAAAATTTAAAAGTGAATTTATATAGATGTTTGGGGTATTTACTAATTTTGGACTTTTTGAGGCAGGGTCTCCCAGTAGCCACAGCTGGCCTAGAACTCACTATGGAGACCAGGCTTGCTCAATCTCATAGTTTCACCTGCCTCTACCTCCCAAGTGCTGAGATGAAAGTCTTGTACCACCACACCCAACTCAATGGGTTTTATATTTCATGGTAACATTGATTGATTGGTAGAGGCTGTTGTAACTCAAGGCCAAGAACAACTTAATGCCTGTACAATTCACTTGTGAAAAGTTACTATGAACAATCAACTGAGGTTCTATAGAAACAGATTTCCTAGTAGCCACTAAATTGATTATAAGAACGTCAACAAAACACACATATGACTACAAGGGCATTATTTCCAAAATTTTCACATTTACAGGATAGGTAGATATAGATAGATAGATGATAGATAGATATAGAAAATTAACATACCATCACATATTTGTGTGTTTTGAAAACATATATAGTTCACTGTGTTAGAAACTTTTACTTACACATTTTTATTAAGAATGGTAACTCTTATGAACAATGGATCTCTAGAAAGTTATTTGCCTGGTATCACTGGAACACTACCCTGTGATCAAATGTTCTTGTATACAAAGGACTGACCATGCTAGAAATAATGCTACAGCTTCTTAGGCCAAATATTTCTAGGAGATTTTTTTATTTCTTTTCATTTATTGCTTTGCAACTAGACTTGGTTGCCAGAAAATCTGAAGGACTTTTTTTTCTTTTAGTGCTGTAATATCTTAGTTTTTCTAGAACTGGAGACATATTGGAGAGGAACATTAATAAATGTTGATATACAATGGACTTAAGTTCCTTTTGCATACCCCAGACTATCAATACACTATGGGTTGAACTGAATACAATAGGAAATAATGGCGATGTCAAATCCTTAACTTCATCCACAAAGAGGAGAGAGAAAAGAGTATATATCAGTGTTAGGCAAAATGACTGTATGAACAAAGTGGCCTTGATGACTACAAGTCATTTCTTTGTACCTAGATCTGATGCACAACTGCTATAGGAAAGCCTAGCCTAGAAATGAGTGAGCCTAAGACTACTTGATCAATTAAGACAGTGCTCGAAATAACTAAGTTGTGAACTTTATTTTCGTTCTCGTTTTTCATATCAAGCATATATGTAGAAAAGAACATGCATGCCTATTTCATGTATATTTAGTCTCATTTACCATTTTTAAAAATATTTTATTATTTTTATGTGTATGAGTGTTTTGCCTACATGTACGTGAGTGCACCCGTGTCGTGCAATGCCACGGAGGTCAGAAGAGATCTTTGGATTCCCCTGGAACTGGAGTTAAGGACAGTTTGAAGGCACCACATGGGTGCTGGGAATTGAACTTGGGTCCTCTGCCAGAGCAGTCAGTGCTCTTAACCACTGAGCCATGTCTCCAGCCACTCATTTACCATTTTATACTTAAATTATCAATATTATATAAGCAGATTTTTAAGATTATCAGTTGTTTATGCAATATGCATTATTTTCAGACAACAGTGGCAAAATATTTCTTTAAAATTCCTTTTCTAGAATTACTCAATAATGTTAAAACATAAGCGATATTGGAATAAAACTACAGGAAGCAACTTTTTGCAAGTATAAGCGAGTTAGGTTTGATAGAACTTATATCGTTAATTTTGTATATAAGGATCCAGGGAAATAAATTCTACAACTAACCATTGCTAGAAGTCAGCAAATTAGAAACTATTTTGTCATGTAAATGAGAAAATTTGTAATTCTGTTTCATGACATAAATACCAAAGATCATCTAGCTGCAGGTAAAGTATAAGCCATTTCTGCATGAAGAAATCATAAGCCATGATGCTCCCCCCTCCCCCCGAAAATCATACCTCTATTCTCGTTTCTTTTAAATTTTAGAATCTGGAGTGAACTTTAATTGTTCACAGTTCCTAAGGATGGTCTCATTTGCTCTACTGCATCTCAAGATTCAATTTCAGATGTTCCTTCTGTAGCAACCCTTTACATTCCTCTCTCCATCTGGCATCCATTCGCAGAGGCTGTAACTAAGCTCTAGAAGCATCATTCCATCAGTTTCTTGATGCCTGTCCCCAAATTCCTCAACTGTTTGGCTTCACAAAAATGTCACATGGACATAACTATCATATTATTTTATTTATTTATTTATTTATGTATTTATTTATGTGTTTGAGTGTATGGCCTGCATGTATGTGAGTGCACCCGTGTTGTGCAATGCCATGGAAGTCAGAAGAGGATTTCAGATTCTCTTGGAACTGGAGTTAAGGTCAGTTCAGAGTTACTAGCAAAACAAAATCTATGTGCATTTTACATAGACAATGACTCTTCATCAGTAAAGGGAAATTCCATAAGACAGCATAAATTACATTAAATATAATTACTGGCATGGACATTCTAAATTAATATTAGAAAGATGCCAATTCATATCAATGAGTTAATTATTCAGAGGCATCTATATTGACCTAAAAATGAAGACAAATACATTTAAAAAATTAAGACACAGGGCTGGGGTAATGGCTCAGTTAAGTAAAGCAATTCATGAAGACCTGATTTTGGATCCCCAGAACCCACATTAATCTGGTGGTAGTATCTTAAGTCTAAAATCAAAGCTCCTATGGATAGAAGGGGGACATAGCGAAGCTGTAGAAGCTTGCAGATGAACCGGATTGGGGTACACATTTGTTAACCGCAAAAGATCCTCTCTTAAACAAGGGGAAAGGCAAAGATTGGCACCCACGGCTGTCCTCTATCCTCCAGATGTGCACTGTGGGGCATATCTACCTCCACTTGCACACAGACCAGTGCATGTGTACACACCACACACACACACATACACACATACACACACATACACACACACACGGGTGTTTACATGAATAGAACACATATATTAAAACTCTGCCACTCAAGGCTCAGGGGTTATAGCAAAAGAGTTGGTAGAAAGTTTGTAAGAGCCAGAGGTGGTGGATGAGCAAAAGAAATAGAGTTTTCCAGACAGCTGGTAAGTTATTCATATGAACTTACAAGTAATGTTAACATGCACAAGACCCATGCAAACTCAAGCCAGAAAAAACATTTCCAGCATAGAGGTGAGAAGTGGCTAAGACGCTCCAATCTTAGCTAAGAAACTATTGGCAACTGTAAACTACTGAGGAAGGGAGAGTTGGTTTTCTTTAAGGATATGATACTAGATGGGGTAATCAGGCTCCAGTAGATAGAAACACAATGAAGGACATTTGGGGATACAAACTTGACTCAATGGACCTTAATATATATGACAGGATACATGAAATGAGGTGGAGGTGGGGACTATAAGAGAGGTGCAGATAGGGGATGGGCCCTAAATATGATCAAAATATATTGTATTAATTTTGCAAAATTTAACAAAAAATAAATTACAAAATAACTTAAAACAATAAAAAATAAAGTAATGTAGAAATAGAAATTTTAAGGCACATAGGAAGAGAATAAATACTTGAAATGTAGATGGAAAGGGGACTGGTAAATTAAAAGAGGACCAGCTAGCCATTAAAAATGAGGCTCTGAAGTCAGCACCTGTTTCATTTCTTCTTATTTGTTCTACAGTTCAGACATGTGATGTCTTCAGCAATAGGGTCTTACCATCAAGTTCTGGGGGTAACCAGAAAAAGGAGTAATGTTCATTATTGTTTGGGATTCTACAAGACTTCTGGTCAACAATTTCAAAAAATGGCATCCATTCCTGGCATTGGGCTTTTACTTTTCTTGCCTATGATGTCTAGAGGGGGCAATGTCCCTTTAATATAGGGTTACTCCTTCTAATCTCTTTTTATGATGTATATGTATATATGTTAAGATGCTTCTATAGTGGAGGCTTGCATATGGATTTTTCTAAAGGCCTTTAGTGTTGGCTATCCCTCCCCATACTTCTGCCTCTGCCCTGCCATCTCGTTCCCCATCCCACTTAACCGTTCCTACTTTATCATTCTTTTCCCCTGATATCACTGCATTCTATCTCCTCTCCCATAAAGCCTCCTCACAAATGTTCATTTATTAGTTTTTTGGTCTCTCTAGATTTTCTAATGGAAACTTGCATAATTAAGGTTTCAAAGTTGGCATCCAGCAGTGAGAAACACAATATTTTTATTTATTATTTTTATTTTATGTGTATGAGTGTTATGTCTGCATGTGCATGTAGGTAAACTGCACCTGTGTTGTGCAATGCTGGTGGAGGACAGAAGAGGCTGTCAGATCCTGGAACTGGAGTTACAGACAGTGCTGGGATGTGAACCCAGGTCTTCTGCAAGAACAGTCAGTATTCTTAACCACTGAGCCATCTCTCTAGCCTGAGAGGCAAAATATTTATCTTTCTGTGTCTGGATAACAGTAGTCAGGGTGATTATTTCCATCCATTTATCTGTAAATTTTATAATTTCATTTTAAAGGGCTGAATAATATTCCATTATGAATATGTTCCATAAGCCTCATATCTACTAGATATCTTTCAAAGTGCTGAATGGTGCTATGCATGCTATCTGAAGAGAAAATGAATCGATAACCTTATCCAGATATGAATCTCATGAACTACAGCAACAACTGACCTGGCAAGATGTGCCCACTGGTAGAATAGTAGCACAAATAATATGAGAGTAATCAACTACTTTTTAATTGTATTTGAAGTACACTTCATAAGATGGAGCCCACACCTGACATTGATATTAGGCCTAACAACCTGAGACTACACAGGTCACTAGCCATAGGGAAGAGCCTAATACGATACTGCTAAATAAATACAGTATTAAAAGAATATCTTCATGACTTCCTGTTATATCAATGGACTAATGCTTCTCTTAACTCTAACCAGAGATACTTGCTTATGCAGCAGATGGTGATTAACACAGAAACCCACAACTGGCCAACATGCAGAAAATAGGAGACTACAGAGTGCTTGTCCCTGAAAAGGACACCTATATCAAACTTCTGCCTCCCAAGGTTCAGGGATTGCAGAAGAGGGAGTAAATAGATTATAAGAGCCAGAGGTGGTAGATGACCACATAGAATGTTCCAGCCATCTTTGCAGTTATTCATAAGAACTAACAGCATGCACAAGTCCCATGTAAGCTCAAGCCAGACAAAAATCTCAGAATGCACATGGGGATGTGTATAAGAAGCCCCAATCCTACCTGAGGAACTACTGGTAACCAATTACTCCTGGGAGAGGGAAAGTCCTTTAAGAGTGAAACTCTTGGAAGGTTAACCAGGCTCCAGTGGATGGATATACATAGAAGGTGATTTGGGGACAAAATTTGACTCTGTAGGCTTTAATACATATTACACACACACATAGTATATATAATATATATGTGTATTGTATGTGTCTTTATATAATATAGATAGATGATGCATAGCTAGATAGATCGATAGATGATAGATAGATGATAGATAGATAGATAGATAGATGATAGATAGATGATAGATAGATCGATAGATGATAGATAGATAGATAGATAGATAGATAGATAGATAGATAGATAGATAGATAGATAGATGAGTTGGTAGAT
>NW_008339519.1:1678820-1729187 GCF_000622305.1 Nannospalax galili
TAAAAAGATAGGAACAACAGCAAAGGAGAATTGGTAGTTTAAAACATTGGGGAATATGTAACTTAAAGGATATGCAAAGGTGAGCCAAAGAAGTGAAAATGAAAAATAGACAGTCAGATTATCATCTGGAATATGCATGAATATGTATGTATATACAGAACATGCACAGAGACCAGCACATATATACATGTACATAAACAAAGAACACACACACACACACACACAGCAGAAAGATTTAGAATTTCAAGAAACTTGGGAGGTGTTGGTATCTACAGATGCTGAGATGGGATAGTGTTTGATACAGCTGCACCAAGTCTCACAAACTGGACGGTGTCTGTTTTCTTTGAAAACTTGCCTACTGTACAGACCTCTACTCTGCTCCCAGAATTCATGCAAGGCACTCAAACTCTGAGGCCTGTGGAAGGGTAGGAAAAGAAAGGATGGGCAAATTAGCAATAATTGGATCTTATTAACTTAGTCATTTAAATTGCTTATCTGTTTCCATGTCGGCTTAATTGTAGATAACTCATCTTTAGCTGACTGAATTTGGCTTTTCTAAACCTCACTTATAATTAGAATAGACATGAACACGTTATTACTTATTTTCCTTTTATTTCAGTTAAATGATCAAAATGCATGAACACACTAGAAATAGAACTTAAATTCATATCCATGTAGTCAAAGAGTGTGATCAACAAATGACAAAGGACTAGATTTTACATTAGTTCAATTAACTTTCCAATAATACACAAAGCCATTTAAAATAATGAAAAGCAGTAAATGGAGATCAAGAATAAATTGCTGACAGGCATAAAATGTACACATATGAGAACAGAAAAGATTCATAGTCTTTCAGGTAAAAAAAAGTATTTTCTTTTTAGTGTAAGCAATTCTGGTCTGGAGAAATGGCTCAGTAGTTAAGAGCACTGGCTGCTCTTCCAGAGGACCCTGGTTCAGTTTCCAGCATCCACATGGCAGATAACAACTGTCTATAACTCCAATTACAGGGATTTGACATCTTCTTCTGATCTCCCAGGGAATTGCATGATATGGGTGTGTATACATATGTACAAGTACTACACTCATACACATAAAATAAAAATAATTTTAAAAAGTAAGTAAAGTAAGCATTAGTACAATTAAAGCATCTATTAAAATGTAGGGTAAAACTACAAATTTTTCTTTCAAACTGATGTTTAGATGGTGAAATTCTGATTATTACTATTATTCACAGTAATATTTATATATTAAGAGGTGTGGGAAATGGACTACACAAATATAAATGACAATGTAAATCATAATTATTGATATTACACCTATGAGAAGGAAGTTATTATCCTTGCTGTTTTCACTTTTAATGCCTACCATTCTACTTTCATGACTTACGTTTTTACCAGATATGCAGTATAGGCTCCACAAGTATTTCCTAAATGAATATTTTGTGTATGTGCCTTTGTGTGCACTTGTATGTGCAGATGCACATGCTGGTGCGGGGGGCCAAGGATATTGGTTGTCTTTTTCTGTTGTTCTCCATCTTTTTCAAAACAGAGACTCTCACTGAATCTGGAGCTCTCCATTGGGCTCCACAGCCTGCCAGCAAGCCCCCGGGACTCACTTGTCTCTTCCTTCTACCACACTGTGATTATAGAGGTGTTCCATAGCACTTGACTTTTCATGTGGGAGTTGGGATTCTCAACTCAGGTCCTCGTGCTTACACAGCAAGTACACTGACCTACCTCCACAACTCCTGAATGAATAATCTCAAATGTGATTTTATCTATATGTCAATGTATGAAAAATATATTCATGCTGATTTTATCCTATTTCCAAAGATGAAATGTTTTCCTTTCATGAAAAATTAAAACATATATGAAACTTTTATACAAATACACATATGAGATATAAACATGTACCTGCATGCTTACTACCGATTATATTCAAACATTCATGTTTAGACATGGTATAATGCTTCCCCTACTGCAGTGTCCTATAGAATGCCAATTTGATAATTAACTAACAGTTTACAATGAGAAAAGGAAATGCTTGGTCTTTTATTCAAATTTGTTTCTAGTAGGCAGTATTTATTGCACATTAGTAAGGATGAATAGAAAGTGGTGGTTATATATTCCATGACCTTGTTCTCCCTAAAAAGGCATATCCATCCAAACAAGGGATACAGTGATACTTCAAACAAAATATTTCAAGCACTTTGATTATAATAAATAAATCTAGATGTTTTAGTACTAATGATGTAGCTCAGGGGTAGAGTGCTTCCTTGAATTCATGCGGTCCTCAGTGTGATCCCCAGCACCACACAAACATAGCATACATACATATCCATACACATACATTCATAATAAATAGAGGTAGTTATCTTTTATTCAATTTATCCATTTTAGTGACGCAAGTAATTTAACAAATATGTTTTAAAATCTTAATTCACAGGCTCATATTCATTATGTTTGAAATCTGAGCATTCTAAGATATGTATAATAGAAATCCTTATAGATTAGATTTTAGAAAATAGATTTTCAGGTTGGAGAGATGGCTCTGTGGTCAGGTGCTATTCAGAGGACCTGGGTTCAATTCCCAGCACCCACATGCCACCTAACGACTATCAATACCTCCAGTGTCAGTGGAATCCAACACCCTCTTCTGACCTTCACCAGCATTTCACAATACAGGCAGGCAAAACACATAAACATAAAATAAAAATAGTAAATATTGAAAGACATAAAATAGGCTGGGTGTGGTGACAAATGTCTTTAATCCTAGCACATAGGAGACAGAGGCAGGAGGATCTTTGTGAGTTAAATTACAGCCTGGTCTACACAGTGAATTCCTGGCTAGCTGGGACTACAGGGAGACTCTGACTAAAAAGACCAAAAAGAACCTGATTCAATGTCCCAGCTCTCATAGTCCATTCTCCTTATAAGAGACTGTAGAGTGTAGGATGGCACTCCTATATGGAACCTCACCCACCCAAGGCTCAGGGACCATTGTGGAAAAAGAGGCAGAAAGACTGTAAGAGCCAGGGCTGGTTCATGAACACAGGGAGGTGGAGGCTTCCAGGACACTGGAGGCTTGGTCATGTGCGCCAGCAGCAGCTGTGGCATCAAGTGTGAGACCATATCAGCTCAATTAAACAAGGGCCCAAAGGGGAGATGAGAAATAGGTTGTGGGCCAGCACTAGATTGACAAATATTTTAGATTGAGACTGAAATGAACAATGGTGGTAAAAAGAAAGAGAGAACCAGCGTGGGACACCTCTTTCTATTGCATCTCCATGAGAACCAGTGTGGGACACCTCTTCCTATTGCATCTCCATGAGAACCAGTGTGGGACACCTCTTCCTATTGCATCTCCGTGAGAACCAGTGTGACACTGGAGGCTTGGTCATGTGCGCCAGCAGCAGCTGTGGCATCAAGTGTGAGACCATATCAGCTCAATTAAACAAGGGCCCAAAGGGGAGATGAGAAATAGGTTGTGGGCCAGCACTAGATTGACAAATATTTTAGATTGAGACTGAAATGAACAATGGTGGTAAAAAGAAAGAGAGAACCAGCGTGGGACACCTCTTTCTATTGCATCTTGCATCTCCCCAGTGTGGGACACCTCTTCCTATTGCGTCTCCATGAGGACCAGTGTTGGACACCTCTTCTCATTGCATCTCCATGAGAACCAGTGTGGGACACCTCTTCCTATTGCATCTCCATGAGAACCAGCGTGGGACACCTCTTCCTATTGCATCTCCATGAGGACCAGTGTTGGACACCTCTTCTCATTGCATATCCTTGAGAACCAGTGTGGGACACCTCTTCCTATTGCATCTCCGTGAGAACCAGCGTGGGACACCTCCTCCTATTGCATCTCCATGAGAACCAGCGTGGGACACCTCTTCCTACTGCATCTCCATGAGAACCAGCGTGGGACACCTCTTCCTATTGCATCTCCATTAGAACCAGTGTGGGACACCTCTTCCTATTGTATCTCCATGAGAACCAGCGTGGGACACCTCTTCCTATTGCATCTCCGTGAGGACCAGTGTGGGACACCTCTTCCTATTGCATCTCCATGAGAACCAGCGTGGGACACCTCTTCTTATTGCATCTTAATGGCTCAAGTTTGCTCACAACAACAACCACTGCTCATTGATATTTGGTGGCTCCACTGAACATTGTTTTCCCATCAAAATAGGATTTTAGACATAATTCATTCATATGAAATAAACAGTATCTTTAGTATAATAAAAAAGAGTGGCTAGTCCCAGTGGGTGGGGTGGAGGCTTGGAGGAAAATGAACTTTCAAGACAAGAAACCCTTCTTTTCTGACAGGATTAATGCATTAACTTTTCACAATGTACATGACAAGGAACTAAACTTTCCATAACTGACATATAAAGATCTCCCTTATATATCTTACTGCACAGACAAAAGCCATATTTATCATTTCTAAGTTATCCATGGTACTTATTGTCTTTATTAAGATACACCTTTATTTATGCAAAAGGAATAACATTAAAAATAGATAACCAAAAGTTCAGTGTGATAGCACATGCCTTTAATCCCAGAATTCAGAAGGCAGAGAGAGGCAGATCTCTGTGAGCTCAAAGCCAGCCTGGTCTACATAGAAGTTCTTGGCCAACTGGGACCCTGTCTCAAAAAATAAAATAGGTGACCAAGAAATTTGTTAATCCACAAAGATAACTTAAGATAACTTATAACATAAGCTATAGGATTTACATGGTTTTATTTACATCAAATAAAATATCAAAGATCTTTAAAACAGGAAAAATTCAGGGATTTATAATTCTTATTTGAAGATTTTTAAATTTAACATTTTTTCTTTCCACCTTCATAATGAAGGAGGCAAGAAATTGCACTTTGAAGAATACAAGGTTCCTGCAATTTAAATTAGTATATGTTTTAAATTACAAAAACACATTTATTTATTTAATGCATATGATGCATGTAAGTGCATCTGTGTCATGCAATGCCTGTGCAGGACAGAAGAGGGCATGACATGCCCTGTAACTGGAGTTTTGGATGGCTATTAACCACCATGTGGGTCTTGGTATTCAAACCAAGGTCTTCTGCAAGAGCAATCAGTGCTCTTACCAGCTCATCATCTCTGCAGTCCCCTAAATTAGTATATTTTAAGAGCTACATATGAAAGTATGAATGTTAAGAAAAAGAATCAATTACTATTTGGTTACATTTTAAGATGGAACACTGCACCGGAGTAGGTACAAAGTAGTTATGCTTTGTTTATGTGGGTTGTTTGTATATATATATATGGAGAGAGTGAGAGAGGGACAGAGGGATGGAGGGAGGAAGAGAGAGAGAGAGAGAGAGAGAGAGTCTGTTAGGGTGTATGAGTATGGGAAAACACATGCTATGGCAAGGATGTGGCAGTCAAAGGACAACGTTGTATGAATATGGGAAAACACATGCTATGGCAAGGATGTGGCAGTCAAAGGACAACGTTGGGTATCACCTCTTGCCTTCCACTTTCATTTTGTTTGAGGCAGGATCTCTACTTTGTTGTTCAGTGCTGTGTAGCCCAGGCTAGCTGGCTTTCTAGCTCCCAGGGATTCTCCTGTCTTTAGCTCACATCTCCCTGTAGGACCAGTGGGATTACAGATGTGCACCATGCATTGAACTGGGTGTGGGTTCTGGAGATTTGATCTCTCAAGTCCTCACACTAATGCAGCAAATGCTTTACCCACTGAGCCACCCCCCCAAGCCTAAGAGAGGCCATGAAGCAAGGAGCTCCTGACAATCTGGTTGTATCCTCTAAAACAGTTATTAAGTTTGTGCAGCAAGAAGGACCTGGATTCAAACACTGTGTGGACTATATAATTTATATATACAAATTAGATAAAATGCCTGTGCTTTGGACTTTTTATAATGTAGAAATAATAAAAGTACAATCACACAACTGCTATAGGGAACATATGAATAAAATCTTTATGAAAGACTTAATTCCTGGCCTGGGACAAAATAAATGGTCAACAAACTGTCTTAAAGCTGAATAATGGCTGTTGCTATTATTATTTCATGGTTAATTTATGTATATGGAAGATGCCTGTGGTCCAGGGAATAGGTTCCGAGGAAGTGGGCCTAATTGATGGAAGAAAGCTGAACAAAGACATTTTATTTAAAAGCCAAGTTAAAATACAAATTCAGCTTTTTCAAAAACTGATTACCAATGTGTTATATGACAGGAATTCATATAGTATCTCAGTCACTTGTGGGCAAAAGAGGATTACTGCTTGAGGGAAAGCAGATACCAAACTGCAAAGATAATCAAGGTACATAAGCATTGTGTATGAATGGAATTTACAAATAAAAGAAGGAAAATAAACAAAGGAAAGAAAGCACAGCACTTTGTATTTATGATCAATTACTTTTTGAGAATATAATCACCTGGCAATTTCAGAAATTTCTTTAAAAATTTTATCTTCCAAACCTCCTGTGGCTCCTTGGATTATTACTCAAAATTATAAAGAAATAACTGATGCTACATTTTGGAGGTGAGCTACCCCCAAAGGCCAAGTGTTAAAGGTTTAGGTTCCAATTTGGTGCTGTTGGGTGTAGTGGAATCTTTGAGTGGTTGGACCTATTGGGATGTTATGAGATGGCTCTGCATTAAAGGAGGTTGTAGGACCTGGGCTTTCTCCTCTCCATCCTCACCTTCTTGGCAATTTATGCTCCATTACACATTCCTGCACTGACACTGGCTTTATTAATGGAGGCTTAAAAGTAATGACTAAACCTTCCACAATTGTGAGTGTAACAAAACTTTTCCTATAAGGAATCATCTCAGCTATCCACAATAGTGATGGAAAATGCATAAGCATTTGGATTGCTTTACATATGTATCCTTTACTAATAAAGGTCTGAGAACAGTATTAATTCCCCCATTTTATCCATGGTCAGTAATACTCCCTGAATATTTTTTCTTATGAAGTTTAAATCCTACAAATCCTAGACATAAATACTAAAAAGAAAATGGACATGATTCATTTAGATTGTTTCCTTAATTAGCACTAATTCTGTATAGTGGTCCCTGAATTAACAAATCAAAATGGAGAATCATATTCACAGATACACTGACTCTTACAAGAGATGCACAGAGTAAAACTAACTGAACTTCTGTGGCCTGATGTTTCAAAGGGGATGTTATCATTACTAATGACCCAGTCACAGCTAATGATTTTATAGCTAACCAGAGGCCTGAGCAGTTATGTTAAGTGTACAGAACAGCTTTGAAGTAACTCATGGCATTTTTATTCTCAGCTGAACTGTTTAAAATGTGGTTCTTTTTATGAACTATGAAATGATCCAATAAAATACATTCAAGTATGAGGCATGCTGTGTAACTTCATGGTGATGGGATTTAAGAAGACAGAACCCAACCTGAAAACTTAGAAGAATGAAAAATCAAGTCAAAAGCCCTATAGAAATCATAAGAAATGTTGATAAATATAATTTGACAGAGGAAAAGAAGAGTTTACTGTGCATTTATTTCAAATACAAAGAAACTCATTGTATAGAAGACTTAGGTCAGAAATATTTATGATCAAATCCCCAGATCATTTGCTGACAAAAGAATGTCATTGAACATAGTAGGCTTGTATAAGTAAAAATTTTATCCCAAGAAAAGGCAAACATATTTCCCTCCAGATGTAGAAAACGAGAATTGTATGCTTTGTATATGCAAAGAAAAAGGAAGAACTAGCATTTGGAGAGACAAACAGTGCTGTCCCTACATTCTCTGCATGCCATGGGCTGAATAAAAGTGTTTGAGGGGATGGAGAGATGGTTCAGTGGTTAAGAGACTAGCTGCTCTTCTAAAGGACCTGGATTTGATTCCCAGCAGTTACATGGCAGCTAACAACCATCCTTAACTCCAGTTCCAGGGCATCTGATGACCTTTTCTGACCTCTGGGAACACTGCACAAATGTGGTACACTTGCATACACGCAGGCAAAACACTCAGACACAAAAACTAGAAGTAAATAAATAAATTTATAATGTATTTGAAAAGTTTCATTCTATATGTCCATGGTTTTAATTTACACATAATTTTAGAGTAGGGTACTAACATATAGACACTCCATCAGCCAAGCAAACAAATGTAATCCCAACATTCAGGAGGATGAGGAAGAGCAATCCTCAAGAGTTCAAGGCCTACTGTCTCTAATATAGTGAGTTCAAAGCCAACTTCGCTACATAGCAAAACTTGTCTCAAAGATAAATAAATAAAAATAAAACAACAAAGCTTCTGATAAGAAAATAATTATACAAGAGTACTATAGATAAGACTGTTGATGTCAGAAATGTTCATAATATAAAAAGGTGGGGGAAATGGCTATTGGCAAGAGATATGTTGAATAACACAGTGCATGCTGGTGCACTCCTTTAATCCCAGCTCTTGGGAGATAGAGGCAGTTGGGATCTCTGTGGGATGAAGTCCAGCCTGTTCCACATAATGACTTGTAGGGATACTGGGACTAGGGGGACCCTGTCAAAAATAAATAAATAAATGAATAACTAAAATAAAAAATAAATAAGCAAAAACATAAAAACCAAAAAAATTAAAAAGAAGAGATAAGTTGAAAAGATAAATGACTATTTACAAAGCTTAACCATATGTAGACTTTCAAGGCAATAACTTGAAAAACTATTGATGACAGCTTGTTAAAATTAATTATGAGAACTTTTCAGATAAGCATCTAGACTAAATCAGAACTCCAAAATCTTTGAAATCAAATGGAATAATTAAAGCTGCTGATTTTGTATATTTATCTTTATTTCAAGAGCCTTTTTATATTTGTAAGTATGTACAACATAAAGCAAAACTGTTTGGGAAGAAGGGAAAAAGTTCAGGATAATATAGGCAACACATTTATATATTTTATAGTATCAGAATGAACTTGATATAGCTATGTCGGAATCAATGTGAGTGCCCAACATTAAGATCTTCAGGGAAAACTGCTTTACAAAAATACACAATATTCAAAAGTAAAAAAAAAAAAAACAAGAATAAAATTAACTTGCTTTTTAATTCATGTATTTTTAAATTCTTTTTTATTTTTGAGAATTTCACACACAAGTAATAACTTTGCATTATTTTCATCCCTCCAAGTCCCCTACTAATTCCTCTAATGTCTCCCCCTCACTCTCAATTTTTGTCCAATTCTTTATTATTGCTACATATACATATATTTATAAATATGCATATATAATATATAACTCACTGAGTCCATTTAGGGCTGCTCATGTGTACCTATCTTTAGGGCTGCCCATCTGGGATCAGATAATCTCTCATGGAGCTAGTCCCCAGGGAAAACTCCTTAATCATCCATTTATTGTCTGTAGTTCTTCATTTTGACTCCATGAAATTTCCCCTGTCCACCTAGCATGTCAACTGGTTTTGAAACTATGCATATATTATTAGACTACCATACTGCTGAGATTTCATTGCTCCACCTTCCCTATCATTTCTAAAATGCATTAATTAGCAACATGTGTTTCTCAATTTTTCCCTCTTCTATGATGTTCCCTGAACCTCAGGTGTAGTTGCTCCATTGTAAATGTGTCACTTAGAGTTAGGCACATCACAGACACTTATTCTCTATTTGACCAGTTGCGGAGCTTTGCATTGTCTACATCTATTGCATAAAGAAGGTACTTTGATGAGTGGTGAGATGTATACTTGTCTGTAACTATAAGGATACTTAGGAAGAATATAGTAAGAAATGACATTGATCTAAGGAAGTAACATAAGTAGGTTTTCCTCTAGAGTCTATGGCCTCTTCAGCCATGTCATTAAACCAATATAGGGCCTATTAACAAATAGATGGATAAAGACATTTTTGCACATATATACAATGGAATTCCATTCAGTCATAAACAAGGCAGATCTTATGCTATTTGAAGAGAGATGGATGGAACTACAGATTATTCATTATTTTATGTTAAATAAACCTGGCTCAAAGATATTGTATGTTTTCTTTTCTCTCATATGAAAATTCTAGGTTATATGTGTACCTACAGAGAGACCAAGAGAGATGATTGATCTATAAATAGATCATATATAGATAGATGATGTCAGATTACTGCTTTGTAGGTAGATGATTGATTGATTGATGATAGATAGATAGATAGATAGATGATAGATATATGATAGATAGATAGATAGATAGATAGATAGATGATAGATGATAGACAGCCAGATAGATGACTTGAAAGCATAAGGAATACTAAAACTCTTTTGCGGGGAGAAAGGAGACCAGCAGGAGGAGCAAGGTACAAGATAGGTTGATACTGGGGGAAAAATATGAGCAAAGCAACATGTTCTTTATCAATGAAAGTATCATAAAGTAATCCATTATATTATGCTTACAGAAATAAATTCTAAACATCAAAACTACCTATAAGTTTATATTTTATAAATATACAGATTGAATTCCTTTAAGTAAAATAAGTCACAGGACATTCCTTCCTGGAGACTATAGGGAATGAACTATGCCCTTTCATTTTCCAGTTTCCAAGAACTTCAGGTCATTGTTTGTGGCCTTCCCCCCATCTTTAAAATAGGCTAGGCAATATCCCTCTAATTTTCTCTGTGACTGAGTCTCTTTCTGACCATACCTGGAAAATGTTTACCATTCTTAAACATTTATGGAATTAGAGTGGTCTACTTGGATGATATTCCCATTCAAGCATGTAATCACATCTTCAAAGTCTTCTTGCCATTGACAGTACACAGGCACAGGGTCCAGGAATTAGAAAGTTAACAGTTCTGGAAACCATTATTTTGTATACCACACAAATTATCATAGATACACACCTACTTTATGGATGAAACTTAAATTTACAAAACATTTAGCTATCTTTAAGAAATATTATAATTATGCATAACAATAATTACATTCAAAGTCATTCTGAATGAAAGAAAATAGACAAAATAGTACATTTGTAACTGTTTACACTGCCTAATATATAATATATCTCATATCTCAATGATATGAAAAGTGATGTTCATATCCTAAATATATCTTAGAATCATAAACCTTCTACTTAAATACATATAATGGGTCTTTTCTGCCCCAGAGTTAAACAAAGATGATCTGAACAGTAAAATAAAAATATAATCTGTAAAGACTATTAAATTATATTTCACCAAATTACACACTTCTGTTCTTTGTAAATAATGATACAATGAATATACAGAGGTGATGATATTTGCAAATATATATTTGATAAAGGGTTGTATCTAGAATATACAAAAAATAATGATAATTTTAGAATAATAAAATGGCCAAATAAAATAGGTAAATTAAGGGTTGGGGAAATGACTTAGAGGTTAAGAACACTGGTTGATCTTGCAGAAGACCCGGGTTCAAATCCCGGCACCCACATGGCAGCTAACAACTATCCGTAACTCCAGTCCACAGGGATCCAACAGCCTCTTCTGACTTCTGAAGGCATTGCATGACACGGGTGCACTTACCTACATGCAGGCAATAACTGCATACACATAAAATAAAAATAATAAATAAAATAAAAAATAGATAAATTATTTGAATCTATAATTCACCAGAAAAATATAACTGATAACAAAAAATATGTTCAAAATCATTATATTACGGAATAAAGAATTAAACCACAATTTATATGATTTTTTTAAATTATAAAATTGAATGAAGTCCAAGTTTCTATCTATTGTTAAAAGTATAGATGAATTATGAAATATTCACGAAATGGATTAGCATCTTAATAGTTAAAAGGGCATGTTACTATATGTAATAGAAAACCCTTTCAAAACAATGCTGAGCAAAAGAATATAGGCAAAATAGTACATATTATGATTTGATTTTTACAAAACTTTAGAAAGTAATCTACGGTGGCAGCAAGTCTATCAGTCATTATCACACAGGGATAAGAGAGATGATGAGGTAGAAAAAAAGGAAACAAACATTCTAGAGTGATGTGTATATGCCTTATTTTTACCAGATGGCTGCATGTTGAACACGCATGTCTAAGTCCAACAAATGCTATTCTTGAATCATGTACATTGTATTTCACATAAATTTTAACTTAATAAAGTAAAAGTAAAATAGGCTTATATGACTTGAGGTAAAGAACAGTGATGAAGCTGAACGGGAAGGTAAGCAAGATCTCAGATTGCCTGAGGTTTGAAACTGTCCTGTGTCATAAAAAGCTCAGTGGAACTGTTGATCAAGGAAGTGGTTCGATCAGAGCAAAGAGGAACACACCTGTAGCAAGTAGTGTGGTTAATGGATTTGAACAAGAGTCTGATGGTAGAAATATTCTAGTCAGAAGGAGGCTATAGTTCTTAAAAATTTAATTAAGTCTTGAGTTAAGCAAGGCCAATTAAAATGGAGAGGAGGAGACCAATTTGAAAGATAGCCATTAATTATAAAAAGTCACTCACTAAAAATTGACAGCCTATTAAATGTGAAGATATTTGGAGAATAGTGGATGAAAGGTAAACTAAGCATGGGAGGCTAAGTACATGGAAATGCAATTAAGATGGAAGATAAAGAAAGACTATAATTTTAAAAGTTTGGAAAGAAAAATATGATTTAGGTTTGGGACATGCTGACTTTGGCATATGAAATTAATATTCCCATGCTGACCATCAGTTGTAAATGCAAGACTGGAGTTAAAATATAAAAGAAAAATAAAAGATATCTGAATAGGCAATGTGTATGGGGAAATAAAACCGTTTATAATATTTCAAAACCAAAGAACTGATGTTGTCACTTAGAGTGTGTAAAACAGAAATGTTTGTAAGTAGAATGTAGTCAAAATGTACAATCAATACATTAAAGATAAGAGAAAAAGAGGAGGTTATGATTATGATTATTTCAAAGTTAATCATTAGTTGGGATAGTAAGAAGTATAGGAATGTATATTTTAAAACTATCATATATATCATTCTGAAAAATAAAAACTCAGAATTTCAAAAAAAAATTATCTCTTCCATTTTAGAAAAATAGAACAGAGACTCTAAGATAGCAAATGTCACCTCTATAATAATGACATATTTATTAATCTAATCAAGCACATTATGTACAGGTTACTATCCTAAGCATGTATACAGAATGCAATCTTCAAAATCTCACATTGCTTACCCACTACTATTATCCCTATACCAGAGGTGTGAATACTATAGGAATGAATATTAAGCACTCATTCAAGGTTAATAAGAGATGGGGGCGGTGTGCGCACACCATCCACATGTTTAACCATGACTTCGTACTATAACGTGACCAGAAAGGAATTCTGCATCAGACACAAAATCCACAGTGATCTGTCCCTGGGAAACTCTTAGATTACACTGAAAGCATAAAAATATCATCATAATACCTGCATATCATGGAGTTTTAAACTATGGAGGAAAAGAAAAGATGCTAAAATTCACTAAGTCCAGGGGGTAAACTATTAAAGTGATGATTTCGTTTCCCTCATTTGAACTGACAACCAAGATCAAGAGCATGGTAGACCGTAAAGGTCAGTTAGCCAATGCCCAGGGCCCACTTAGATCTGTGCTCTGGCAAGAGTAAGGTAATATTACAAAGCTCTTTTGTATCTGAAAATTCTCAGAGAGCAGCATCTCAATTAGGCCATAGTAAACTAAGAAAAAACAATATCTAAAAATAGTAGATGGGAAGAGATAAATAAAATCAAAGCTGAAATTAATGAAATAGAAACCAAGGAAAAATTCAAAGAATCAATGAAATGAAGAGTTTGAAAAGATTAACAAGGTTGACAAACCTTTAACCAAATTAACAAAAGGAAAGAGAGGACTCAAATCAATAAACTCAGAGATTAAAAGGGAAACATCACAACAGACCCTGAAGAAATTCAGAAAACATAAGAGCATTCTTTAAAAATTGACATTCCCACTGAACTGGAAAAATTTAAAGAAATGGATAAATTTCTAGATATGTACAGTCTACCAAAATTGTAATAAAATAAGACATAAATAACTTAAATGGACCCCTAACAACCCATGGGATAGATGGCCTAAATGGAGATATCTTCAAAGAATTACCATTAAAATCAGAAACAAGACAATGATATCCACTATTTCAATTCCTTTCCAATATAGTATTGAAAGTCTTATCTGGAGCAATAAAGAGGACACACACTGGAAAGAAGGAAGTCAAAGTATCCTTATTTGCAGATGATGTGATTATGTGCATAAAAGACCTCAAAGACTCTACCAGAAAACTCCTAGAGCCAATAGACACAATCAACATTGTAGCAGGATGTAAAATTAACACACACAAAAATCAGTATCCATCCTTTATACGAACAATGAACACACTGAAAAAAAAAGATGAAGGAACTGATCCCATTAATGATAGCGTATAAAACATAAAACTCCTTAGAATAAATCTAATCAAGGAAATGAAGGACTTGTATGATAAAAAAGTTAAACATAGAAGAAAGAAATAGAAGAAGATACTAAGAGATGGAAAGACCTCTGACCATCATGGCAGAATTAATATTGTGAAAATGGCCTTCACCAAAGCAATCTACAACTACTGTCCATTACAATTTCAATACATGTCTTCAGAGAAATTGAAAAAATCCCAATTTTCAAATTTCATATTGACACACAAAAAAATCACAGACTAGCCTAAACAGTCTTGAATAATAAAAGAAATACTGAATGTATCACCATCGCTGATTTCAAATTGTACTACAGTGCTATAGCAATAAAAACAGCATGGCAAGCATAAAAACAGACACATTCATCACTGGATTAAAACTGAAAACCGAGTTTTAAGACCATACACAGTCACCTGACTCTTGACAAAAGGGCAAAACCACATATTGGACAAAGGAGAACATGTTTAACAAATGGTGCTTCTCAAACTGGAGAGCTACACATAGAAGAATGAATCTAGATTCTTACATCTCATCCTAGACAAAGCTCAAATCCAAATGGCTCAAGGATCCCAACACAAGACCTGATACCTTGAATCTAACAGAAGATAAAGAAGATAAAATTGCACTGGAACTTACGGGCAGAGGAAAGGACTATAGAAATAGAACCACAATAGCACAGCACTGACAAATTAGACCTTATGAAACTAAAAAGCTTCTGTACACAAACGATCCCATCAATACAGTGAAGAGGCAACATACAGAATGGGAAAATATTTTGCAGGAATATATCTGACAGAGAGTTAGTATCTAGAATATACAAAGAGCTCAAAAAACTAAACATCAAAAAACCAAACAATCCACTAAAACAGGCACAAGGAAGTAAACATAGAACCCTCAGAAGAGGAAATGCAAATACTTAAGATATGTTCTTTATAATGCTCAACATCTTAGCCATCAAGGAAATGCAAATTAAAACTACTTTGAGACTTCATCTTACCCCAGTCAGTATGGCTCAGATCCAAAGAACACTGACAAATTTTGGCAAGGATGTGTGGAAAGGGAAGTACTTATTCACTGTTTCAGGGAGTGCAAACTGTTACAGCCACTATGGGGGTCCGTGTAGAGGGTCCTCAAAAAGTTCAAAATATCAGTCGAATCAGTTCAGAGTCAAAAAGTTCAAGATATCAGTCATATCAGTCTTGGTCATATATGCAAATGCCCTGTTCACAACAGTCAGGAAATGGAAGCAGCCTACATGCCCATCAACTGTTGTGTGTGTGTGTGTGTGTGTGCGTGTGTGTGTGTGCGTGCGCGTGCACGCGCACATGTATGTATGTGTGTGCCTATGTGACAAATAAACACTTCCTTCAAAACATTGAGAAAGTAGCTAAGGTCTTTTCAGCCCTGTGCATTGCTCTGCTTTATTGACAATGCTTCCACTGGCTGTTTTATAAAGAATAAAACTATTAACTTTAGAATTGCAAAATGTTCACATGTGGTAACTGCAGGTTATAAGAAGCTAGTTTCTGTTAAAAGAGCATGAAGATAAGTGGGTACATATATATACTGAAAGCCATAAGCACTCATTTGGCCATGAACAATCTGCAGGTCCCAGAGCTAAGCAAGAAGGATAGTACATTGCAGGCTGTACAGAGGGAGGAGCAGATGGTCCTCTTAAGCTGTCACTTAACATTATTCCCTGCATCTGTCAGGGGATGCCAAATACTGTGTATGACAAGCAATGAAGCAGACAACGCAAGAAAGAATCTTCCTTAGAAGTCTATAATTTGCTACGATCAGTGTTTACACTTAATGTTTACAGCACACAAGTTCCCAATATCAACTGAAAATAGGAGGCAGAGAGAATCTAAATAGGATGGGCAACTTTCCTTTCCAAAGTGAAGGAAGATAGAAAAGATACACACAGGGAAAAATAAGGTGGAGAAAGACAAACATGTACAGAAAGAGGGAGGAATACAGAGGGAAAGGCAAGGAGTACAAGGGGAAAAAATGAGAAAGAGAAACAGAGATAGGCACAGAGGGAAAGACACAGGCAAAACTGCTGAATGATCCCGTATGAAGAAGAAAAGTTGCTCAAATTAAACCACGAAGAAAGGGACCAAAGCTATGTATTCTGATTGGTTTCTTAACTATAAACTGGTACAAATCAAAACTTATATTTATATCATTTATATTTCTATTGAGTAAAACCCAGTTGTATATTTCATTTTTTAAAATATTTTATTTATTATTATTAATTTCTAACAGAGCATAGGGTAGGGGTCTATTTACAGAAGAATGGGCGCCCCCCACATTTACTGCTGTGCCATAAAGTCCACACTCAAATATAGGTCCTGTGCCCTCCTGACAGCCTCACGAAATGGTGAAAGAAGTGCCTCTTGGTGTTCTCGGCTTATTTATCCCTTGCCCTTCCCCCGCGTATTTCTTTTTTAATTTCAATATAAAACTACCATTACTTTCTCCTAATATAGCCACAGCTATTGGCAACATACAATTTTAACCCATTTATCAGTAGTTACACAAACTGGCTTTTGCCCTCACAGGGTCCATCTGAGGAAGAAATATCCTGCTGTTCATCCAGGTGAATTAACACATTTACCTGATATGTCTGGTCAAGTGTCAGTTTAATGTGTTGTCTGTTGCCTAGATGGCCATTTATCAGGGTCACTTCTCAGGATGACAAACATGAGTTTTAAAGTTTGACCGATTTTCTAATTATCGATAGTCTCCTTTAGCAGCCAGAGATCAGCATGAGTTTCCATAAACATGCAAGCAGGCAAACACATTGCCACAGTCCCTGCTAGTTCTAAATTACTGACCTAAGGGTGGTGTTCTCAGAGCTCTCATAATGTAATGGGATTTCTCCTGATATTTTTGCTGCTTCACATTAAGCATTTCCTCTCCTATTGTCCCCCACCATCCCCTCCCTCACCCCTGGGTATCAGTGAGTTCTCTAGGGAGTAAGAGATGTCTTTCACATTTGCTGTTTAATGAACCAATGATCTCCAGTATTTTGTATGAAATTTTATAAACCCAAAGTTCTGTGTTCACAAACTCGGCCTAGAATTAACTGGCTGCCTTTTTGAAAAATGTCTACATGCTTGGTTTGTAAAACAGTTCTAGATTTAGTTATTAGGGAAAGAGGAACCAGATAATAATGGTAAGCACGTTCTGAGCTGGCAGGCAGAGGGATGCAGAGTGAATGAAAGGCAAGAACACAAAAGATGAGAGATTGTATTCCCTCTCTGACATGCCTGAAAGCAGATAACCAAAGCAGAGCTATTGGAGAATGCAAGCTTCAGTAAAAAACAAAACCCAGTGTTCTCTCTTCTGGCCTCTACTCTGCCCTGGACTGAACTATATAGTTCATCACTGGGTCACTCTGCCCAGCAGGAAATGGTGGACAGGGGTTCAAGAAGACAAGATTCTCTGCCATCAGTTGTTTGTTCTTTGCAGAATCATTGGCTATGCAACTCACTTGTGGTCTTTCATTCCCTACTCAGTTCCTTACTGTTTTACCTGTAATTTCAAAACTCAAAATCCCAGAGCTGCAGGAGGACATGGAGCAGGCAAGACAGAGTGCTGTTCAGTGGAAGAAAGACAACGGAACAGGAATAAACCCTACTAGAGAACTGAGAACCTCAAACACCACTGTCAGTCTTTACCAGAGAGACTGAAAAACAGGACTATCTCCTTGTCCAAATTAATGGTATTTAGTTTAAGCAGTTGGTCAGAATTATCTGGAACTTTTCCAGTTAAAAATGTGACTCCAGGGGTGAGGCCCAGAATTCTACCATTCCTATATTCTGATACTTCAATAACTTTCTCTCTGCACCCAACAATGAGGTTCATTAAGATTATCAGTGCACAGGGCTCAGAGGAAACTTTCAATGTAAGACAGCAGCCTGAGGGCAGAGTGTATCTGTCTCTGAGCTATGAGGAGCGCCTGAAGGGAAACAGTGTACTGGCCTGACAATAAATCTGTGTAATTTAGCAGAGTTTAATATGGGTGCTAGTGCTCTCACTGCTATTGGGGAAAAAAAAATCTATGTGTTCAATTTATACCAAAATCACCCAAATCACCAAAAGACTATAGCTAAATAGTTACATTGGCTAAAGGCAGCTAATAACAGTTCTTAACTCTTAGCATTTATCCAAAATACTTAAAATGATCACTCTTCTAAGCTTTTTGTTTTTGTCCTTCAATTTATTCACCCAAATCACCAAAAGACTATAGCTAAATAGTTACATTGGCTAAAGGCAGCTAATAACAGTTCTTAACTCTTAGCATTTATCCAAAATACTTAAAATGATCACTCTTCTAAGCTTTTTGTTTTTGTCCATTTGTGTAGCCCAGCCCTATTCTCCTCTTACCCCATTGATTGAAATGACCCTGATCCCACCATAGAACTGTGGTGGTGAGTCATAAAAGCACTGGAGTGTCACATGCTACCAGGTCCTACAAAAGGCAGCAACAGGATTTATGATGGGACAATTAGAAATAATAATACCATATCTGGCTCTTCTGGGTCAAGGAGGCAAGAAATGTTATGGAAATGAGAAAAGGGGAAGTTTGATTTCTCATGTTCTCATGCTTTGAGTGAGAATAAGAAGATTCTTGTGCTTAAACATTTAAGTCACATGAAACAGTCAAGTTAGATGTGTGTTTCCACCAGCAGAAACTGAAAGTATTAACAAATATATCTCCCTTTCCTTATCCTGCCCTCTAACCCTTATACAATAAAATTCCAATTTAGCATCACAGCTCTTTCCCTGTATGATATCAATTGGAGTCTCTCAACTTATCTTCTACCAATGCTGGTACTTCTCTTTGCTAATCATTGCTTGCAAAGCCATGAGTGTTGAAAGCTTACTTACAACTTTATGTTTCCCTGGAGCACATCCCTGTGTAAATTCTACTGGTACTGAAGAAACACAATCTATTAGTACACTTTCTATACCATCCTTTACTAACAGTTTAAGTTTCCTTCTCCAGCCCCACAAAGTTATTACGGTACATAGAGAGAAATACGAGTTAAAGTGAACTTTACTCAAATAACATAGCAGCATCATTTTGGAGATTAGCATTGTTGTATAAGGACAGATGAACAGAGGAAGAAAACTTGCCAGAGAAACGTGTTAGGATTCTGTCATACACAAGGGTCCCATGGTGAGATGGCAAGGGTCTTTCATAATGAGTGACAGAGGAATGAAAAGAAATAACAGACATGAGAGATGGGAGAGACTGATGAGGTTGGTGGCAGACTGTCCAAGTTGTTGAAACGGCTGACAAAGACAGGCTACCAAAACACAGGTCTTGAATTTTGTTCCACGGTTACCTGGTATTAGCTATGTTAGGACATGTGAGCATTCTTTCACATGTCCAAGGATGCTAAATCTTGGGTTTCTTTCTTACTCCTTTTAAAGCATTTTAATTAATTTTTAAAGTTAGCACACAAGGGAATGAGTCTCATTATGGCATTTTCATATATACATGTCTTATTTTGCTGTAATTTACCTGGTCCACATTGTCCTCTCTCGTGCAGTCTGCACTTCTGTGTTCTCTTCTTTCCTGGAGATAATTTCCTCTTCTGCTTCTTTTACCTTCTTTATTTCTTAAGATATCATTCTCCCTTCTCATTTACTCCCCTCCCTAGTTTCACTATCTATACACACATATACAGCCAAAATGCATGCATGCAGTTATATACACATAGATGTAGCTATAAATCTAAGTTCTGCAATTGAGAGTGATGTGATATATGATGTTCTGAGTCTGACTTTATTTTTAAGGAATTAAATGGTTAGACGTATTAATATAAATATCTAACCTAGTCATCAACAGATGAATGGATAATGAAAATATGGTGTGTACATACACACACTGGAATTTTATTCAGCTATAAAAATAAAATCCTGAAGTTAAGAAAAATACGTATTTAAATAGAAGATACTATATTATGCGAGGTAACCCAGACTCAAAAAGTCAAAAACTGCATGTTCTTTGCTGTAAGAGGCTCCTTGCTTAAACTATTTGTACATATGTATGTAAGTGGAGGTGAGTTTGGGTATAGGCCATGAAACTTGAAAGGAGACCAAGAGAGGGAGAAAAAGGGTGTGGAAAGAGAGGGGGAAAAATAGCATATGAAAATTCCTAGTATGTTATTACTAAGAAAAGATTACTCAAAAAATATTCTTTCTCCAAAATATGTATCTAAGTACATATTTTTAACTGAACATCAATCCTGCAACCAGGCATTTTTTAATGCTCTATTCCTAATTGATTCTCCATTCAACTGAAATGTATCATAAATAATTTATCTGCATAAGTCTATCTGCCCAGAAACTGGAGATGGGCCCATTAATCCAAAAGGTTTTCTGTTACTGCATTATATTCCCCTTCCTACTACCTGTTTATTACTTTCCTAAACTCTTTAGATTTTTCCGATTGAAAGATGCATATCTAAGACTTCAAATGAGAATAATTCTATTATTCTATTCTTACTCCATGGGAATGGTTAAATGGAGTGGGGAATGGGAGGTCAGGGCAGAGGATAAAGTATCAGGATGGATAGCTAGCATTAAAGGTATTTAGAAAAAGCCGTAAGGAAGCCTACTAATATAGAAGCTTCTTAAACTATATACATATACATTATAAAAGGAGTAACCTTGTAACAGGGGGACATTGCTCCTATCAGACACCACAGGCTAAGAAAGTAAAAACCCAATGTCATGAAATGACTCTCTCTTCTGAAGCTGCTGACCAGGGGATTCATAGAACCTCAAACAATACTGAACATTACCCTGCTCTTGGTTACCCACCAGAACTTGATGCTAAGATCCTATTGCTGAAGACACTACATACATGAGCTGTACAACAAACAAGGAAAAATCAAGCTGGTGGTGACTTTAAGTTTCATCTCTACTGGTTAGCTTTCAGAGTGCTAGATGGTGCTATGCATGCTACCTGAAGAGAAAATTGATCATCCTCCTCACCCAGCTATGAATCCTGTGAGCTACCACAACTGGCCTGGCAGGATATGCCCACTGGTACAATTGTGGCTCGAATAATTTGGGTGTAGCCAACCACATTATAATTGAATTGAAGATCCACTTCATAAGATGAAGTCCAAAACTGACATTGATATCAGGCCTAGGAACTTATGTCTAGACAGGTCACAGACCATGGGGAAGAGTCTAATATTATTATTCTGCTAAATAGCTGTAGTATTAAACTGACTCATAATGATTTATTGTTATACCCATAGATTAATGCATCTCTCAGCTCACAGGGGAGAATATTCTTCATGTAGCAGATGGTGATTAACAGAGAGAACCATAACTGGCCAATGTTCAAAGACAAAAAGAGACTACCAAGTGCCTATACCAAATAGGACACCTAGATCAAATTTCTGCCTCTCAAGGCTAAGAAAACATTGCAGAAGAGGGAGTGGAATCATTTTAAGAGCCAGAGATGGTGGATGGCCACAAGGATACAGTGCTTTCCAGACAGCTGGGAAGTTACATGAACTCATAGCAGTGGTGACAGCATACAAGTCCCATGTAAACTCAAGCCAGACAAAATTGCGGCACAGATGTGGGGAAGTGGATAAGAAATTTCAACACTAGTTGAGGAACTATTGGCAATGGATGATTGCTGGAGTGAGAGAATCAGTCAAGTTTAAGCGTGAGACCCTTGATAAGTTAATCAGGCCCCAGTGGATGCACCCACACCAAAGGGCATTAAGGGAACCAAAATTTGACTTTAGAGCATATATATATGTTCCAGTGGCCTGTCATGTCCCCACTGCTCCATCCCAGCCTCCCCAGCTGTGTTACTGCTCTGAGTGGTCTACTGTCCATGGTCTCAGTCCCACTTCCTAAATGTGATGTCAACAGGCTCTCAGGAAAGCATTCCTGAAGCATTTACCAACTTCATTAGACATGGTATACTTTTAGTCATCCCCATTCATTGTATCACATTTGCTCTTTATTTATATGCATGACATTATATGTTTCATCAATACCAATAGTACTATGTAATAAGTAGTATTATGTATATGTATCATGCATGAGTACTAAAAGCTACTATGTAATACGAGTACTATATAGTAAGAAATACCAGATCTCTGTTAACTATAAAATTTTTAAAATTGAAGATTTGAATGCTATCAAATAAATCTCAAATAAGTTTGGCATTATCAAAATCAGACAAATGAATAGGTAGGCATGCTGTTAATATCAAAGGTGAAACTGGGGTTTTATAGTGTTGACTATGTAATAAAGCCTATATGCACACACGGTCTAGTAAGAGTATGGCCTATAATTTCTGTATCACCATCATTGCTTTTACAGAATCACTACACAGCATGAGTGTCCAAAATCACGGCTTCACTTTCTAAGGATGTAAAAATCTGATTCTATATTTCTAGCTTCATCCTGATGTAATCAATTTTTGAAAGATGACTAGCATGTAAAAGAATCCTTGCTTCAGTTTAGACTTTGACATAATAAAATATCATTTCTCTTGAGAAAATAGTCCATTTATCTGTTTTGAGTCAATAAGTGGAGATATCTGAACTGTCATCCATTTAATTGAAAGGGAAGTGTTGGGTGTGAGGGTGTCTCACCAAGAGTTTACTTTACCTGCTTGGCTAACACAATGCTCCAGATAGAGCCACTCAGCCTTGTGATTTTATGACTCACATTAGAGCTTAAGTTGGATCAGCAATCCAGCAGACTTTGCTCAAAGCTCAGAACAGTGTGGGCAGTTCAAAGCCTGCCATAGTCTATTTATAAAACACATGAAGCACAGTCTCATCCTCAGGGAGTGTGAATTCAAGTACAGTATAATATTGCAAGGGTTGTCAACTATTTCTCACTAAATTATTTTTCACAAGATTACTTTTTTTGAAATAAGTAGAAAAGAGACTTAGCACTTTCTTCTGGATGGAGCAAATGATAAATGAGAACGGGTATCTAGCAACATAACATTTGGAGCTCAAATAAATGGCAAAGTGAAACGGGGAGCTTAGGTTTTATGATTAAACTAGAGCCTGAACAATGTGTGTAGTAATAACATGTAGGTACATTACTGATCAAGATAATATTAAAGAGGACTAAAAAAAACAGTTCAGGAAGAAAATGGAATTAATTTGAATTAAGGAATTGATAAGAGACAAGGAAAAGAAAGGACAGATAAGGGAATATTGTTTCAAAAAAGACAGGGACTTGATTCGTTGTAATTTTTAGTGTTACAGACCAGGAAAGGCTTACTGCTCTACTCCGTAATTATTCCTGTGACTCATAAAGGATAACTTCTCACTGTTACTGCTGCTTTTTACTGTTCTCTCTCTTCCAACATGTATGTAAGTCTTAGGCGATCTAATGGACTCAATCACTAAGTATAACACCTCTAGCATTCAACTCACTTAGAGGGTGTCCAAAAATGTATTCGTTTTTAGCACAGGAGATGTAACACAGTAAAACCATTCATTGAAGGTTTTATATAGCAGCGTTTTTATAAAACATCAAATTTGAACACATTCTCTCCTTGAAGTATATAATTTGTCTCTGGTTTTATATAGCATTTATCTACATTTTTTTAATCTTACAATTTTATTTTATCTCACACATGAGCACAGCATTTGCATCATATCTGCTCTCCCCGTACCCTCCTCCAACTCTTCCCATGCTGACCCCAGGCCCTCTCAACTCTTGTCCTCCTCTTTAATTATTACTGATGCATACTCTTATGCACTTCTGACATTCAAAAAATGTTTCACTGAATGCATCTTACATATAATTTCATTGAAATAAAAAATGATTATTACTGAAAGTAGAAAACCCAGCATGATTTTGGCACAGTGGTTCATGATAATTCTAGAATTTAGGAGGTAGAGACTGGGTAATGCTGTGAGTTCAAGGCCAGACTGTGCCAGAGTGAGGCTCTGTCTCATTAAAAAAATATATAATATTCTCATATTAGCATATGGCAATTAATACTTTTACTTTGTATTACTATCCCTACTTTGAAGGTGAAATTTGTTTGCACATTATAATCAGGACTAAGGAAATATCTTGAAAAAAAAATTTTTTTGGTCTTTTTGAGACAGGGTCTCCGTGTAGCCCCAGCTGGACTGGAACACACTTTGTAGACCAGGCTGGCCTTAAACTCACAGAGATCTGCCTGCCTCTGCCTCCCGAGTGCTGGCATTAAAGGTGTGCGCCACCACGTCCGGCTTGGAAATACTTTTTAATAGAGGGTGTGAACATCTGAGAGTAGCCCATTCACTATGGAATCTAGATAATTTTATATGAATTACTCTTTTTACACATTTCTAAGCAAAATTTATTTTTAAACTTACTTTTCATATGGCATTCAAATAAAATCTCATTCAGTTCCTGGAGTTAGTCATTTATATATTGGAAATTTCATGGATTATTTTAGAAAACATCGTGATTCATTATTTTTAATGCAGGATGGCTATAGAAATGAAAAGCAGTATCAGATGTCAAATTTTAAGCAATACCACCACTTTCTCCTCTTCCCTATTCTTGAAAGTATTTATTTATAACATAAGAAGTTAAGTCCATTATCTTTAAAATTCTGCACAGTCCACATATCATAAAATTGATCTTCCAGGACTGGAGCTCAGTGGTTTAGAGCACTGGCTGTTCTTGAAGAAGGCCCAGGATCGAATCCCAGCACCCACATCGAAGCTAACAACTGTCTGTAACTACAGTTCCAGGGGATCTGACACCTTCTTCTGATCTCCAGGCATTGTATGTCACAGGTACACTTACATACATGCAGGCAATACATGCAGACACATAAAAATAATAAAATATTTAAAATAAAATTGATCTTTCCAGGCCACATGTGCATCAAAATTGCGTGTACATGGTATGTATGTAAACAGAGCTTTCATCAGTCATAAAAGTTTTCAAGCACTTTAGTACAATTTCTAATCCAACAAATTCCTATATACTGTGGTTGGGAATATAATTTAGTGTAACTGCTATGGAAATCAGTATGGAAGTTTCTCAAAAACTTAAAGTAGAACCAGGTGATTCAGCTGTATGTACCACAAGGAAGGGACGTCAGCGTACAGCAGGGGGCAAGCATGCTCACGTGAGCATAGCACTATGTACAACAGCCTAACACAGAATCAGTCTAGGCATTATCACTCACGGGTTGATTTTAAATATATATATGGAGTATTATGAATCAAAATTAAATTCTGTCATTTGTAGCAAAAAGGCTAGTAACACATGTTCTTCCTAAAGTGGAGACAAGCAGATGGATATTCACCTGAAAAAGGAATAGCTATGACTGGGGACTGGGAAGGATGACAGGGGCGGAGGCAGGCGTGGGAGAAGTGTAAGTGGACATGATCAGTGCCTGCTGTACACATGTATATACCGAGTCCAAGAATATGTATGTTAACAAGTACTAATTTAAAATTCAACTTTCCTTTAAGTGAAGCATACAGTGTTTACAAAGAAATTTATGCCTAAAACAAAATCTCAAACCTAGTATCATTTATTCAACATTATTAGATAGCACCTTACATGTGGTTGGGTTGGAACCATTTGGAAGGGGTGGTATATTACATACCACTGCTACTGAAATCAAGTTGTGATCTTTCAAACAATGTGCTAAGTGCTGATGGTTTAATATTCATGCCAATGGTGAACAAACAGCTACCTTTACCACTTTTGTATACAGGAAAGATAGAGAAACAGGAACCATGCTTGCCACAATAAAATAAGGTTCATTTGTTGCCAGTGTAACTAACAAGAGGCAAACTTGCATTTTGGGTGTGATTTTTAACATCTTTCCTGATGAACAGCACATCCAATAACAGTATTTAGTTCACCAGTGTCAAAGATATCTGTTAATGATTTAGAGATATTTGGGTTGGATTTTATTTTTCATTTTCTCCCCCAGTGAGAATAAAAATATGCACATGAACTATATTCCTTTTTAAAGGATAGAAATGTAATGCAGTAGATTTTCAAAAGATAAATTAAGAATTAAGGTTGTTTGTTTGTTTGTTTTTTGAGACAGGGTCTTCCCATATCCACAGTTGGCCTAGAACTCACTATGTAGTCCAGGCTGGCCTCGATCTCAGAGATCTTCCTGCCTCTGCCTCCAGAGTGCTGGGACTAAAGGTGTGTGCCACCACACCCAGCCTGAGAATTAAAATTCTTAGACATGACTAAAAACCCTATCTACAGAGGTGAAATGAAAGGGAGGAGGATAACCAGGCAGCTTTCTTTTTATACCCACCTTTATGAAAGAATTCTCTCCATACCCAAATTCACAGGGGGGGATATAAAGTATATTTGGTAGTTCAAATTCTTAGATTTTATTTTATCCTTCTATGTTATTTCAAAAGCAATAAGGTGCTTGCTTTTTATCTTCACTCCTGAGGCTTCTTTTGGAGCTGAGCAAAATGGAATGAATTCCAAGGTAAACACAAGACAAATACTCCATCCTGGAATCTTGCCTGATTATTCTCACCTTTGTCTCATCTGCATTTATTAAAATTCAAGTTCTGGGCTCCTCATTTTGTCTGTGGACTTTCTGCTTTAATTAACAAAACATATTTATGTATGTGCCAAGAACTGGAATTCTGACTCACTGGCAGATATAGAAGTTGTTCCTTTTTATAATCTTATAGAATCTGGAGTTGTTATTCTGATAGAGCTAAAAAAGTGACATTTTGGAAGATTATGATCTGTTAAGGCAATCAGGGGTTTGGTTTGTCTCTTTATTAAATATGGTATATAATAACTGTAATCTTAAATTTGGAATTAAAGAAATATTATATTAATAAAGTGGTGAGTACATGGACTACTTCTGAAGTGTCCTTACATCTCCTTATATCATGATAAAAGTCCCTCACAGCAATTAAACAAAGGAAGGTAATGCTATAGAGGCCCAGAGCTCAAGAACCCTAATGAATTAACTTAGTGTTCTGACATCTCTCCTTCTAACATGCAATGGGAGATAGATAACCTCTGACATACGATGGCCTGCAGGGATGTCTGTGTCTGCCTGGAATGACACTCTGGAAACTGTCTGAATTAACTTAGTGTTCTGACATCTCTCCTTCTAACATGCAATGGGTGATAGATAACCTCTGACATATGATGGCCTGCAGGGATGTCTGTGTCTGCCTGGAATGACACTCTGGAAACTGTGCTCAAGTTTATCCTCTCCTCAAGCAGCAATTTTGATACAACAAAAGTAGTACTGTATTTCAATGGGTCCAAGGTATCTCTCTGTTTTTCACATTTTAACATTATTGCAATGAGAATGATAATTTAGTTTATCAAAAGTCTTACTTTAATTGGTTGTACTTTCCCTTTCCTATTATTTTGAAATATAATGGATATTTTAATTGATGACAGATTAGAAGATGAAATAGCCCTTTCAACTGGAAGTATTTCAGTTAGAGTGGTAAAATAAAAACATTGGAAATGCAGTAGACAATGAAAAAGCACTGTGGCCATCCTCTAAATAAAGATGCAGCAGAATCATTTATTTCTGCCCACTGGCAAACTGACCCCAGACATTGGTTGATCTTTGTAGTGCACCTGAATGAACAGGTAGCTCTAGACACTACAGCATTACCTTAGAATATAAATGACAAGATCAACTTTCATGAATAATGCAAAGACCAGGGATATTCTACCCTGACATCTTATACTCTGTTCTCCAAAGCATGTAGCTTATACTCAAATGATGTGAACCAACCATTTGCAGTAATTTGTGGATTTGAAAGGGACCCTCTACATGTTCCCTAGGGGGTAGTTTAATTTCATTTGTATGCACGTGATAGTACCAAGGCTGACATAAAAATTAAGGGACTATTTACCTCAGTAGCCTATTCTTCATTCCTCAAAGCAAGCAATTGTTTATAAAAATGAGATAATTGATATAAAATTAAACCCATAAAGTCTTAAGCAATGAAACAGTTTTTATAATCTCAAACAATGTGATGTTTAAGCTTGAAAATGCAAATTAGGGGCTGGGGCAATGGCTCAGTACATGAAGTGCTGGTCACACAAACAGGAGGACCAGAGTTGAGATCTATAGAACCTATGTAAAAGCCTGACAGGCCTAGCGCTTGCCTATAATCCCAGCACTTGAAAGGCAGAGGCAGGAGATCTAGACTAGCAAAATTAGAATGCTCCAGATTCAGTGAGAGACAGTACCTCATAAATAAAGCATAGAGATACTGAGAAAGACATCTAGCATCAAATTCAGACTTCTATATGTATACACACATGTATATACCTATCCCCAAGATGCAAAACACATATACAAGTTAACAAGAACACATACACACATGTAAAAAATAAAACAATAAATAAAAAGAAAACATGAGGCAAGAAGAAAAATTGAGAAAGGCTATTTGTTCATCATGATATTAGTCCCTCAGCATATCAGCATGTACCCTACTAAAATGTCTTGGACTACCATGTAGTTCAGGAAGCAACCGACTGTCATCCTTAACTAACCATCAATATTACTAGCCCAATGCATGTAGACTTTAGGACTGGGGTGATCAAATGTAAAAACTGTCTATATTAATGATGCACTCTTTATAAATTCTGCTTACAAACTGCCTTGCAGTATAAATATTTCATACATTTTACATTTGCTAACTATAACTTCTCAAATATAAGGTTATCTATCACTCTAAAATACTTGAAACCTACAAAATATATAAAAACTCAGGAAGAATTGGCCCTGGAAATAGCAGTTTTGTCTCTGATGATTCTTCAAACTTCCCACATTGCTCTCACATTGTGGCTTTGATTCCAATTTATTGTTACCTTGTTGAATACCAATTATATCAAGTATATTGACTTCAGGGCCCAGATTGCTCCATAATTTTGAAGTTTATGAGGTTTTCATCATTCGGGTTTTTCATTTTAAAGCATTTCTTCACTTGAAATTACATAAGGAAAACAATAAGCAAGAGCTAAGCTTTTCCACCACAAAAATAGAATATATGTTTTGTTGTTCTACATTTCCTGTATAAACTTATCATTAATACCGTGTTTAAAAGTTCTTAGTAAAAGAATATCATTCGGAATGAATTATATATCACCACATAACTATTTTTCTTTTTGTGTTTTCTTTTATTTAAAAGAGGAATATAAAACTGAGAAATTCAGTATTAAATATCTCCATTTTTACCAATGAGTTTTCTTAATTATATTGTCAAAAGTTGCTCACAGAAATCCACGTGCCTCTGACTCTTGAGTGCTGGGACTAAAGGCATGTGCCACCATGCCTAGCTGAATTAAAGCAACCTAGGAAGTGACAGGTTGATCAGGCTTCAGTGGCTGGATGAATGCTGAGGGACATTTGGGGACACAAACTTGGCTCCATAGGCCTCAACACACATGACAGAATGAATGAAATCTGATTAGGGGAGCAGGCAGAGGATGGGATCTAAATACAGTCAAGATGCATTGTATGGAATACACAAAGATTGAATTAAAAAACACATAAATTTAAAAAAATCACAAGGTTATTCACAGTCTCTGTCACTAAGGTATATTGTGGTTGATCGGACCATTGTGATTTGTCATTTGGCTAGGACATTTGGCAGTGTCTATCACCTGGAGGCTGCTTGAGTGTTACAAGATCGTCTCACCTGATGTTTCTGTCTTCCTAACACATGGTGTAGCCATAAATGAGTAGCAATAAATTAGATGAAATGGATTTTATAGGCTAGGTTTATTTGGCAATGTTTATAGAGCACTGCCACCAGAATATTATATAAGAAATACGATAGACTGCTTTCCATACAGGCTAGATATGCAGCCCAAAAACAGAAGGGAGGACGATTTGTGAGGTGGAAAGGAGCCCATGAGAGGGGAGCTGAGGGAATGGGACAAGCCTGTGGGGAAGGGGAATGAAGAGCAAAAATGTTTAATGTCATAGCTATGAAAATGTCATCATGACACTCACTACTTTATATGCTCATTTAAAAATTATTTTTAAAATGAACAAAGGTTCTCAAAGATTTAGTAAAATGGATAGTGTCAGAATCATTTCTCCCATGGCATTTTCAACAAATATTGAGAAAATTTAGATTTAAATAGAAGCAAGTTATAATGTACAATATCATAAGAAAGCATATTCAGTTATCCCAAATATAGATGAGGCAATGGCATGAGCCATTAAATATGATAAAGATTATATTTCCAGAATTTTTTAATTATGTGATCATTTGAAATTCTTTAAAAAAAACATTAAGTACTGAAATTGGGCTATAAACTTTGTGATGTCTCTGCTTTTCGCAGTTTTAATACTAATATTAAATGTTACAAACTGGCTATTTAATTTGTAATTTCTAACTACTAAAGAAAGCATTCTCTTGATTAAAAGGCAACCTGATTATTTAGAAATATCAAAGCGTAATATCCACTCAAATTGGAAGTGGGGTATAGTAGGCTCTAGTCAACAAAAATGACCAAACCCTCACAGCTCTAGTATATTAAAAAAAAAAAACCTCATTTTTTGCTGATTACTTTTATTAATAACAGAAATAAACACATCAGTCAACACAGAAAAGGAAGAAAAGTTAAAATAACCAAACAATAAAATCTGTCAATGTTACTGTTTTTCTTTCTTTCTGAAACTTCTTTCCTTTGCTTCAAATTTTCTTAATACACAGTTTTTAGGTTATACCTAGGTTTCACTGTGATGCATGCACATTTATAATCAAATATGAAACCCTCTAATTTATCAAGATTGCAAACAAATTTGTTGAAAAATCAAAATAAATTCATTAGTGAATGTTTGGTACTTGATTCCAACAATACATTTTATTAATGTTTTGTTGAAATGTCAACAATGAGAACACCACCAATAATAATAATGACAGAACAGGCTGTGCACTCAGCCAATTTTATTGGAGGCTTTCGTTTTCTCTTTTATAATGAATCTGTAGAGTGCTATTAAAGCATCCAGCCAAGAAAACTCAAAAGAGATTTACAAATAGGATCTTAGTGAAATTTTGAAGAGTTAATAAATTTTGATGTCTTTATAGCAAGAAAAATTATTTGGAACTTTGAAAGAACTGAAGTCTACAAAGGGTTAATTCATCAAATTATTCCTGCATTTCTCATCACATTTAAATTGTATTATCTTTAAAATAGTGTTATTATGGGGCTAGTGTGAGGAGTGAAAGGCATTTTTTATTTTATTTTTTTTTTTTGCACAGATTTATGTCACCAGGCTTAGTCCATTGCCTAGGTTATTCTGTTGATCCTTCCAGGATCCCTTAGGTAGGCAAGAATTATTACCTGTATTTTAACTTCTCACAGGTTTAGTTTACATGGCTGTCATGACTTCAGTCTCCAGAAGGTAGGTTGTCTGATTTTTCACATTCAGACACTTTTCCTGTAACTATCTTATTTTGTCACATGCATATTCACTACTTACCCTTGATGTCAACCTTATTTATCAAAACGTTCAACTTCATTTCTCTGAGAGCCCTTACAAGTCCTTGGGATCGGGTCTAGTCTCTCACTCCATGGGGTTCTGGCTTTGCAAACAGTGCTTTGTAGATGAGAAACATCCAACACATATCAATAAACCAAACACGGCACCTTCCTCCACCTTGTGCCTTTCGTCTCAAAAACTAAAAATTAGATTTGAGCTCCTCTTGTCAAGTTGGTCCTTTGTTATATATGGTTTTCATGTCAAAGAATGAGATTAACATTTAGGACCCACACAAAAATAATAAAATAAAAAGCAACAGCAGGGTGTAATAAACCTTGGAAACCTATTATGATGCAAAAGAGGATGAATGCAGTTTACAGGTATTAATTTATTTCCATAATAATGTTTATCAGAGCCACTGATAGGCAGGCATGCATTTTAAAGGCATGGATCTCTAACACAGTGTGGATGGGGGAGTCATATCTAACAGTAAATCAAGCTTTAATTCTTCCTGCTAAGTAAATAAATAAATGATCACTGCTGCTTTTAATTTAGGCAATACACAACACAAATTATTTGGGTGACACCTGTTAGAGGCTGAGACACTGTGAGAGGACAGGAGTGGTAACTGAGCAAGCTTCTCCTCTTGCTAAAAACGTACAGGCTGCTGAGGGAAAGGCTGCTGGGGGAAACACCCCCCAGGCCTCACTATCTGCTGACAGAGCAGCTGAACATGACCTACAATAAAGTGGAAAGTTATGTTTAGATCAGACACTGAATTCTTACTCTCCCTCTGGAGCGGGAGCACAGAAATGTTTCTTCCTCAGGGCAGAACTTAGAAGGGAAAAAAAATTCTTTCCTTCTACCCAAGGTAGTAAATATTTGAGGATGTTTAGCAGCAAATTGATTTTTTAAACAAACACAAACAGCCTCTCTATGCCTGCTCTGGTCCCCTGAGAAACATGCAAGAGCAGGCTGGTGGGGTCTAGCTTAAAATCTGAAAAACAAAAAAAAATAATTCTTAGTTTCTCTGCCTCTCTCCAGACTGAGATTCATTTCAGGAAGCCCTATGGACAGAAGAGCCAAACTCAGAACTAACATTACCCAAGGACAAGCATATTCTAGTCTCAATAGGAAACTTCCAGAAGTTCTATGCTCTGTAGGGAGGAAGCAGGGATGACTAGAGGCAATCTGAAATTTCTGCCTTGTCAAGACACCATGAATTTTATTAGACATGCCAATGTCATGAGAGAACACTGATTTAAGTTCCTCACTACAATTAGCTTACTGAACAACCATAATATGTTTCAGCTGTAACACAGTCATATTGGAAAAGAAATGAAATTCTTTCATAATTCTAAAATATCATAAAAACCACTTGTACCTCCATTCTTCATACAAAATGGACAGTTATTAGTATAACAAAAGGACAGCACATGGGCATTAAGGATGTCCTCTGAAAAATACTGGAGTATAAAACTTTATGTGAGTCATAAATAAAATTTATAAGCCCTGTACCTCTGGGGAAAATATACCCTAGATGTAGATCATCTTAGAAAAGACTGACTGTCACAGTAACCAACCACTAGCTTCTTGTTTAATCTTTGGGATTGGTATTGTCCACAGCAAGGATTAGCATTTAAATGCCTTATTACAAGGATAGGAAGTAAGCAAATGGGATGCAATGAAACTAATGGCCTGTGTTTATGCACATCTTTCAGTCTTAAAAGAAAGTCTCCTATGCTGAGTTTTATGGCATGTGCCCAATGTTCCAGCTACTCAGGAGGCTGAGGTAAAGCTACTCAGGAGGCTGAGGTAAAGGTTTGAAACCAGCCTGGGCAAAGTAGGAAGATTCTGTTCCTTACATTCACAAAAAAGTGTCCTTTTCAACATACTGAAGATAAAATCAACTATTTTAATGTATTGTTTTACATTTAAACATTTCTAGACCACTTCTGATCAGCCACAGACTGCTAAACTGAACAGCTCCTTCAATTTTGATTGCCTTACAAGTATCAAGTCAGTTTCCACCATCTATTATTATGTTACCACTTATTAGGTTAATCACCACAGTATAATTCTAATAGGAAAAAATATATACATGGAGGGGAGTGAACAGCTTTGTGCCTTAAGAATTTCATTAAGCAAGTTAATAGCAGTGCATATTACAGCTGTCAGGTAGAATTTTACACACCGTCCTTGTACATAGCATATCTTAGCTCTTTTCTCACAAAGCCTAGGAGATTGATGCATTCCTATGCTTATTTTACCATTTAGGAAAAAAAGAGTAAGAGAGCTTATACAGTGTATCATGGTTTTCAAAGCTGAATAAGTGGTAGTCTGGGACACTGGCCTTTTTTAGTATAATGAAGAGTATGGCCCATAATAGTTTTGCTTTATAATTTATTGTAGAATTAAGTAAAAAGGAATCTTTTATTAGTCACCAAAGGAACAACAAAGAAACAAGGGGTAGTGAATGATCCCGGGAGTAACTTCTTCAATATCAGTAATACCAGTCCTCTTTGGCCACTCAATTGGATTATTCTAATTACATCACTCTGGCTTTTCCAATCCAGCTCTGCCAGATATTAAAATTTACATAGTCAAACAGTGATGTCAGTTCTAGTCACAAAATCTATCCCTTTTAGATATTTATATCTTGTCCCTTCCAATTTATTATATTCAATTATGGCTGAAATTAATAACTTTTATTTGAACTGCTATTAATGTGCACACTCTTGTGTTCATTTATTTATCCTCCAAAAGGACTCCATTGGGTTTAATACTTTATACTTTCATTTATTCAATCCAGGAATCTTTATATACTCTCTGCAATTTGTTCTCCAATTTTGCCTTTCTTTTCATTGCTTCCTTAACTTTAATCGAATTTGGTTCATGCTTAAGTGGAAAGTACAGCCAACCTTCAGCTACACATACTGCCTGCACCTTTCTCTGTTCGTTCCTTCTGCCGCCTCCTCCCCACCCCGGCTATAATAGGTAAAGCTGGGGTTTGCCCACAGAATACATGTTTTTCTTCCTCTGTCATGTGCCATCCTCTCCTAAGAGATAAAGGAATCAAAGGATATGAAGGTGTGGTCATAGAGGAGGAGCTCTTATCTGTGGATCTCCATTCAACTCCACTTCACACTTCCAGCCCAGAGAAAGGCTGATGGTACCAGAAAACCTCCAAACAGATGTCATCTGTTATGCTGCTTTCTCACTAAGAATACAACATGAAATTGACAAAACTAAAAAGTGATGGTAAAACATGTCCCCAACTTTTTTTGGTGGGTTTGCAAGTGTACATGTATTTGTGTGGATGCTGATGCATGGATGTTTGTAGGTGAGCCTTACCATTTGTGCACATGCATGTGGAAATCAAAGTTACCCACCTTATCTTTTGAGACAATGTTTCTCACTGGGACCTGGATTTTACCAAGTAGGTTAGGCCGACAGGTCATTGAGGTCTAGTCATTCATCTGTCTCCACTTCTCCAATGCAGGGATTCTAAGTGCAACCTACCATGCTTAGCTTTATTATGGGAATTATGAGGGTGGACACTGGTCTTCATGTTTGCACAGCAAGCACTTTACCAAAAGTGATTCCAATAAGCTTAGAAATGGTAGTAGAGCACAACAATATTATTGCTGATAGGAAAACAAAATGTTTGAGATATCTAGACAGAACAAGCTACCATGTTTCTCTAAACTGAAACATAACCCAGAATGAGGGACTAGCTCCCCCCATTCTGTGGAGACAGAGAAGTGAGGAAGCTTCAGAAATCTGAAACTAGTAGATGGTGGTTTATGAGGCTTATACAAATAAGCAACCAAAACAGAAACCCTCCATAACAAAGAAGGACATGGTAGAGCAGCCAGCATGGAGGCAAGCTTCAGCGAGTTGTTCAGAAGATTCAGCTGCCCATTTTCACAACTGGTGAAAGTGTCACATGAGGCAAGATGTCCAGTGTCAATAAAACAGACTTAACTTAGGAGAAGATGCCATCTAGGTCTCAAAACCATAGAGAACTCAATTCCTGTCTTGTTAAAGGCTAATATAGCTGGTGACTCTAAAGTACATGGTCATTTAGCATTCTAAAAAGTGCTACGCTCCTTAAGAATTATGCTCAATCTATTTCTCCTGTGTTTTATATATAAAAAAATAAACAAAGTCTCAATGACAGTACATCTGTCTACACTATGGTTTACCGAAAAATTTATGTCCACTGTTGAAACCTATACTCAGAAGACAAATACTTCTCAAAATACTACTGTTCTTGGCAATGCACCTGAGCACCTAAGCATTCCAGTAGCAGTGTCACAATGGATTAATGCTATGCCCATTCCTACAATAAAATATCCATTTTGCATTCAATGAAACAAGGAGTAATTTCATGTTTCAAGTTTTATTACTTAAGAAACACATTTTTTAAGTGCATGGCTGCAATGCATTATGTTTTCTCTCATGGATCTGAGAAAGGCTGATTGGAAGCCTGGAAAGGATTCATCATTCTTTTTCCCTTTAAGTACAGTTGTGATTCATGGAAGGCAGTATCTATGCCAATATTAACAGAAATTTGAAAATGTTGCCTCCAACTCCTGGATGACTCAGATTCAACGATTCAGGGAAGGACTTAACTCACAATAAATAAAAACATCAGAGAAAAGAACTAAGATTAGAAGTGTAGCCTGACACAAATTTGACTCTATAGGGGCATATATATATGAAATTAGGTGAGGGTAGTAAGGAGACACAGATGGGGAGGGAATCTAAATATGATTAAAACATATTGCATGAAATTTGCAAAAATTAAATTAAAAAAAAGAAAAAAAGTGAAATTGCCACTGATGTAGAATTGCTTCTTAGAAATGAACAAGGAGAAGATTTCTGAACCTGGAGACCACTCCTGGTGAAGATGCTGCAGATCGTGTCATAATGACTATACAGGATAGAAAGAATCACATGATCAGTTGATAAAGCCATGATAGAACTACAAAAGATTGACTTCAATTTTAAAGCAGTTGTATGAGCATAAGACTATCTCATACATGTGTATGTGTATGAGATAGATTTATGTGTATGTGTATATTGCCTGCACTAAATGTTCTGGAGGAGTCTTTTGTTAAAGAAACAGTTAAATGTTTCAAATTTCACTGCCACCTAATGTTCAACAATTACCTCCCTGATCAGTCAACACATAGGCAGGCAATACACTGTACTCATAAACAGTTTATGACTTACAGATGATTAGATGATCACTAGCCTTATTTACCAATACAATATTATTATTTTTTTTTTGTCTTTTTGAAGCAGGGTCTCCCTGTAGACCCAGCTGTCCTGAAACTCACTATGTAGACCAGGCTGGCCTTGAACTCACAGAGATCCACCTGCCTCTGCCTCCCAAGTGGTGGGACTACAGGTGTGTGCCATCACACCTGGCTTACCAATACAATATTTTAAATTAAGGAGTACACATTGTTTTAACCATACTGGTATTGCACACTAAAGACTGAATTCAGGGCCCAGAGAGATGGCTCAGTGGTTAAGAACACTGGCTATTCTTGCAGAAGACCTGGGTTCTAATCCTAGCACCCACATAGCAGCTAACAACTGTCCAAATCTCCAGTTCCAGGGGATATGACGGCCTCTTCCTTCCTCCGCAACATTTCACGACATGGGTGCACTTACCTACGTGCAGGCAATATACACATACACATAAAAATAAAAAATAATAAATAAAATATTTTTAAAAATAAAGACTGAATTCAGAATAGTGGGAACATAGCTTTAACATACACTGAAAAGCCAAAAAGATCAGGTGACATTTGTTTTACATTTTAATGTCCTGCTCTGGAATCAAACGTAACATCTCTGAGGTAGGCCCGAACTTAGAAATGGTTATAATTCAGCTTCTGAATCAACACCCACTAGGTACACAAAAAAGTATAGAATGTTTGGCATGGTTTCTGAGGCTCATGGGATTTTGGAAAAAGAGAAGTTACCATCATGTCAGAATCAGGATCTTAGTCCTGTAGGAAGCAAACCTCTACAGTAACAATGAGAAAGCTAACAGAGTCACACTTTCCACAGATGTTCATCTCCAAAATATACTCACCTCACCTTATACACATGCATAATATGTATATACATATTATAAAATTAGATGAGTACACACACACACACACACACACACACACAATCCTCCTCAATTTTTCAGTTGGCTGGCATTTAATTATTTCATGGTAAGCTTAAATGGCAAAAGGTATAAATTGTAACAGTAAAAATCTTGATATTTTAGAATACATTATATTACTTTAATGAATATAGAATAACCTTGATACTAGAGAACTTTGTATGAACAAGATATTATCAGGTAGAAGCTTCACATTTTTATTAGTTATTTTTAAAGTCATATTTATCTTCACTGAACTTTAACCTAGTGTAACACATTTTCTGTTTAAATATTTTCATTGACCAGATTTCTCAACAAGGCTAAATTAATGTGATATACTTTTAAATTCTGTGTTTAAAAAGTTTCTTTTAGCTTGAGTTACAATTACAGTTATTAGAAGAGAGTAATTGAGTAAACATTTAATATTTTTAAACATTATTCATGATTACTGGAAAATAATCTCTTAATGAGATTAATGGACTTAGCTTTTCCCTCATCTGTTTCACATATTCTATGTGTGATTATTATCACTTACTGAGATAAGGAGGCAAGGCTCGACATCAATTCTGTTTTGTTTTCATTGTTATAACTTGGAGATTCTTTGTTCAAATAAATAAACAGATGGAAATGGGAAAAACTCTTCTCATTACAGCAGTGTCATTCAAGTCTTTGAACTCCTTCTCAATTATATGTCAAAAGTCAGGGATCCTTCATCAAAATTATTTTAATCATATATTGGCTGACAACTCAATTATATTCTTCTGCAATTCTGCTTAAACTAGAAAATTGTAAACCACCTTACTTGAAAATGGATTTGTTACCCAGTCATCAGACTCATTCTATTTACCAATATTACAACCAGACAATGCCTCTCCCTCTCCCTCCCTCTCCCTCTCCCCCTCCCCCTCCCCTTCCCCCTCCTTCTTTCTCTCACAGTTTACAATGAAAAATCCTCATAAGTACCCAAGCATTTGAACACTTTAGTTTAAAATCAACTACACAATAGCATAATAGTAATTTTAAATTATATCTCTATTCATTTCTTCTAAAGCTTGAAGTAAAGCACAAAATATATCTGAATCTGATTTCAACTCAATTATCTGAAAGATCTCATCCCAAAGATCTTTTATTTATTTTTTTTTTTTGCTGCACATAGAAAGACAGACAGATAGACAGACAGACAGACAGACACACACACACACACACACACACACACACACACACACACACACATACACTTCACAGGTCTTTAGTACTTTGTTCAGTTTTAAAACTACTCAGGAACCTTTCAAGAGAACACCATGATTTATTTTCTCATTAAGACTATACTATCCAAACAATGCAATGGATTGTTATTAAAATTCATTAGGCCATTCATTTATAATATCTGGATATCAAGTACATTATTTCCTTAGTACAAAGGAAATTTATATTTCTAGGTACAAAAAATAAAGAATTGACCCAATCATAATATGCTCTCTGGATCTTACTATATCTCAGAGAGCTTCATGGAATTACTAAAACAGTAGTCAAGCGTTGAGTAACTCTCCTGCTTTAGGAACCTGCATTATTAGGCTTCTTTGTGTGGCAAATTCCTGAACTGACAGAAACAAAGATGCTCACTATTCACAATAACTAAGAATATCAAATGGCTTCTTTTAGCATCTTATATTCAAGAACACAACCTCCCCGACCCCTCCCAAATTAAATGTCAACTTTCATTTGTGGAATATTGGACATTTATTGAAGTTTTTTGGTTTGGATTTAGCATAATGTTTTATAGTTTAGCTTTTTTAATTTTTGGAGGCTATCATAATATGCACTGTATTTACACCAATTCCACTCCTTGCTCTCCAAACCCAACTCTTCTTCCCATAAAAACACTTACTCACTTTCAATTTCATGACCTCTTCTTTTTTATTGCTGTTGCATATATACATGCACATGTGTGCAGGTGTGGGCATGCATGTGTGTATAACATATTGAGTCCATTCAGTATTGCTCATATGTACATGTGGTTATGGATGACCGATTGGGATTGAACAACCTCCAGAAAGTTGGAAAATTTTTAGCATATATTTGACATGAGATTAAATAGTTGTTTGAGAATTTTACCCGAGTGAAAAAGGAATAAAATAATACATAAAACACTACATAGTATTTCTTGGTCAGTAAAATTATATGAAAAGGTTTCTTTTCAATTTATGAAATTATGTATTTTATGCTTTGCTATTATTCTTCGTATAGCAAATAAATCAAGGTTGAACTTTTATCACTTTACCCACTATAACAAAAGAAAGTGATCACCACATGCATATAGTAGAGTGAGAGTTTTTTCATTCCTTGCTTTAAAGTTATCTTAACCCAGTATTGTGATTAGTTCATATAGCTCTATAAAAGTGTAATTATTTTTCAGTGGTGCTTATGGGCTAATGGGAGAGTGGAAGGAGATGGACGCCAGGTGAGGGGAATTCTCTGTTCTGTCACTGGCTATGAAGAAGTGGGGGAACACATGGCAAAGAATGAAGGTTGTTTTAAAAGAGGAATCAGCCTCAACTTCCAGGCAGGAAATGAGACCATCAGCCCTACAACTGTAAGGGAGTGAACTTGCCACGTTTCAAGGAATTTGGAAGAGGACCCTGAATTCCAGATGGCAGAAAACACAGTAAAGAAGATGCCTTGGATTTAGTCTCTGAGACCTTAAGCAGAGAAATCACCAATGCCAGTGAAGACATCTTACCTTCATAACTGTGAAGAAGCAGATGCTGTAATGCAAGATTCTTTGTCTGAAGGGTATACAACAACAGAAAACTATGTCATCCTTAAATAAATCATTAAGCGAATTCCAGCCTCTTCAAACAGTCTGAAATGTACTATCCTTCTATCTGCCTATATTAGTCATAGGGTCTGAACCAAAAGAATGCATATGTCATTAGAGAAAAGGATTTCTTTGGTGTCTTACATGATCAGAGGTTGGATAGTCTTACAATAGCTGCTTGCATGCTGGAAAGCCGGGGAGTCCAGTAACTGTTCGGTAAAAAGGTTGGAAATCTTAGAACAAGCAAACTAATGATGCAATATGAGGTCGAAGGCCTGGAATTTCCATGGAGATTTACTGATGGGAGTTTGTTTCAAAACCTAAAGAAGCTAGAGTCTCACAAGGACAGCAAAACAGTGCTGTGCAAGAAGATTTGAACTTGGTGGACATGCATGCCTTCTCCCTTCCACTCTTGCTTCCAGCTGGAGCCTTTGCATGCTACCTGCATTAAGTGTGGCTCTTCCTGTGTCTATTCAATAATGCACAGGCCAATCATCTTTGGCAACACCCTCTAAAGCACACTTTGCCGATTCTATAGGTATCTCTTTATCCAGTGACACTACTACCAAGATGACTGTCCCATTGTCAAAGACATTATACACTTGTCTGTCTACTACTCTGGGATCTGTACTGTGAAAAAAAGACTCGCCAAAGGAAAAATAAACTAATCTTGTAGAGACCAAGAACTGAAGTTTTACTACAGTTGACAATATGAGACTGATCCTCATCTTCCATTTACTATTTCTTAATCAGGTGAATCATAAGTGAACTATGTACTATGTGTGAAGGTTATATTAAAATACCTAATTTAACTATCAAATAATGATATGGTAATTTTATCATCAGTTCAAAATTGAGAAAATTGACTGTCTTATAAAGTTAAGATTATCTTTGATATGTTTAGTAACTTAAGTTTATATACCTATCACTCCATGATCCATCTTCACTTAGTATAAAATATTCTTTAAATGGTCATCCCCCAAATAACCTCATCAAACAAGTCAATGAATGAGACCTCTCATTCTTAGTGCTTGACCATGTTTTTTGTAGTTATTTATTTGAGTAATGCCACCTGTCATTTTTTTTTCTGATAGGCAAATTAGTTTATACATTTCAAATACTAACAGGCTAAACCATACTACAGCAGTGAGGTTTTCCATCTCAGTTGTTCATGAGATCACCTGGGAGCATTACAACTTTAAATGCCTGGATCCTAATGTCAGAGACAATTATCTAATTGGCCTGGAGAGGGTCCTAAGCATCAATTTGGTTTTGTTTTTACATCTCTCCAGGTGATTCTTACTTGAAGCCAAGACTGACAGCCATTGATCCAAAGTTGGCTCTTATTTTTGGAAGGGATTAGAGAGATTAATGATGGGACTGGAAGCCTTAGGAAAGGGAAATAACAACAGTAAATAGGAAGATCTTTGTACCTTGCTCACCCAAAGAGGAAAACCACAAAGGGGAGAGCTGAAAAGTAGCTAAGTGCTTGCCAGCTCTGTAGCTCTAAGCATACGTGTGGGCTCCTCTACAAAAGGAGTCTAACTTAAAACACTTGCAACACTTCTTGATTTACCATTTCTTGAATCACTTATTTCACACAAGTCACCTCATTATTTAAGTCTTTGTTCATATCCTTCTCTTATAATTTAGTTTATATATGACATTATTTTCTTTTAGGATGCTACTTGATTATTCTAATCTTTTTTTGGTCATCTTCATTTTCAAACATTTCATAATGCATAATGGCATGTAGTTTCTTAAACGTTTCCATCTTATGGGAATTCACACTGATAAAGAAATTTTGCATGTGTAACTTCAACACCAAAGGTATCTGCTCCCATCTTACACTCCATACCCTGATTCACTCATACCTAATTCTTTACACTTTTGAATGAATTAAATCTCTTTCTAGCCCAGAAGCTTCCTTAGATCTTATTTTTGCAGAATATAACAATCTTTTTAACCTTATCATTTCCTTTTCTTTTTGGTTTCAGCAAAAATATTACTTTTCAGAAACGTCTTCCTAGATATTTACAGTGAACATTTTCCATCTAAATGTAGCTCTTGCAGGCTAAATTATAACCAAACCTACCTTAATCCATCACAGCAAAATTTTACTGTTTAATGGATCTCTTTGTCACTTTGTTGAGAGCTTAGTGAAAAATAGACATTTATTGGATGAAAGAATGCCAATAGTTTGTTGTATAGCTATAAAAATTTTCAGTATTTGAATGCATATGGATATTTATAAGTGGAATTTTAGCACATGCACTTTGTACATCAATAGTATAGATACACCTCACTCTTGAACTTTATGAAATTCTATTTCTTTTAAATCTGTAATCTCTGGGCTGAAGAGATGACTCAGCAGTTAAGAGCACTGGCTGCTCTCACAGAGGACCCAGGTTCCATTCCCAGCATCCACAAGGCAGATAAAAATCCTCTGTAACTACTGTTCCAGGGGATCTGAAACACTCTTCTGACCTCCTCAGGCATTGCATGACATGGGTACAGTTATACACATGCAGACAACACACTCATATACATAAAAGCTGTACTCTCCTGTTTTAAGCAATGATGACAATACTATTACTTGCCAGAAGAACTTGCCAGAATAACTTATGAAGCAGTGAAAATTCTTGCACATACATATTTGATTATCTATGTATTTCTTAGAGTCTTTCAGGTGTGTTCAGGTGTGATATAATGACTTAAAATTCTCATTTGACACATTTTATCAGATTTATCTCTAGATTTGTTTTCCAATTTATACTTCCACTAGTAGTATGTTATTCATTGTTTTATGTATCATCTTGCTTATTGACTGTTAATTCTTATATTTTTATTTACAACTATAGAATGCAATCCTTAGACATCCTAATCAATGAATTTATCAACTACTCTGCAACATTCTTCAAAGCCTCAAATGATTCTAGTTTCTTAGATTACAGATTTTAAAACTGGAATCTTATAAAGTTCGAGAATGAGGTGTATCTATATGACTGAAGTGTGCAGTACATGTGCTAATAATTTCACTTATACTTACTCACATGCATTCAAATACTGAAAATTTTCATAGCACAACTCAAAATTGTGAGGATTCAATCATTGCTAATGGTTCCTTAGGCAAAAGTTTTAAGTCTTATTTCCTTTACTGAACTGGTGGGAGAACTCTAAACAGCAATAACTATAGCATTTACATTGTGTAGCCTCCACCAAACACAGTCCAAATCCTCATACAGTCTAAGCAGCTTGTATGTATGAGGTAAATAGGTTTCAAAATACATGCACAAATTCAGTATGAGGCAACAGATCCAGTACATTAAAATACACACCAGACATTACAGTTTAGGTTAAGTTTACATTTTAAAATAACATGTGAGCTGTTTTAACAGACACAAGGCTATATATAGTATCCTCTTTCACAGACTCCAAAGCTTTGAATGTTCATAAAGTTATATGCGAGAATCTGAACATAATTACTACTAGAAAAAGCAGGAGCTGAAGAATCAATAGGTGTAACCACAACATCAATAATAATCAAATACAACATGAGCCTTTGCAATAAAGAATGGAGTATCTCTGATAAAATGATGGTTCACCTTTGTTACTTACATGAAAGTGGGTAGGAATTAATAAGGGAAGGTGCAGATAGGGGAGGGGGTCTAAATACCGTCAAAATATATTTATGAAATTTTCAAAAATCATTAAAAACCAAGAAATAAACAGTTTAAAAGAATTTAAAAAATCATGAAGAAATATGGCATAACATTTATTTTCAGAATTTGTCATAGAGTACCCTAACTCAATATCCTGACTAGAAAACATGCCATTATGTATTTATCCTAACATAATTCAGAATGGGTATCACCAAATGATATTTAGGTTGTATCCAACACCATAAGTAGTTGACAATTAGACAAGCAGTGGACGAGCATTTAGGAAACAGAAGTATTCAAAAATATTTGGAAATCTAGGCACCATTGACATTAGACTTTAAAAATTTACGACATGATTTAAGATAGCTTTTTACAATAATTCTATGCTATTGATGCTACATGTGGTCACAGATATGGAGGTCTCTTCCTCTCTCTCTGTGTCTCCCTCCCCTCTCCCTCCCCCACTCTGTTCCCCTTCCCCAATCTTCCTCCTTCTTCTGCCCCACTCTCCCCTCTCCTCTCCTCTTTTCCCTCCCCCTCCAATCCCATCCCTCCATATTCTCTCACAGATGGGCATTTCCAGACGGAAGTAAAAGATCATTGCATTCTGTTTGGTTCAGAATCACCAATAAAGTCTTGTCAGATTTCCATCTAGAACAGCTGACCTAGGACCGTCTTACCAAGCCATGTGCCTAAGAAAAGGATTTCATGACTCACCAGTCCCCCCCTTCCTTCCAGACAAGCTCTCTGCTAGTCTTCTCAGTAAGCAAGTCCCCCAGGCATTTTCAAATCAATCTTTTCAAATTCCAAGTCTTTCTATTCCTGCTACAAAACTGCTCCTTTTTCTAAAATGTTTCCTGTCATTGTTAATAGACCTAGGGCTCAGACAAGCTGGATAATCTGACATTATATGTGTTCCCCTCTCTTTCCTGCTCCCACTGCCTGGCACACAGTAAATACTGAATAATGATGTGAACAGGAACAAAAGGAGAGTAAAGGACAGATGGAACAAAGGGGAGAAGGAACTGTGCAGAGAAAGCAGGAGAGGAAGGAAGGATAGAGTTTATCTTCAAATGTTTGGTTAAACTGAAGCCCACATTCACTGTTTCTTTTGCATCTCCATCTGTATAACCTTTTATTCAGGCTATTCTAATTTTTAATTAAATTATTGCACTAACCTCTTAATGTTTTCAGCCAGGAGATCACCATGTTCCTGTCGCAAAACTATCTAGCTTGCTATCAACTGTTTTTCTTATACATCTCGCAGTTTTTTTGCAGTGACAATCACCTTTGCTTTATAGATGTATTTAGTAGATGCCACAAATTATAAATAATATAAAAATTATTTTCTATGTTTTCATCTTCTGGCAGAGAAACCAAGATCATTCCTTACTTTCATACACACCAAAACCACACAGAGACACAAGTAAAATGGCATGGGCTTCCTTACTATAGAATGACACAAATCACAAATTTAAAGTATCATAACCTGATTATTTCTCATCCAAACTCTATGCAGTTAAATCTCTTAATACACAACCCAAAACTCATCTTCTTCAGTAATCCTTTTACACTTTCAGAATTAAGAAATCTCACATCTTGGGGCTGGAGAGATGGCTCAGTGGTTAAGAGCACTGGTTGTTCTTGCACAAGACCCAGGTTTGAATCCCAGCACCCACATGGCAGCTAACAACTGTCCGTAACTCCAGTTCCAGGGGATCCGATGGCCTCTTCTTTCCTCCATAGGCATTGCAGGACACAGGTGCACTTACCTACATGCAGGCAACACACTCATGCATGTAAAATAAAAATAACAAACAAATAAATAAATAAATAAATAAATAAACAAATAAAAGAAATCCCAGAAAATTTGTGTGCCTAGAAAATTTTAAGTCTATTATAGTATTGATTTTAATGTGAAAATGATAAATAGCATATTAACAGAAGCATAACATTTGACAACCAAAAAATTCCTCAGAATGTCAGTTCCCCCAATAGCTGATGGTAGTCAGGCCTTCAAGCATCTCAGCATGTTATAGCACTCAGATCAGAAACCAAGAATTCTACAAATGCTCTGGAATTTAGTAGATAGTAACCTGGGAATATTTTTCTTAATTAATTAAAATGAAAGAAAAAAAAAAGAAAAAGTTACAAAAACAAACAAACAAACAAAAAAAAAAACGCTTCCAGTTTTCTAAATGGTTGCAGAATTTTAAGGTGACTGTGGATATAATATTGTGGAAAACCTCATATTTTAATGTTCTCTCCCACATTTCTCAGAAACCAAGCAATTTCAAGAAATACTCACCTAGAAATACATTGATCTATTCCCACCCCACTTTCTATTTCTTCTGCCTGTCTCTCTCCTTCCATCTCCTATGTCAAGGAAATTATACGTTAACCATATTCAGTTTAGTACTCTCTCAATCGAGTGATATCTGATCAAAAAATCATAGTTGAACAATATTTCACCCCTTTCTTACTTCATTCATTTTGCCGTTGCAGGATGCATGGGCCAAATCCTCTAAGAGAAGTTTATAATGAGTTGAAACCCCATGGTCTCTAGATCATAGACTCTCTTTTTCTCTATTTCTTTCTGTTTCTCCTCCCTCTCTCTCCCTCCTTCCTTCCTTCCTTCCCTTTCTTCCTTCATTTTTTCCCCTTGCCAGGGACTTTAGGCTTGGTCTCTATTAATGATTGACTCAAATGAATGTAATCAGAAAGGAGCCATGAGGAAAGTCTACATTCACCAAGGACCTGTGCTAGGCCAGAATTTAGCCTTAGTAGGTGAACAGATACACAAAGCACCCCTAGATAGTATTTTGTTTTTCTGCTTTGGTAGGTTGTTTAAATTATCAAAACTATTCTAATCTAGATAGAGTAGCACTAGTAGATTGCACCACTCCTTTAGCACTGGTTGAATTAAAATGTTTCCTGTTATCAGACCCATGACAAAGGCCTCTTCATCTTTAAAGGCTATGTACCCTGTGTACGTAGTATACACCTTGCATGAAAGGACATAGAAAAACCAGGACAAGCAGACAACAATACACCTAAAAGGAAACATAAAATGCCCACTTAATTCCAGGTGTCTTTCTTTCTTTGACTTCTTGGTTCCCAACAGAACACAGTGAAATTCAGGTAATGGGCCAGAATGCTGGGATAAAGTAAGAAAATACAAGGCACCATTTAAAAAATTACATAAATCAGGCTTTACCTTTCAAAGTTAAGACATGCATTTTAGTATTCAAATCTCATTTGGAAGTTTTCTTGGCTCTCCAAATGACAGAACGACTTGTGTTTTGTAATCCCCACATGGCTTTACTCCTGGGCATTCCTGACATGGTCTAAGCTGCTGGCATTTGCAAAGTACTTTGCGGTGATAGCATTAAATCAAGACGATGTTTCAGCCATGCTTAGGTTTTAACCCTCTACCTCTACCTCGCTGTGTCCTAGACATTAGTGATGTATAATTGAAATCTTAATTCTCACTGACTTGGGCAGAGTTAAGCCACTTCAGGAAACAATAATGCTATCTGACATGCATGACCTTTTTGATTAAAATAACTTGTCACTTTTACAAAATGTCCCTTCCATAGCTCATTAGCAGCTTCAGAGAACCAATCTTCAAAAAAAGACATTCATTTTCATGCGATGCCTGGAAAATTTGCTTTACTCTTAGAGGTGTTACTAGAATAATAAAGTACTTATCTAAATGTCATTATTAGTGAGAAGAACTTCAGTTTATATAATGAAACACATTGAAAACTTAGCAGCAATTATAAATGCAAACCTAAGGTTACCCAAAGTCTATATGAGGATCAAACTCAAATATATTCTCAATTTATGAGTGCACTATAAATATGCAAATATTCATAAACTAATTAGACTGATCACTGTCTGATATCCATGTCATAATGTTGACTAACTTACAATTCTGTAGATATTTGTAAGAGATAATTGGGTGACATTTAAGTCCACAGAGAGAAAGGAAAAGAGAAGAAACAATGACATTCACGAACGAGAGCTATTTTATGTGCATGGGTTTTATTGTTATGTTCTCATTTGCTATTCAAACCAGAATTGAGCTCAGAGCAATTTTAAGGAGACATGGAGAACCCACACCACACTCTGTGAGGCATCTTGCTGAATTATCTGAACTTTCTACAAAAGCATGGGGTAGCAGGGATATAAGTGGAACCACAGTAAGGATGAGGAGGAAAGCAATGCTGGGCAACCTGTCTTCACTTTTTATCATATTGGTATTCAGTGCTAGCTAAGTGCTCTTTGTAAATGAAAACTAAAGAAAGGCTCAAGGGCTAATGCTTTTGAATGCCAGAGCTTATAAACAGGGTTCCAGACCTGTATCATTTAATGTCTCATTGAAGTAAAAGTTTTCAAATTGCTCCTCAGAATATTGATGACATCCAGAATGCCTTAGGACTGTGTGGTAACGTGGATGGTAAAAAAGTCAAAAATACATGATGTTTGTGCCTCTTCGTAAACCCCTTGCCTACCCACCTACTACCTTGTAAGAATGGAACATGGTCATGCATTTAATAATTAATGCTGTAAGCACTTATGAAACGATTATACACTGTGTTCTAATTATAAGATGTTGAATTGGCATTAAAATATTTTTACTTACATAACTTACTTGAAAGTTAGGTATTGCCTTGATCACACTGAAATTGATATCTGATACTTGTGTGACAATATTAGGGAACATTAACCAGCAAGACTGCTCAGCACTTAAAATACTAATTACCTTTATTTTATTTTGTTTTTTCTCCTTAGTAAAGGCTAGTATTCAAATATATATAAAACTTTTTTTAACTATGATGATTCTCCAAGGCTATAGGATAAAGTGATGATAGATAATATGCATATATTTTGTCATAAAATTCTTAAAATACAAGTGTCACATTTGATTCAATAGGCCTTCCATAAATATTTAATCATGAAACTAACTGGTCCAATAAATATTGAACTCTTGATTTATTGTCAATATATTCTGGCTTGTTGAAGCAAGCTTTAATAATGTATATTTGGCCGTGGAAAAGATTATCATTGTCTACGCACCCATACATACACACATGCATATAATTATGATCCTTAGTATTTAAAAACAAAACATAAAACAACTCAGTTATTATAGAGTGTTCCTTTTTAATTAATTTGTTCACTAAGGCATTCACTTTCTGGGAGACTATGATAAAGAGAAGTTGCATATTTGATGCTATATATCACACAGGAGGTTAGGAGGAACACTGGCTACTTCGATTGTGAATTTGCAGTGATATCATATTAACAGTAACTAATAGTCTATACTCTAGATTGTACCCCAGTGTATGATGTAAAGAGTGATTTACTATTTCATATTCTCATGCTTTTACAGACTCATGATTCAACAGGGAAGGGGCACACATACAAGTAAGAAATTTAAATTGTTCTTTAACTATTTGAAAGACAAATTCTTTGGAGTCCAACATAAATTCTACTTTTAATTTTATCGGTCTAAATATAACATGAAAAACAAAAGCCTGATTGCAATTGTTCAAGAAAATTCAAGTTCCTATTTAATAAAGAAGCAATACACAAAGCCAAAGAGAAAAAATAGCAGGAGGGAGAGAGGGAAGGAAAGAAGGAAGGAAGATAATTCATAAAGTTGAACTTCTCAAATAACCAGAGAGATTTAAGTGAATAGAACACATCTTCCCTGAATGGGTAGATGATGATAGATAGATAGATAGATAGATAGATAGATAGATAGATAG
>NW_008339519.1:1729201-1748016 GCF_000622305.1 Nannospalax galili
TAGATAGACATAGATATATAGATATACTAGTTGAAAAATAAAACTTTCACATTCTAAACAGATACACACATTTTTATGTTTGTTTGCCACACTTGTCTAGTATTGTAAATCTCTCTACCAGAGACATGAGCTGTACTCTAAAACTCCATATAACTTGGTATTGATGTGTACACTTAAACACTTTCTTCAAACAAATTTAAACATGGAGATATGCCTCATTCATAAAAGTTGTGATAGGAGGAGATCAAATGAATCTCATGTTTAACAGAGAAATATGAGTGATGCCTTTTTCTCTATGCCAGCGTGTATCTTGTGAAGTTAAGAAAACACTTGCACAACCTATCATTCTCCCTGCTGTCCTCCCGACAATGCCTAAAGCATAACTAGACCAGGAATAGAGAAGTGAGGAGCTACACTCATTACATGAACTGCCACAGAAAAGGCTTGGTTCCTCAGGAAATTAGCCTTATAGCTTCATGAGCATATTTCTTATAAATGAGAAATATTCAGAACATGATCACTGAGTTACAGTCTTCCTTTCAGTAAAGAGAATCAGTGGCTAAAATGTCACCCTTATAGTCCACATAAGCATGGAACAATTTTATTCCTTTCAATTTTTAGATCGCTGATAGAGAGCTAAGGGTACTGATTCAAAGTCAATATGACAGCTGTTAAAACATTTAATTTACATTTCCCTGATTACTAACGATGTTCAATACCTTTTAAGATGTTTCTTAGCTATCTTTATTTCTTCTTTTGAGAACTGTATGTTCGGATCCTTAGCTCATCTTTTAATTGGTTTGTTTTTTGAGTTCTTTATATATTCTGGATGTTAAACCTCTGTCAGATGTGTTGCTGGTGAAGATTTTCTTACTGACTTGACACATTGGGCCTTAACATGGATGCCAGAATATATGGGTTCCACTTGGGGAGGGGTATGGGAGAGTGCTGGTGGGAAGAGTATAAAGATGATTAAGATTGTTTGAGTTATTCTGTATAAAATACACAAAACTTCAATAAAACAAATACAAAATTAATTAATTAAAAATACATTTAGGAATAGAATGTTAATATTCCTGGACCACTTGTCCTTTCTGATGTTCTAAAGTGCAGAAAGTCAGACTAAGATTAGAAGTGAATAGACTTAGTGACTATTGCTGCTCTCTTGGCCACCTTTTATATGTTCCTTTAAAACCTAGAGAAGGAAATATCCAGGTCATGACATTAAAATGGCACAAGAGAAGAAAAGTCACACTTTTATCCACTTTGTGAGAAGACCTCACCTTCAATACAGTTATATATCAAGGTAGTGCACCCTAATTCTTGATTATTGACAAAAATATAGTGTGTGGTAATTTTATGTTTCAACTCGGACATTTGGGGGTGAAATTAACATTTTAATGGGTGAACTCTGGATGAAGTAGATTGTCCTGCATAGGTCAGTGAGCCTAATTCAATTAATTGAAAGATAAAATAGAACAGAAAGACCAGCTTCCCAGATTGAGAGGCAGTTCTGGAAGACTGCCTTCTAACTAGAGCTGCAAGAGTGGTTCTCCTGAGTCTCAACCAGTCCTCAGTGCAGAATTTAAATTTACCAGCACCTATAATCCTGTGGAGGCGATTCCTCACAATGGATGTCTTTCTCTATGCATATTCTACTGCTTCTTTAGATGGTCTTAAAGTTTCTTTGTGTCCCTCAAAATTCACATCTTGGAAATTAATCCCCAATACGATTTCAAGAAGGAAGTCTTTGAGAGATAATTAAGCATGGGGATGGAGCCCTGGTGAAGAGATTAGTGCCCTCATCAAGGGATGATCAGACACTAGAGTCTTCTACCACACGAAGACACAGGGGAAGGTTTGAACTATGAGGAAGGGGAGCCTCACCAGACACCCAGTCTCCCAGGTCCATGAGTTTGGACTTCCAAGACTTCAAAACTCTGAGGAATAAATATCTGTTCTTCACCATTGTATGATATTCAAAACAAACAAAAATATTTTTGTTCTTTTGGAGAACTTTATTTAATACATACTTATATTCGCCACTAACTTTTCTAATAGTTCTTTATAAATTTGTTAATAGTGCTGAAGAAATCTCTCCTTATGGATGGAAATAGCCATTAGTTTGGGTAGAATTCATTTATGTAGTGTTTCGGCCACCTGGAAAATCTTGTATTGTCCTTATATTTGGGTGAAAAAGAGACCCACAAATTGAGTAAGGGTTTCCCTGAGTATTTCTGATCCCTTTAAATGTATGTTGTAATAGTTTGCTCATCACTTATTACCTTTTAGTAGTGGATTGTTTTATTTCAGCTGGTATAACCCAGAAGGAAGGAGGGCTGAGGAGCAGCTCCATTTCTCCTATCACTTGGAATGAGTTAGTGAAAAGACAGGTTTAATACCATTCTTCTCTCCTTCATTTTTAAAAGTTTCTCTATCCCTTTCTCTTAATAACCAAACACATTTTAAAATGAGGAAATAAATGGATTCAGGTCCAGAAAATTAATTCTTTAATGATGAGTAGCTGCAGAGGTCAAGCAAGCTAGCATTTCATTACGCGAAACATTGCAAGTGCTTTATCATCTCTTACCTTCTGCAGTGCGTACTCCGTGGACCTAGGAAAAATGCTAGTGAGAGAGACGTACAGAATTCCCTAAGTACTGTTATTTTTTCTTAGAACTTAGAAAGCAGAAGAGACAGTCAGGTGTGGTGGTTCATGCCTTTAATTCTAGCATTCCAGGGGAAGGGAGGCAGATTTCTGTGAGGTTGAGGCCAAAGCCAGTTCCAGACCAGCTGGGGCTTCAGGGAGATCCTGTCTCAAAAAGACCAAAGAGAAGAAAAAAGCAGAAGAGAAGGCATATCACAGTATCAGTTCCCTCTGCAGACACCCAATGACATGCTCCATCTCAATTGCATAATCTTACCACCATGTTACTATTCTTGAAAGGACAGTTCAGTGGGAAATCTTCTGGCTGCATAAGCAAGAAATTCTCAAACTGATGTGGCACCACAGTAGACTTAAACATTAATACTGGATTTCTCTCCTCTCCTAGTCACAGAATCTGACAGATACATAGATACATAGATACATATAGATAAATACATATAAATAGATACATACATATATAAACAGATATGTATATATACACACACATACATACATACATACATATATACATATACACAGATAGATACATACAAAGATACCGGTTGGGAATTTCTTTGTGATCTCTATCAAAACTACTCAGAGGAAGAACCATGTAAATTTTCATTTTAACTGATTCAGTTCTTTCTCCTTGAACATATGTAGTTTTAATCCAAAGGAAAAAAAAACACAGCAAGAACCAATAAAACCTGCTGTTATGCTCACTTCAAAGTTTCATCTTTAAAAAGGCCTTATTTCTTGATTTATTTTTCATCTTTCAGGGAAAATATCCTTTCTGAAAGCACTATAGCACACTGATTTTGAAGGTACTCTGGTGCATTCCTCAGGCAGCTCTAAGTGCACCTGTAACAGTACACATGCTACCTGATAATTTCCTTGATGAGGATGTCCTTGCTCTGATCTAACAATCTCTGTAGATGAATAAACTGGTATTTCATGTTCATTTTCATCATTTATATGAAATCATTTCTACTTTCCCTTTTGTTCTTAAAATATAAAAGTTCCATATCTTCTAACCATTGTATTTCTTTAAAAACTTCAAGGAATTTCTTATTTTCTAACTTGACAACTAGAATATTTTCTCCCTAAAATAAACCTATTTGGTTTGTTTATTTGCTTGTTAGGTTATTTTTGATTTAGAGGAATTAGTCATTCTAAATTATTTTCTTATTCTAAGGGAATGAATCTCTGGCATAATTGAATTATATAAGGAAATGCCTTCTCTTTACTAGATTCATAAGTATGATAAAGCAATAAGCAGTCCAAGAATGGAAACCTTACACATGGAGGTCTGAACAGACAGGAAGTGAAAGTGTCCACTGGCAATATTTTTCACATCTAGCCAGGTGGGCCAGGTCCTGACTATACAAAAGATGATGTAAATAATACAATGCTCTATGCCCTCCATCCCTCTATCTTTTTAGCATCTTTCTTCTTTTTGGTATCTTTGTACATTTCTCTCCCCTCTCAAATTTGTTTAATCTCTCAAAGATGTAGCCTATCAATCAAGAACACTTTCTTTAACTTGCAATTTCTAATTTCCCATAACAAGCTTTTCTTTCAGGATTATGATGCCTTAATTGTCTTCAGGTAGAGATGGGAAAAACATAGGCTCTGGTGTTAAATTGAAATCCCAGTGGTTTCTAGCAGGCATGATGTTTTAGGTGTTTGGAAGAGAATAGCTATTTCTGTCATAGCGATGAGGATGCAACTGCACCGAGAAAAGACAAGAAACCGAACCAGAGTATTTCTGGAGCATTTTGTAATGTTGAACTTTTCAAAACTTCAGTCTTTCTCTTTGTTATATGAGGTACATAAAATCTAACCACAAAAATACAATATTTACACAATATGCCATTCTCTAATTTTGATAACAATTGATTGTTCGGTTTATGTGATGCATTACTTTAACACGTACCATGGGTTTAATATGTATCAGGCACTGTTCTTAGAACCTATGTATATTTGATCATCTCAGTAAATACCACAACAACTGTGCATTGGCCTCAGAAAGCCCAGACTTTTACGAGCCTTTGATCCCTACTGCAGAGAAGAGAACCTATGCCTAGAAGACAGAGAATAAATAAGGCAAGTTATGTACCAGATAAAATACTATAAACATTTGAAGATACCTGCAGTTTTTAACACTGAAGATTTTCTGGGTAGGGAAAATGTTCTATCAATATTGCTATGGCAATAGGGATTCACTCTAAACTAAAACCATTCTCTCATATCTCACTGAGTTCTTTCTATAATATTCAAAAAGGACCACATTTCACTTAATGTATTTTTTCTTACAAACATTCAATATAACCACATTGTAGACCTGAGCTAACTGGAAATATTCTCAGTTACTTTATTTTCTAAACCTGAGTCCATCGCCAGTTTTCATAGCATATTAAGACTTTTCATTTTACAATTAGCCTTCTGCTATGTTATGTGTCAAAGAACCCCTTGAGTTCTCTGATGACCTAAAATCAAAGACATACTAAATATTCATGTTGGGAAAATATGACAATATCTTAGTTGCCCAGACAGTTCCAAAATAACAGTAACTCTTACAGCTTTGGGGAGTTATTTTAAAGCTTTTAAGTAATATGTCAAGTTTCAACCATATTGAATTTCATGCCTAAACTAAATTTTCAAACGGGAAGTGAATGTGTAACCTGTCTCAGTGCTCACGGGATTTTACTTATCGGGGAGAAAGAAAATGATTAATAAGAAAATCCCCAAAACCTCTGGACACCAACCAAGACTCCATGTCCAACCTGCTACACAATACAGAGGCTGCAGAGCAACAGGCTTTCCTAAATGACGTGATTTTTATCATAGTGTTTCCAAGAATATCCACTTAGAACTTTAAATGTGTAGGAATCAACCCAAAAGTTTCCATCCAAACTGATACAAAGAAATTGATTAGAAAGCAGAGAAATTTATTCATTGTTCACAAAAGAGATTTAGAGAAAAGAAGTGTGTGTGCACTCAGAGGAAAAAAGAAATCAATGAAGTCAACGTAATGTATGTCAAAATAAAGGAATATTATTATGACTGTACAATGATGTATTATACAATAAATATATAATTAATTATTTGGGCTAGAGAGATGGCTCAGTGGTTAAGAACACTGGTTTTTCTTGCAGAAGACCCAGGTTCGAATCCCATCACTCACATGGTAGCTAACAACCATTTGTGGCTCGAGTTCCAGGGATGACCATTCTATCCTCTGTTGGTATTGCATGACACAGGAACACTTACACACATGCAGGCAATAGACTCATACACATAAAATAAAAATAAATAAATCAAAATTATTTAACTCTTCTACAAATGTTACTTATGAAACACATTTTACTTAAATACATGTCTAGACTGTTGTGTCTTTTCAGATAATCCTAATTGTGCTACATAAGATTATCACCCCTCTTTTACCTATATTCAGACTATATGTGTCCTCAGCTAGGATATCACCTTCACAGAAAAAAAACATTTCAGCTTTATTATACCCATTCTTGATGCTAAATCAGGCTCTAGAAACAGTTTTCAATAAAGAGGAATCAAATGAATGAATGGACTTGATATGTTAAGGAACATAGGATCACTAGAGCTTAGTACTCAGAGCAAAGGGTTTCCTAAACTATATCTTATTACAAATTATTACATCCTTAAAATACCAATATTGATAAACAGAACAAATGAATTATATATAAAAATCCTCACATCACACATAAAGCTGAGGATCAAAATAATGCCCTTGAAAATGCAGATTTCCCCTCAGAGATGACAGGAATATAGCTTATTCTTAATCAAATATTAGTGACCATGGATTGGTTACAGGGACTCAGGTTGCCATAAAAGACACTGTCCATCCTGGAAGTAGTTACTAGAGATTTTACTAGTTACAAAACACAGAAAGTCATGAGTCAAGGCATTTAGCAACTACATTGCAGGATCAGCAGTAGGTAGATAGGTTAGAGAAAAGTGGAAAAAACTCTGTTGCTCTTTGATGACACTTTTAGTGTTTGGCTTGGTGGAAGCTGGTCATCTGTTAAGAATACTTCAAAAGTTTTAGCCACGTGGTAGCACACACATTTAATCCTAGCACCTGGGAGGGCAGAGGCAGGAAAATGTCTGTGACATTGAAGCTATCCATGTCTTCATAGCAATTTCCAGGCCAGCTGAGCCTACATGGAAACACTGTCTCAAAAAACAAACAAACAAATAAATAAAAACAGAAACCAACACCACCCCCCCTACAACAAATTCTCATAATAGCCAGAAGAACGTTAGGTCAAATAAAGAAATTAAGGGGACTAAAACAGCCCAAGATAATTTGGCTCTGGATATGCAACATTCTACCTCTCCACAGTAACTAAATTCTAATCAGCCATTGAGCCTTGCAGAATCTTCAAAGAGGTGTGGCTGTTGGGGAGGAACTTTGAGCTTTTAATGGACAAGTTCAGAAAGCAGGTCAAAAGCTAATTGGATGTCTTCCTCATCTAAGCTTCTCTGTGGTAATTCATATCCCATCTATGTTTTCATTTCACGTTCTATGAATTAGTTTTCAATGATTTAACTAAATATAAACTCTCACTTTTCTTTTGTCGGGACAATACACAAAATGTTACATCGTACAGTAACTCCAAGCCCAGACCAGCCATAGGTTTGTTATGAAAGGAACTCCTCAAATAAAGTTGAAGTCTCTTTTATTTCTCCTCCTAGTTCCTTCATCCTATTCATTCCACAGACAACTGAATTTGGTGGATTATCATCTGCCTATGTTTTGATACTTTTTTATATTCACTTATAAGTCAATATTTTCTTGTTGGGTAACAATATTTTTTGTTATGATATTATATGTATTTGCTTTTTAACCAATGTGGTGGTTTGGAGAAGTGTCTCTCATAGGCTTAAGTATTTGAACACTTGGTCAGTTGATGCCACTGTTGAGGGCGGGGTCATACAATCCCTAGAAGGTGTGGCCTAGCTGGAAGAAGCATGCCACTGGGGGCGGGCTTTGAGAGTTCATAATCTTGCCCCATTTCCAGTTTCATTCTCTCTGCTTCCTCTGTGTGCTTAAAGATGTGAACCCTCAGCTTTCTGCTCCAGCCAGCTTTTCCACCATGCCTCCCTGCATCATGAACTTTTATCCCACTGGAGCTGTAAGCCAAATAAAGTCTTTCTTCTATAAGTTGCCTTGTTCATAGCATTTTATCTCAGCAACAGAAAAGTAGCTACTACAACCACTTTACATTTTATTTGTGACATTGATTGATACATAGCTTTTATGCATTTATACTAATACATATCTCATTCTATGGAAGAATTCTTCATTTCTCACAGTCATTCCTCCATAGAAATGGATTTCTTCTTTGAATTTGCTTGTGTTGGTCCATTTATTTTATCTGTCTTTTGCAGTTCAAGCATACCAAAGCCTATTCCTGATCTTCTCTCTTCTTTCTTTCTTTCTTTCTTTTGATAAAGGCAGTGACATACCTTCCCTTTCTTAATTTCTCTCTCCTATCATGGATGTGCTTTGTTATTAACGTACCCATCTAGACACTGCAGCTACATGCTGGGCACTGATAAAGCAGCTAAAGGTTTAAGTGTAACTCTCCTTTTTCCTTTCAACATGGCTCTTGATATTTGCAGCTGGGAAAGACATCTTGAAGTCAAAGTCATGAGACAAAAATCAAAATGATTATGCAGATTTTGGCTTTGACATGATTGAGCTTGTGCAACAATGTCATCAGTTATGTGTGCATGAATGCATACCTATCTACTGTTTTCCTGCTGTTGAGAAATGCCATCTTCTTCTGTGAGGTGTGTTTCTATTTATTTGCAGCTGGATTCTTTGTTAACCCACATCCATTCTTTCATAACCCCATTTGATTATATTTCCTTTTCCTTCATTTCAATAAAACTTTCTAAGCCCCCCTTCCCTTTTATGAAAATGTATGCTCTACTGTGCATTAGTTTGTACTGTAATATGCAGATTTCTCACTCAGCATAAATATTCAAGATGACGGGGAAGCAGAGGATACTATAATTTTTAGCATAACTGTGAGCATAATAATTCTAAGAGGTGAGTATGAAACTGAAAACAGTGGATACTTTTGAAAACTATTTTTCTCAGAATATATGTAGAAAGAGGGTATTAAGATTGTTTTACATTGGTAAAGTCCATATCTCCCAGTGAAGGCAACGTAATCTATATTCTGAGCATATTTTTTGAGAGACAGTGACCTAGAAGGGCAAGAGAATATTTAAAAGAAAAATAGAAATGGAACTCTCCTTAGAAGTTCAAGGACACGGGAACAGGGGAGGCAGCCTCACTGAGCAAGGTACAAACACATTAACAGATTGATGTGACTGTTCCTCTGACGGGAGAAAATGAACACATAGGTCTGCCTGGGACAATCACTGCGGGCTTTCCTCCAGATTTAACTTTGAGCTGATACTGACTGATGGGCAGAACTCTTTAAGTTCAAAAAGGTCATTACAGGCAAGAACAACAGCAGAACAGACAAGAACAGCAAGGCAATTTCAGCAGTGGTCAAACTTTCCTACGGATGGATCCTCACTCTAAGCTACAATGTGTCACTTGCTGCCAAACTCCTATGGCATGGGGAGTGAGGGCTGAATGCTATCAGCACAAATGTGTAAAGATTCTTTAGCAATGAAAAATATCAGCAAATGAACCATGAAACTGCTTTAAAAATTTGTTGTAATAAAAAAGAAACAGTTAATCTCTTCAGATGCAGAACAATATGTGTGATTTCTAAAGTACTAAATACATACTCCAGGTTTTACAGCTCTAGACATTCAGTTTTAAAATCATTCTGCTCAGTCCTACAGTGATATCATCTGGACCACTCTAAGTAATGGTCCCCTTGGCTCCTAATTTTGGACATGTGCTTAATTGAAGGACATGAGCCAGAAGAGCCCCCCTGGACCACCCCTACTCACTTGCTGTTACACCACCGCAAGTGCTCCATTTCCTGTTTACAATCCTCAGCTGCTGTTCTTTCCCTTCTCCCCACATGGTGATTATAGTGAGAACACATTTGAAAACAAAAGGCTGGGTGAGAATTCCAACAGGTGTAATTAATGTCAAGTGCTCCCGCAAGTGGCTTTGCTTTCCCCACTGACTTCTCCACCTGCTGCCTTCCGTGGCTGCCTTCTTCAGCCATGTCCATCTGCTGGAACTGAACATTCAGAATTCATCATTTTACATCCTGAGAGACACCTGAACCCTCTCCTCTTCTTAAGTGAGCCCTCGGAGCATCACTTTATAGGCACAATTAGTTAAGTGTTGTGATGACATAGGGAGCGAGCACACAGTTTTTTATTCACTTTCATAGGTAGATTGTTCATTTTCAGAGCAATAGTGTTACTGCAGAGAAAAGAATCCACCCCACAGACACTTCATATATAAGTAGAAAGTGCAAGAACCCATACCTTCATCTGTAAAGATATTACAGATGAAGGGGTACACACACACGGGTATGTATGCACATAAAATGCCACCAAACATTTCTAAAGGTATCCTGTTTAACATGAGGTGATTATGCATCAGTACCTTAACCTTATGTGCTCTATGTAGAACCTTAGGTGGAAAAGATTTGGTGGAAAAGCAGTAGAAAAGATTTTTCCCAAACCATTTTTGCCCCATCAGTTACCAACAGGGAGGGGCTAATATTATTGAAAGGTCAAGGTTAACAGAAGATAGAGACTAGCAAATAAGAAGGTTCATTTTAATTTTTGAAGCAATTTAGCTGTACACATCCCTAGCTGGCTGCCCAGTGATCTCAGCTAGGTATCATGAAGAAAATCACAGTAGAAAACAATTTATTTCATGAATAAGTCAAACATGTCTATTCCCTAAAGATTACATACAATGAAAAAAAAATTCTAAGTTGCCATAGCTTGAATCTCAATCTCTCAGGAAAATTTATTTCTGATGGTGAAATTTGAGCTACATGGGCAGGTATATAAGATAGGTAATAGAAATTATGAGGAAGGTGTTCAATATTTCACAAACATGGAAAACATACAGCTAATTCTAGTCCTGGGCTGAGTTATTGTTGAAGCTTAGTGAATGTTAAGGTTCAGATAGCCTGTCCCCTCACCAACAGGGTCTTAAGGACTTCTCAAGCTCCTGAGAAAAGGGAACCTAGCTAATAAGCACCTTGGTCTTTGATGTGAAGAGAAGCAGACTTTTCTCCACTGTTTGGTCAACACAGCAGGCTTCCCCTTTGATCTCTAAAGAGAACAGGTTTTAATAGTCCTGCTTTCCCAACCCCCCACCCCGCCCAGGTTTTTTAAAAAAAACATTTTCCCACCTTCTGCAGGAAGCAGAAGCCTCTCCCTTAAAAAGACTCCAGCTCACGACCTGGACAGACATTTTCCCTGTCCGGAAGGGAATCTGTCCCATGTGTTCCTTTGCTAATAAACTCTGCTTTCTACCGATCAACCCTATTCGTCATATGGCCACTTTTTGTCTAACAGTGAAGGGAACCAGCAAAGATAGGTCTCCCTCTATAGATTATTTCTGCAAGGTCAAAAGCTCTTCTTTTATTTTTTAAAATATTTTATTTATTATTTTTATATTATGTGTATGAGTGTATTGCCTGCCTGTATGTGAGTGCACCCATGTCATGCAATGCCGTGGAGGTCAGAAGAGGGCTTTGGAGTCCCCTGGAACTGGAGTTAAGGATGGTTTGTAGCCACCATCTGGGTGCTGGGAATCAAACCCAGGTCCTCTGTAAGAGCAGTCACTGCTCTTAACCACTGAGCCATCTCTCTAGCCCCTCATATTTTTACTTTTTAGTAATTACTGTGTTTTTTATAATGGTTATGTGAGCCATAATTTTAGCAATTCCTAGGTAAAGCAGAACACGGCTGCCTTGATTAGGTTGAAAATTTCATGACATCAGAAACCATGTTTGTACTTTTCACCGAAAAGCCCATTGCATGGCACATAATAAGTGATGGCTAAATGTCTGTTGAGCAAAACATAACTTGTTCGTCATATGCGTTAACACCAGGAATCTAAAGATGATCCTAAAGTTCCTTGGTTTGCTGAACTCTACTCAGAGATTTTGAAATGAATTGTGGTGTCTTCATTCACATCAAACTTTTTCTAAGGAAATCTACCAAGTATAACCTCTGTTGCTCATAGTAGCACTGCAGCCACAGCTTCAATCCAATTCCAACAGAAGAAGCAACTGAACACAAAGTACGTCAATATACTAGGTCACCTGTCAATGGGTAACAAAGATAATCATCAATCGTAATGAAGTCTACAGTTGCTAACTTGGTAGCTGAACAAATTAGGATGTTACTTAATTGGCAATTGATCTACATGCTGCCTAGATTCCTCCTTCAAGGTATGAGAACATGTTTAGAATTAAAATTCTCCTCCTCTGTGGGAAACTGAGTAGATGTGAAAAGAAGACCTAGACTAGAAGAAACAGGGTTTCAGAACACAGGAAAAGCAGAGGAGCCCCCAACATTCCCAGGCTCTGGCCAGCCAGAATTTACTGGATTAATTGACAAAGGCGTGTTCACCAAAGGCATGGTTCCTGAGACTGCTATCATTCTCCAAATACCACAGACCCAGAAGCATCACCACTGAGAACTAAACTTGTTTTTTAAAAATTGTATTTATTATCTTTATTTTATGTGCATGAGTGTATTGCCTGTATGTGTTTAAGTGCACCCATGTTGTGCAATGCCCATGAAAGTCAGAAGAGAGCATCAGATCCTCTGGAACTAGAGTGTGAGGATGGTTGTTAGCCCACACATGTGTGCTGGGAATCAAACCTGGGTCCGCTTCAAGAACAGTCAGTGCTCTTAACCACTGAGTCAGCCCTCCAAGCCCAAGAACTAAACACCCAGAGACCTTGATCAGCAAGTGTCACCCAATTACATCCAAAATCTAAATAGATTTTAGCAACTCTTCCTAGGAATTTCAGATCAACTAGCAACACATACTTGCCCTAAGTTATTCCTTAGCCTCCCAATACTATGCGCTAACATTTTAAGTATATCAGAAGATTTTGAACCCTTCTAACTAATTCAGATGACTTGCACTCTTTGCCAATAATCCAAGAGCGAGTTCAAGAATAGACTCACTAAGAGATGCCAAAACAAATTATTATGTGAAGTCAGTGAAGAACGAGATCACATCTTCTTGGAGGAAAGAAAGAAGAACTGAATCATGCTGAAAGTGGCATTTAAAACCTGCCTTGAGAACCAATAGTATTCTGATAGAGATGAGGGGCTAATTTTAACTACAGGCATCAGAATGAATAATAACATCAAGGTAGCTCTCATGGGTAATTTTGGACATAATGCAATAGTCTTGTTTGGTTAGATCACAGGATATGAGTAGAGGAGTGAAATATGTGAGGACTGAGAGGCATGAATACACATTACAGAGGCTTGCATATTCAGATACAGACCTGTGAATGGATGTTTGGCAGATCAGGACAAAACAGCATTTTTTCAGCATGGAGTGAGGAAGATTAACAGGATACTGATAATATTAAATCTCACATTCCAGGTTGAAATCTTGTAAACTTTAAATTCAATAGTTAAATTGAATAGGAATAATTCTAATCTTGCATGGCACCATATGTCTTTTCTCAGATAGGCAGAACACCCACAGCTGCCATCTTCTCAAGCTTGGTTGCACCTGCTAGCCTAGGAACATCACAGCTAAACTTGTTGACTGTTACTCTCAGTCAAGAAAGGAAGGACATGGAGAGTAGTCACACCTCACAACCAACCAGTTGGTCCTAGTTGCCAGAGTGGAGGGGCTAAGGGTATGTTGGCTGATAAAGCGTGAGGAGGGTCTCCTGCCATTGTGTGCAGCTCCACACTTGAATGGAGACTTTCCAGTGCAGCCTTAGGAAGGAGCACCCACACTCCTGTAAGTAATCTCCAGCCATTGCTCTGTAAGGACAGTAAACACACTAGTTTCCCACACTGCAGTAGGTTGGCAACATTGGACCTCAGTTTATACAGAGACCAAGTGAGGAAGGAGCTTGCCATTGTGTCCCCCAAAAGGAATTTTAGCTACACCATAAATTAAAAGTTGTCCATTACTTCCCAATTCATTTTCTCAACTTCTTAATAAAACATTCAAAACAAGAGAGCCCAGGTGTTTTTTGTATTTTTGTTTTTGTGTATCGACCTGTCTGAATGAATAGTATTCTGGATTTTACAGCTACACAACTAACTATAATGGGGCCAAAGCACAGCTCTCTCCAACTGCACACTAGTAGAGGGTAGAGAGTGCTCTAAAAAGGAACGCCAAAGACTGCATGTGCTATGGAAGACATTCTAAACATAAGGTGGAACAAAGATGAAAAGATATTCTTCTTGAAAGAAGACTGAAAGTATAAAGCATATATGCAATACAGTAAGAATAAAACTCTTTGGGGTGATGAACTGAAGCCAGGACTCAAATTTAGGCAAAAATAGGAAGCCAATTATAGGTACAAGGTGAGAAAATGAACAGAAGGAACAAAACAAGGGCCTGGGTGATGCGACCAGGAAATATATTTGCTCAGATCTGTTAGCTAAGAATTGGATGTAGGACACACTTAGTGTTCAATGTGGGCTGGCATGGTTCCAGAAACAGGAGTAGAGCTGAGTATCCAGATGGGGCAAGGAGAGCAGGATGGATACTCTGTGAGTGTGGGTACAGCGTAATGGCTGGGCAGCACTCCAAATTCATTTGACATTTTCTCTTAAGAATTACTTTTTAAACCTTAATCAATTTTGGAACTCTTACATATGCCCTTTCTATATCCTGTGTCCTTTATGTAATGAAATGAGGAAATTGAGATATGACATAGAGATGAGAGAAAATTTAGGTCTGCATAGCAGAGATCACTTTTCGCAAAGATTTTATGCGTCAGAGTAGGAAGACCAGGGCTTACATAAAAAGCCACCAGAGGCCATCCACACACCCTGATGAAGTGATATAACATTGCTGAACTTGACAATTGATACTAATTAAATCTAATGATACTCGAGGAAAAAAAAGGCAAAGTAAAAAAAAAAAAAAAACAAAACCCAACAAAATCTGGGAATTAGAGGACAACAGTAAAAAACAAGGTAACACTGAGATTTTAAAGTTTTATTTTTTTATTGAGCTTTTGTACATTTCATAGAATAGTTCTTAATTAAATTTAGACCTCCTCACCCCATATAGCACCCCCGACTGGATTTCATGAATTCTGTCATATATGTTAAATCCTATCTGATCAAGCATTTGTACCCAGATGTTCTTAGTGCAAGCTCATCCACTGGAGTCCAGTCAGCCTAACTAGAGAGCGTAAAGATCTACTCTCCCTCCAAGCAGTAATCATTTGCCAATAATTCCTAGGCTTGGATTGGGGCACGCTGTCCATTTCCCTCATTCTATGCTGTTTTTTTTTTTTTTTTCTCTGATTGAGGCTGGCATGGCTCTTAGGCATGTTGTCACCAATCCTGCAAGCTCATATGAGCACTTTCAAGTGCTTGGATGCTTCTGTTTCCTTATGTTCATGCACCAACCCTGGCTCTTACAATCTTTATACCCCCTCTTCTGCAATGGTCCCTGAGCCTTGGGTGGGTGAGGTTTAATATAGGGTCCTATCCAGAGAGACATACACTGCAGTCTCCTATTCTTTAAAACTTAGCCAGTCATGACTTTCTACGTGCATCATACTCAGTTGTATGAGTAAACTTCGCTGGTGAGAGTTGAATGATGTATTCATTTTCTCTCTACCCCTTGTTCAGCTATGATACATAAGTCTTAAGTATAGAGGTTCCACTGTAGATATCACTAAGAGTGGGTATCTCTCAGACATATATTCTCTGTGTGTGACCAGTTGTTGAACTCTGTAATAGCCTCCATCTGTTGCAAAAGCAGCTTCTTTGGTTAGTGGTGTACCATAAACTTGTCGGTAAATATGAGGATCCATATTTAGCAGACAGTAAGAAATTTCATTTGTCTAAAGATATGACAGACATAGGGTTTTCTCTAGGATCTATGACCTTTCCAGACATGTGTATTTGATTATGTTTACAGTGTTACCCATGAGTTCCCTCCCACTCAGAGGGTTTTATGTCCAATTAAATAGCTGTTGATTGCCCCTCAGATAACAGCACCACTACTATAGAGCACCAGTATAGGTCATTTGCTGTGCCACTCATTGTGGATATTAGGCTTTAGAGCAGGGTTGAACAGTTGATTGATTTTCTTCCTTAGCAGCTTGCATAGTATCCTCTAGAACTATGACAGTCAGTCTTCAGTTGGAGAAGACTTCCAGGTCAGTTCCAGCTCCATTGCTCAAAGTCCTGTGTCCGAAGTGCATCCTGCCTTCATCTGTACACTGATTTTTTTTCCAACTAGCTTCTAAAGTCTAGACCAAAGCAGGTGAAGGTCAAAGGCAGAGATTTTGTAATAAAGAAAATAAAATTGATGTAGGTAGTTTCTGCTTCATCCCATAACGCATCCCTGGTAATCACATCATAAAACCACTTGTATTTTCCCCTAGGAGTAATTTTGTAATTGGATGTGGTGTTCCTGAACACTGATTCCTTTTAAAATAAATTATAGATATGATCAACAAAATGCTATAAAGATTAAGGCAGCATAAAGTTCAGCCTCTATAATAATTTAAAACATCACCATTATATGTCTAGTCCTATAAAATGGGAAGAAATGAATGCTACAATGGTACATGATTATGGAGAAGCCCAAATGCACTAGGTGCCATGTACAACACCCAGTGTTTTACCTTTGTTGTCACAGAAATTTGCTCTACACAAAAGAAATATATTGCTGATAATAAACATCATTTAAATACATAATCATCAGTAGTTGATCGCCTTTCTGTAATTCAGATACACTCTTCTGGAAAAATGACATTTGAGCTAGAAAATATAACATACTAGAAATTTCCTGAAGACTATGAAAAGTGAAGCCTGTTTGGAGGATGTGGGTCTTTGAGGCTATGCCTTTCACTATGTGTCTTTTTCCCTGGAATCTTTCTCTTTTTGCTTCCTGGTTGTCATGAGGTCTACAGATTTCCTCTGCTATGATGTTCTACATTGATGCTTCTACCTTGATATCCTAGAAGCTACTATGGCTAAGTGACCATAAACCAAGATAAGTCCATCCTCCTTTAAGTAGTTTTCTCAATGTTGTATCACATGAAGGAAAAGCTAGCTAATACAAGGCACATAACAGCACTAAAATCCTACCAAATATTATGTTTATCTCATGAGAAAAATGTGGGGACTTTCTTGGAGTCCCAAAATTAGTAGAGTGTAGAACCAGGATTCAAAAGCAGATTCTGAACCACTATACTGTGCTCCCTTTCTGGACAATTACTTTTTCTCTGGAAACTTGCCTGTGAGGAGGGAGAGCATTCCAATGACATTCAAGCTGTGTTCAAAGGTGAACTCATTTATCTCAAAAAAGTCATTTCAACTTTTCTTGTTAGGCTTTGAAGGCAAGAATTTTACATTTGCTTCTCTGGTTCACCTTTCCCTTCTTTTATTTCCTTACTCCAGACATACCTGGAAGATGACAGTGAGTCATAAAAAGGCAAACTAAAGAATGGGTCCAGCAGCTTGAGCTGCTGTATGGGCTGCATAAGTCCTCAGCCCTGATAGGTGTGGTGCTTCCTGTAATTAGCACATAAGCCTAAGAACATCCACATCAAAAAAATTAGCTTTCCTCTTCACAAAACATGTCTTCATGAAGGAGGTGAATGCCAGTCACCACTGCAAGTATCAGCAACTGAGATTATTCTGAGTTGTTGAATGTGAAGAAAAGTGACATTTCAGTGCCAGCCAGAAGTATAGGGGAGTAAATAAATTCGAGCTGATAAAAGGAGAAACTTCTCAATGTTATGCAAGAAGTCTTGCAGAGATCTTGTAACTCTTAATGGGCATTAGAAACTGAAAATAGAAATAGGATTATAAAGGACTCAGAAAACATTATTGATCTTTAAGAAGCTGTGTAAGCAGAGATAAGGAAATGGAAAAGTATCTGGGCTTTGAAATGATGATGGTCAGATGTGCCTATCCCAAACTCACTAATACCACCATCCTAGACTCTGCCTTAGACACAGATTCTAGGCCTATATGATGATTATTTGGATTCCATATGAAACATACCATCGTATCAGTATGTGTTCTAAAATGCCCAAATTAAATTCACAATATTCTTCCATAATAAATGGATTTTGTGTGAGTGTGATGCTTGTAACAGGTTTCCATTCAGGGAGACTAAATAACATTTATATGTTGATTTCTCAAAATTAATTTGAAAAGGTTTCAACCAAATCAAAAATAATTTTATATTAATTATTAAATTTAAGCATAAAGTAGGCCAAAGTAACAATATGAATACTTAAACTCTCTGTAGAGGGAGTTAAAATGTTTTTCTTTCTTATTGCTCATATCTCATGAAAGTATTTAACTTCAATAAAGAACCTACTAGCATATTACAACTGTATTATAAAACAACAGTAAATATGTAGTTATAGATTCATAAACCAGTACAATTCCTTCTCGCCAACAATTTTTAATTAATGGTGCTCAATGATGACTTTAAATCACACATGCACATTTCATATACATATCATGTGCACACACAATCTTATTATGGATCATACATCTTTGATAAAGCCCTAGATAATCACAGAGTAGCACAAAGCCTAAAATCACATCACATCACATTTTATCGTATTCTTCATTGTTCTATACTTTGTTATAGACTATGCATGCCTATTTCCAGTTAAGAGACTTACAGCCAATTGTTGAAGAGTTTTTGAAATATACTAAAGTGTGATCCCTATTTTGATAGCTGGTGTTATCAAGAACCAGTTTAATCATGGGCCAAATGATCTAGAAATTTTACTTCAGGATTGTTTATAATGGGATTTCAAAAACATATTCCTGTGTGGACTATGTGTGTGGATGCATGAGTGTATACACATGTGTGTATGCATGAGTGTGTGTGCATGTGTTTGTGTCTGTATGTGTACATGAGTGTGTGGGGGTATGTGTGTGTTTATGTGTGTGTGTGTGTGTGAGTGTGTGTGTGTGTGTGTGTGTGTGTGTGTATTATACAGAGGGA
>NW_008339519.1:1749059-1755939 GCF_000622305.1 Nannospalax galili
CCTGCCCTACCTCCACCTCACGTCTACACCCCCTGCCCTACCTCCACCACACGTCTACATTCCCTGCCCTACCTCCGCCACAATGTCTACACCCCCTGCCCTACCTCCGCCACACGTCTACATCCCCTGCCCGACCTCCGCCACACGTCTACATCCCCTGCCCTACCTCCGCCACACGTCTACATCCCCTGCGCTACCTCCGCCCTACCTACATCCCCAGCCCGACATTCACTGAAGCACTCAGTTTTATACCAGGGAGCACTAGGAAAAACTAGATTGCTAGGTGATGCAACAAGTTTGTTTCAAAACATGAGTTCTAGTTAAAGACATGTTTCTCTCTGTGCTGACTGAAAAAAAAAAAAAAAAAACTTTGATACTATCTAGGCTGGTAATCCTCAGAATATTTGCCAGCATAAATAATCATATAAATATATTCATCTCGCATTATATGTCAAAAATAATCATTAGGTTTTCATTTATCAAAGAATAGAGTCTAAAATGTTCACACAGAGAGAGTGTTTGTTGTCCAATGTGAGTCCTTTACAGTAAATAGTATTCATCTGGCAAGCTGGGGTCCTTAGTGTAATTAATACACATTTAATCAGTACCTACAAAATGATGGCCATCAGCCAATCACAGCTCACATGTGCCTTTAATTTGATCAGCATGCTTCCTGGCATCGGAAAACAAATATTGTCTTTAAAAACGGAATTGGACTGACAGATGTGGTGTTGCACACCTTTAATCCCAGCACTCAGGAGAGAGGGGCAGGTGAATTTCTGTGAGCTCAAAGTGAGCCTGGTCTACATAGCAAGTATTAGACCATCTAGGGCCACAGGAAGACCTGGTCTCAAAAACAACAACAGCAAAAGGAATTAGATGACAATAATAAAATACACAATTTTATATGATAGTTCTAGATTCGCTTTTAAAATTATATAGTCTTACTTCTTAGCAAACACATTAGACATGCCACTGGTGACTTGGAATTCTTGTCTCCTTTGAGAGGACCATGTTCTCAGTCCTGGAATTCTCACAATTCTAAAATATCTAATTATGTCTCACACCTATGATATAAAAATAGTAAGGAAAAAGCATAATGGGAAAGGTATATATTGGGGGAAATTAAATAATTCTCAATTCTACAGCCACTGTAATCCTTTGAAACCTCACTTGGACAATGAGTTAGGAGATTTTCATAGTCCAATTAATATATTTTTGTTCCATGCATGACACTAACAGGTTTTAAGAAAATAAAATGAAATTTGAGCTGGAGAATGCATTCTTCAGTTTGAAAGGGCTATGAATACGCTCCTTTAGCTATCACAAGAGAAACTGAAGAAGTATCATGTTCAAGGGCATATAAAAATTGGTTTTTACAACCACCACTTCCCAAAATAAGTGCTATAAAGTACAGTGGCTACTGGTATTAACTCTGAATTTCTCACTTGTCCTTTCTTTCCAGAGGCCCTGGTAGAGCAGCCTCTCTGAATTCAGGCTATCACATGCCACTGATTCACTGCGCTGAATCCACTGTGTGCTACGGAGCAAAGAGCTCTGCACTGGCGCTATAATTTTCAAATTGTTGCTGCTAATAGGTGGGTTGTTGGGGAGGAGGGGACCAGGTAGTGCGGGTGGAATTCTTACAAGACTGGCCTATGGGAGCTTGTTTGCCCCACTGCCCCTTTGACATGTGAAGATATATCCAAAATTAAACATTCCAAAGAGCACTTGTCTCTTCATGGAGATAAACACAATGGACAAATTATATACAATGGAACGTATATAATTTTACATGTCATACACTTGTTTCATTTTCTAATGACTTCTAATGCTGTGTAAGCTTTTGTTTTGTTTTTCTTTTTTACTTAGTTTTTTCCAGATCATAGATATATAAGAACTCAAAAGCCAAAGAGGTGCTTTCCTTCAGTGCTCAGTGTTCCAGTTATTGACAGGCAGAAAGCTCCAACCATCTCTTCATTCTGCCTTTTGAAAGCCAGAGTTTGAATAGACAGTTGCTATGACTAACAAAAGACAGACTAGCATCAAATATCAATACTGTGTCTGGACTTATTCCTATTGTCATAACACTTGTAGTCTGTACTAATACCTGTATATATTCCTTCTCCAAAACATAGCTAATTTGCTAACCATAAGAATTATATGTCCATGTTGAAATTGTTGTTGAGAGTATTTTCAGTGAAAAGAATCATAAAATCTCCAAAGTTTAATGTGAAAAAATATTGATTCACGACCTTGGGGTGCCCAGCCACAACTGATACCTCTATAATGCAACCCCTATTCCTAAGGTTCAATGATAATCATGAAAAACAATTTGGAAAGATTGTGAGAGTCAAAGGATCATGATATCTGGTGCTAGATAGTGTATTGTAGATCTGAGAGGGGAGCTACACTCATGAAATTTCAAAAACATGGTTGCCTAAGCATGATCTCCTAAATGACAAAATCAGTTAACACACCAATGAGGTTGGAGAATTCTCACAAGTCCCACCCCTAGATGAAGACCTCCAGGCTGCTGAGGGAGAAGGAATCAGATTCTCCAGGGGCAAACTCCTTGATATGTTATCCAGTCCCAGGTGGTCAGCTCTGAACACATGTAAATATGAACAATACTAAATGAACGCAGTGATATCTCAGTAATATATATACATATATATATATATATGTGTGTGTGTATAAAGACACATATACACACATATCAAAAAGAGTAATAAAAATGGTTACAAATTTGAGAGGGACAGGGGAACTTGAGGAGTTGGAAAGGGAACTGGGAGGGTTATGATATAAATACAGTATTTATGTATTAAATTCTCAAAAAGTAAATTTTAAAAAGTATGTAAATGCTAAGGTATATTTTTAAAAATGAAGCTATTTTAGTAATGTATTAGTTTAAACAGTGTCATATTAAAGAATTAACGCCTATAAAAATAAATTGCAACAGAATACACATCACCTGCATAGTTGAACACCACTCAGTATTATATAGATATACTTCAAAGACATCTAAATTACAAAAAAAAATTTGTTAGGACAGTTGAGAGCTACTGTTCCAGTTGAACATGGATAACATAAGTAGAAATATATACCACATGATCCCGCTATACCATTGCTGGACCTACACCAAAGGACTCAGTGATGTACTTGTTCATTCATATTTATTGCTGCTCCATTCACAATAGCCTGTAAATGGAAATAACCTAGATGATCATAAACCAATAAAATAATGAAAATGTGGTACATTTACACAATGGAATATTATTGAGCCATTAAGAAAAATGAAATTATGAAACATGAAGGTAAATGAAAGGAAATGAAAATAATCATCCAGAGTAGAATAACCCAGACCCCAGACCCAGACAAACAAACATCATATTTTCTCTATCATAAGTTGATGCAAGTTTTGAATCTTTAGATACATGTATTTCATTTGGAATATCCACAGAGGTCAAGAAGTTAGTAAAGGGCCACGGTGGGAGGACTTCCTGGGAAGGAAGACAGAATGTGGAAACACAAGTGGGGAAAGGAGCATAATAAGAAGGGATAAATGGGGTGGAACATGGGAAGGCAGAGTACAGGAGGGAGTATGAGCAGGGAAAACTATCACTCAAGGATTTTTGAAAAAGTTATATGGAAACCTAATACTGTAGAAACTTACTAACATATATAAACATACATATATAAGAAGGGTTTAAATGGACTTACCCTATAATGGGGGAAGGACACTATCTCTACCAGATATGCTAGCAAATAAAAAGCCCAATGCCAGGAAAGGGCTCACCCATGGGAGTTGTTGACCAGAGTGTTCCCAAAGACACTTGAACAATACTGGCTATTGCCACTGCTCTTGTTTACCCACCAGAACTTTATGGTAAAACCATATTGCTGAAGACACTACATATGTGATTCATAAAACAAAGAAGGAGAAACCAAGCTGCTGTTGATCTTGAAGCTTTCTATTCCCTGGATAGCTTTCATAATGGTGGGCAGTGCTATTCTTGCTATCATAAGAGAATAGTAATCATCAACTATACTCAACTGTGAACGATGCACGCTACTGGCAGGAATATTATGGGAGTAAGCAATCATTTTATGGTTGGATTTAAGGTCTGCTTCAGATGGAATCCATACCTAGCATTTATCATGGCCAAGAACCTGTCACAGGCCATAGGCAAGAATCTGCTACTAACATCCTGGTAAATGGACGTAATGTTAAACAAAATTCTGATGACTTACAGTTATACCCATAGGTTAGTGCATTTTTCAATTCTCACTAGAGAAGCTTTTACTTGCAGCAGATGGAAATTTAAAGAGACCCAAAATTAGTCAACATACAGAGAATAAGAGACTAGAGAGTACTCAGCTGTAAATGGGCTACCTATATCACCCCCTCTCCTCCCCAGACTCAAGAGATCATTGTGAAAGAGGGGGTAGAAATATTGAAAGAGCTAGAGGTGGTAGTGAATACTAATAAATCATGTTTTCTGAACACAGCAGAACAGTTGCACACATGAATTTGCACACCACTTGTGACAGCTTGCACAAAATGTGTCAAAAAAATCCCAGCATGGAGAGAAGAGGTGGACACAAAGTTTCACATCTAGCTGAAGAACTATTGGTAATTGATAATTACTGGGAGAGGGAAAGTCATTAAGGGTGTGATGCTATTTTGGTTGATCATGCTGCAGGGTATGGACCCACACCGAAGAGTATTTGGGAAACACAAACTAGACTCCAATTTCCTTCAAAAATATTTGAAGACAAGAAGTGGGTAGGGTAGGTAGGTGGAGGTCAACTTGAGACGAGATGGAGGAAGGAGCCTGAATATGATGCAAACACATTGTATAAAACTGTCAAAGAATCAATAAAAATGTTTAAATGAGTAGTACTTACAATTAAAGGTATTTTTCAAAATTTCTTTGTTTGCTCTAGGTCTTTTGCATATAATAGTAAATGAAAATGAAATATTCACTCAAAAGCATATATCCATATTAAATGTATTTTATTGAATTTAAGATATAAACAGTACTGTGCCAGGTGCTGATAATAAAAACTTTAAGGCTTAAACACCCACTAAAAAGAAGCTTTCATTTAAGACTTTCTGTTAACAAAAGACCAGTTGTAAATTCATTATAGCAATGATTGATTGATTGATTGACTAATTCATTTGAGATAAGTTCTTGATACATAGCCCTCAGTACCCTGGAATTCTAGATGCCCCAAACATGACCTCCCACAAGCTGGGACTGAAGACATGAAAAATTACATGGCTGGCTGATTTCCTAGCTGAAAATTAATGAAATGTTCAAAATAGTATTATTCATTTATATTTGAAAATATTTTTTAGTATGCTATACTTTCACAGTATAATTTGATCTCAAAATTTTAAGTGCTCTAGCTTGCTTTTCTGATGTTATGATAAAACACTGACAAAAACGCAAGTTATGGGAGGAAAGGATTTATTTCAACTTACAGGTTATAGTGCATCACCAAGGGAAATGAAGACAGGAGCTCAAAGCAGGAACTGAAGCAGAGGCCACAGAGGAATACTGCTTTATGGCTTCCTCCCTCTAACTTGCTAAGCTATATTTCTTATACAACCAAGACTCCTTCTCCTAGGGATGATACTGCCTGCAGTGGACTAGGCCATCCTACATCAATTAGCATTTATAAAAATGCCCCACAGACATGGCCAGAGCCCAATCTGATGGAGAAAATTCTTGAGTTGAGATTCCTTCCTCCTAGGGCTGTCTGTCTAGTTTGGTGTCAGATTGATAAATACTAACTAGTACAACATGATAAAAAATGTATTTGACTATAAGCAGAGGGCAGTAAAAACCTGGAAGTTTAGGATTGTTTTGTTTTTAATATTTTTTGTTACTTTGTTACAATGTCAAGGCAGGGATAAAATCCCTTTTTACCGGCCATATTCTCCTATTCATTTTGCTCTTTCTCACCGACTTACAGAGAGCACACAGCTTGATGCCTTAAGAGGAGAAGCAATACATTCTTCCCAGCTCTGATGTGCGCATTCTTCCTTCTAATATGCTCTGATCTTAATTATCAATGGACGGAAACCTTACTCCTAGAAAATTCTGAGAACCTGATGAGTTGGAACTGGAATGAAGAGCTAGCAGAGGAAACAGTTCCATTTTAGAACTTTCTGAGGCTGCCATCAAAACACTATAAACTGGGTGGTTGAAACCTAGAATTTATATTCTCACAATCCTGGTATCAGAAGCTGAAGGCCATAGTAACAGCAGGTCAGTTACTGGTGAAGACCTCCACATGGATAGACAGATAGTACTTTTGTCCTGTGTCCTCAACATGGCTTATTCTATGCAGACACAGAGTATGTTCTCTGGTCACTGTTTTCATTTGTTTTTGTGTGTTTGTTTGTTTGTTTGTTTCTTTCTTTCTTTCATTATTTGTTTTTCCAATCAAGTCCTCCTTGTATTGCCCAGGCTAATCTCAAATTCCTGGCCTCAAGCAATCCTCATGAATTTCTCTGTCTAAGTAGCTGGAACTTCAGGCTCACTACACCAGTAAAAACTCTTCTTTTATTCAGCAGATAAGAGCCCCATGCTTAGAGCCAAATTTAAACTTAGTTACTCCCTTAAAGGTTCTATCTCCAAATATAAAAACGTTTGGATTTAGGGGGTTTAATATGTGAAGCATAGCACAAATTTCCCAAAATATTGGGATATTATTACTCACAAAATCAAGAATTTTTAATATAATAATAAACAATTTAAGGATAAATCATAGCAGAATGAATAATATAATAAAGAATAATAATATAATAAACAAATTAAGGATAAATCATAGCAGAATGATGAAAAGTCAATTATTATCCATTCTG